>NC_136501.1:87289731-87739731 GCF_053919585.1 Euprymna scolopes
CCAGAGCAAAGCCGGGATGAATAATAATAATAATAATAATAATAATAATAATAATAATAATAATAATCTCAAAGACAAGGAGAACGGAGAAAATATACAGAGCTAGCCAGAGAGCTGAAAGGTATATGGATTATGAAAAAAAAATCAAGATACTACCTAAAATAGTAGGAACACTTCGAATTTTGAAAAACTTTGAAAAAACAATTGGAGAAATTGAAACTAACGGAATGGCTGGAAAGATACAACGAATAACAATAATGAAAACAGCTGAATATTAAGGAAACTCCTTGAATGCGGAGTTTAATACACGAGTCAAATGTGCGGACCAGATGTAGCGTTACATGGAACCAAGAACAATGAAATTGCATATTTATAAGTTCACTACCCCCTCACCTATCCCCCATTACCGAATCACCCCCCCCCAACAAAAAGAATGATGCCAAATAGCCGAAAAGGGTCAAGGAGGATGGAAACACCGAGGAGAGCGCGCTGATCAGACCGTCGCTAGACAAGTGCGAAGAGAACTGATTGCCACTTAACTTTCGATAGAGACCAATGGCCCCTGCCAGCGAGAAATCAATGGTAAGCAAATTTATTTGCAAATGTCATCGAAAGAGGTGGAGAGTACTGAAAATCTGGGGAAACTTGTTTGTTACTCAGCTTCCAGGGAACACCACAAGTTGTTTTCAAGGAGAGAGCATTGATGACCAGTGTGAAAGCTCCTTGTGAGCCAATAATAATAATAATAATAATAATAATAATAATAATAATAATAATAATAATATGCTCTCTCTTGTTCCATTAACATCACAATTTGCTAATATTTTCTCCTCTGAAGAGATGGTAAGCATTGAAACCCTATAGGATAAGGAGATAAAAATTTCTAAAATTTTCTTTGTCTTACTTGGAATAATAAAAAAATCATTGATTTGAATAAAGGTTTTTTTTAATTTCATTGAATCACTATAATTTGCTTTATTTGCTTTATCCTGTATATTGAGCAATTCCTATTTAGATGGGATACTACATAGAATATTACGACCAGTAATATTTTGTAAATCTTATAATCAAAGTTTTCCATACTAGCTGATTGTTGGATAAATCTATTCGAGTATATATATATATATATATATATATATATATATATATATATATACAGTGTCATGCAAAAGTATTGTATACATTACATTTTTCTTCATAACTCTAATTAGGGTTCAAGATTTTACATAAAATTTGGTCAGTGTATTCTTATTACTATTCTGTTGCACTTTGCTATTTTTTGGCAAATATTTTTTAATTTGACAAATTAATCAGATTTGATTTGCACTTGAATTCTTTCATCTTTTCATATGTAACGTCATGTTCTCCCATGTGCCATCGACTTTCTTTCTCACGAACAATTGTAGCATAGTCCTACTGGCGTTTTTCTTGCGTCCTTTATCTGATGCTTACAATGCTTCCTATCTTCTAAACTAAACACCCACATATGTATAAACGGTGAAACTTATTTCTCCAATTCAGCTCAATAAAAAATATTGGAGATCTACCACCCGTCTGGTGTTTTATCATAGACATTTGAAATCTTACATTCATTTTTCTGATTCCGTAATCTCGATTCATCAAGTTAATATTCTTCACAAATCTGTGCTTTAAACCAAACACTTCTTATACACCCTCTTGATGAAAATGTGCTTTGGTTAAAATGACACTGTACTTTCGTTTTACGACGTCGAGTTGCGTTTCAGGTACTCAAGATTTACGCTCTCAAATAGTTTTTCAAACGCTACGTACAGACGTATGATTTGGAAATGTTTTCTTAGCATTCCCGGTTGTACGGTCTTGGATTCTGTTTCAAACATTTCCGTTTTATGGTCTCGAATTATGTTTTAAGCATTTCCGCTTATATGGCCTTGAATTGTGTTCCACAGCTTTTAATTTATGGTCTTGCGTCAGTAAAAAGTTAGAAAGCCAATATGCCCGATAAAAGATCCAAATTGTAAATGCGTATTTTAATTTTTAATTCAAATACAATTTCTTTGCGAAGTTAAATTAGTCACAAGGATAAATTTTAGGCACTCCTTCTGGCTTCAGATAGCGCATGTAGCCAACGTCCTAAAAAGTGCCGCTAACAATAAAAATATATTGAATGAAAAATAAATAAAAACATTGGTGTTATAAATGTGTCACCATTTATCAAGTGCCAATTTAACAAGGGATTTGATGAATTAAAACGAGAAAACATGGGTTAAAGAACAAAACATATTTATAGTTCAACAATTTTACAGAGATGTCAAATATGCGTTGAAAGGCCAAAGTTTAGATTTGAGATAGTTTAAACTTCTTCAATAAAGAAACACATAGGACCGTTAGACGGTTCATTTCAATTTCGGTTGTAGCTCTTTTGTTAAAACTGCAAAAGTATTTATCTAAGCTATCAGGGACGTCCGGCGTAGACCGGTCGTACAGTACGCTTAAATATGGTATTTTAATTCTTGCAGATTTCGTATATATTATTATAGAGTTAATATTCTTTAGATTTTTATATATGATAAAGTTTCGATTTCAAAAATAAAACAATATATATATATTCATATGACTTTGGTGCATCAACTTGAACAACTTGAATCGAAACCGAAACCAAAACTTACATATATATATATATATATATATATATATATATATATATATATATATATATATATATATAACTTGATTTCATTCAGTTATAATCGAAACCAAAATCAAAACTTATGATATATTAGTCCTCGCGCGAAAGAGCAGGACACAAAATGTTTTAAATAATAATAATAATAGAATAACAATAACAAAGACTTTTTCTGGCGAGGACTACTATTGACCGTAACCAGTTATACAGTCCTTTTGAAATTTTCATCTCTATCTTTCTCGTTATGTACTGAATATTTGTTAATGATACCTATATGAAATATGTTCCTTATTAATTTTTAAAGATTTTCTATTCTGAAAGAAGTTTAAAAAAAAATTTAATCTAAAAAAGTTATTTTACAGTTTTTGTTAAAAAATTCAGATTTTCTAATTATTACGACCTGTATTACAAAGAGGGGGTTGCAAAAAATGAGTTGTGGTGTGAGGAGAAATACAAACTGAAACAGAGAGAATATTCAGACCTGTAATAATACAAAGAGGGGGTTGTAAAAATGAGTTGTGGTGTGAGGAGAAATACTAACTGAAATAGAGAGAAGGAGAGTTTTAAAATATAATCTTAAAAAGATAATATTTGTATCTTATCTTTTTAAGAAAAGCATTTCATCCAAGGCATAAAAAGATAAGATTTGTATCTCATCTTTTTAAGAAAAGCATTTCATCCAAGGCATGAAAATTGTTAAACAAAATGTTTTACTATAGGCTTTAAAAATAAAGGTACAAGGTTTAATTCGAAATTTATTAATCTTCCAAGTACACTTTTATAAATTTTACAAAGTAAGGTATAAAAATTTAATTTAAATTGAATAAAAAAAATTACCTTAGATTTATTTTATGTAATGTGCATTTTGTTGTAATTTAAAAACATTATCTTTCATCTAGCAATTAATGATATAGATATAAAATTTTCAATGATTTTTTTAAAAAAGTGCAGCAAGGAAATTTTTTGATTCAATTTAAATTAAATTTTTATACCTTACTTTGTAAAATTTATAAAAGTATTTAGTCCACGCAGGTAAAACACGTACTACGATTAATAGTAATAGTCACAATGTGAAAGCCAGGCGATCCTCTACATTGAAACCTCTCTCTCTCTCTCACTCTCTAACACACACACACACACAAACGCAAACAAACACACACAAACACACACACAGACGTACACACTCTCTATCTCTCTCTCACATACATACACATTCGACACGATGAGTTAAAACTTTTTTTATAAAAAGAAAATCGATCCTGTTTACGGTTGGTTGCAGCGATATTTTGTAAATGCCTAACACATAAAAGTTTATCTCAAAATACGTTAACAAATATTCTCCACATTAAAACTGACTTGTGTTTAATCTGCCCTGGTGGAGAGGCAAGTAAACTTAATCTGCCATGGTGGAGAGGCAAGTAAATAGGAACAAGATGTCACCAATAGATTGTTTGCATTTCAAAATATAGATTCACAAAAACAATGGTTGATGTTTAAAAAAAGCTATCTTTAAAATAGCAGTGATACACAACTGTGATAATGCCAGAAATAAATGGCATAAGGCAATGCATAAGAGCAACAACAGATCTGAAAGAATAAATAATCGCTAAAACCTCTTTATTTTTCTCTACGTCCCTACTTTAACCACCTCTCGTTATATAAATATATACATATATATGCCATTTATTTCTGGCATTATCACAGTTGTGTATCACTGCTATTTTAAAATAGCTATATATATATATATATATATATATATATATATATATATATATATATATATATAAATGTAATTTTGGTTCGTTAAAAGTGAATAAAACCATATTTCTACGTTACCAATTTAATTGAAATTTTCAGAAAATCTGTCTGTAAAGTCAATGAATGTTTGCATGTTATTAAAATAATTTTACATTGCGAATTATAAAAATATTAATTAAAATATAAATATTTTTCGAAGTCGTTTCTGCGAGACTGCCCAATAATATTTCTGGTAACTTCCGTTTCAACTACTCTCGAATTACAAGATAAGTAAAAAAAAAAGTTACTCATGCAGACAGTGATCCGTGCTGAAATAATAACGTTATTATTAAAAAAGACATTCTTAACATGGGGAAGGGAGGGTGTTTTGTACCTATTCTGTACTTTAACCTTACAATTGAATAAAAACATATAAAACTTTAATTAAACGCGGAAATACGATTTAAAAAATAGCGCGGATCACTCTCTGCATTAGCACAAAAAAAATCCCATATTTTAAAAGTTTAAATTAATTTATGTACTTACCAATTTTTAAATTTTAAATACCTTTATTTATGCTAAGGCTTTTCACTCATGAAACATTACGTTTTAATTGTTTAGTTTCTTTTCTTTTTTGTTTACATAAAAAAGTTTGTTTTAACTTTTTCTAAACTGTTTCATTTTTATGACATGCCTCAACGTATTATAAACACCCTAACTTCCCCATGTTAAAAAAAACACGCCCTTCCATAAACCTCGAAAGCCGTTCTTAATATGGGGAGATTGGGGGGTGTTCATTCCGAAAGCCGTTTTAACATATGGAAGTTAGGGTATTTATAATATGCTGGGGCGAGTCGTAAAATTAACGAAGTTGCTATCTATTATTTATTGTAAAAATTGCTTGAAATTTATTTATTTGACAAAAAAAAATTACAATTTGGTACTCCTTGGACGTTGAGTTCCATGGCGACCAGCAGAAAAAAATAATAGTCGCTCACTTAGTCCCCACCCCACCCCGCACATAACATCTTTTATTTATTGACGTTGCCGTAACTAAACGATTATTTGTCACATTTACAAACATTTATTTATTTATTTATTTCGAAAAAAAGTTTTACTTTTCATGAATATTAAAAGAAAAATGGGTACTCATGCAGAGTGATCCGTGTTGAAATAATAACGTTATTATTTAAAAAGCCATTCTTAACATGGGGAGGGGAGGGTGTTTTGTACCTATTCTGTACTTTAATCTTGCAATTGAATAAAAAAAACATAAAACTTTAATTAAACGCGGAAATACGATTTAAAAAAATAGCGCGGATCACTCTCTGTATTAGCACCGGAAAATGTTACTAAACATTTATTAATAATTTCTCACTTTTACAAACATTTGATTTTAAATTTCTTTTTAAATGACGACTTTTTTTTTAGTAGTATTCGCGGATGGGTATGTTGACCCCCCCCCCCCAATGGTGTTTATTCCGAAATCCGTTGTTAACATGGAGAGGTTGGGTGTGTTTATTCTGAAAGCCGTTCTTAACATTTGTGGAGGTGGACCTTATGTAAAAAAAAATAAATAAAAACTAAATCATTTACTGATAATTTCTCACTTTTACAAATATTATTTAATTTACATGCGCCGATGAACAAATTGTTGAATAGTGCGAAAACAAAACGTTTTTGTAATAAACTTCGGGATAGTTTTTTGGGTAAATATTTACATTTAGGTCCACCTCCACAATTTTCTTTTTGAAATGACGAGTTTTATTGATAAATAAATTTACTTCTTCGCAACTTTCATTGATAAATAAATCTACTTCTCTGCCCTTATTTTAATAGTATCTTAGGGTGGGTATGCTGATAACAAATATCAGTTAAATTTTGCAAATAGCCCCCCTCCAAAAGTGGTGTTTATTCCGGAAGCTGTTCTTAAGATGAGGATGTTGGGGTGATTATAAGGTGGACCTAATCTAAAAATAAAACAAAAAAATAAGACAAGTTTTTTTAAATGATTAAAATAATTTCTCACTTTTACAAACATTTTTACATGCGCACATAAGCAACTATTTTTTTTATTAACATTTTTTTACCTTTTTTATCTATAAATTATTAAATTTCAATGAATAGAATAGAATCATTTATCATTAATATGTGTTTTTGGTTTTGTGTTGAATAAAACTTTTTTTTTTCATTACAACAATAATGAACCAATTTAAATCTTCCGGCATGCGTTTAAGGGTTACAAAATTATCAATAAATCGTTTAGTTACTAAGCCAACATCAATAAATAAAAAAATGTTACGTGCGCATGCATTAGCCTTGACTGGGGGGGGTCTAAGGGAGCGACCATTAAATAATTATGCTGGTCGCCATGGAACTCAACGCCCAAGGAGTACATAAAGTGGCACTTATGCACTTATGTTATCGTGCTATTTTTAAAAATAGTATTTTCATGTTAAATTCAAATTTTACAAAATCTTTTTCTTTTATTAATTTGTTAGGTGAAAGTACAGATAACCCGGTCGGTTTCTAATGCGTGGAAAATCTAGCCGCCCCCCCAAAAACGGATTACTCTGGATAGAAACAAAAAATTAAGATTGCCTCAGTCTCGAAAGATGTCTTCTCTACTGAACGAGGAAATAAACGGTGAAGTGTAGTTCACCTGCTTCTCCCCCCCTCTCTCTTCCTCTCTTAATATCTCTCTCTATCCATCTCTCCCTTTCCCTCTCTCAATCTATCTTTCTCTCTATATCACCCTCTCCATCTCTCTTTGAGACCCTTTCTCTCTCTAACTCCCTCTATCTCTCTCCTTTCCTCTGTCTCACCCCTCTCTGTTTCTAACTCTCCACCTCTCTCTTTATCTATCAATCCCTTTATCTCTCTATCTCCTTCTCTTTCTCTATTTTCATCTCACTTTCTCTTTTCTATCTATATATCTTCCTCTCTATCTGTCCATCTCTAATCCCTCATCCTATTTTAGTCTCCTAAATTAATTACAGTGAATAAGGCATTGTAAAAAGATGGATAAATCCTATTTTAGTCACCTAATTTACTGACTGTGAGAATAGAAGTTATTTGGAAATTACTGCTACCTTGAACAGCACCTGAAGTAACTGGTAAAACCTTTCTAATTAAATTGATTTTGGCAGCCATTTAGTAACAAAATGACATAGCCTTAGCCCTTGCTGCATGAGGAATACCTGCGACCTTGCTGCCAAGTAGAAGAATTATTTATTCTACTTTAAAACATTCAATTTTTTAAAAATCTCATGTTCGACATCTCCAAAATATCCAATATGGGGAAAATATTGCAGAAATGTAAGCTTATTGTTTAGGATGAATGCATAATGGTACGCAAAAAATCACTTGAGGCTCTTGGTCGATCCCTGCAAGATTTGCGTGGCAATGTCAGACCATTTGGGAATGCAGTAATATTGCTTGCAGAAGATTTCAGACAACTGTTACCTGTTATTCTTCAATCAACATCAGCAGATGAAATAAATGCTTGCCTCAAATACTCTACTTTTTTGTTCCATGTGAAGACATTAAACTTAACTCAAAATATGCATGTCCAGTTGCAGACTGTTCGATCCGCACAAAATTTTTTGCATCACTTGTGGGAAATTGGGTACGAAAAAGTGCCAGCTGATCAGAGTTAAGGGCAAAATTCTTTGACTTTTAACTTCTGTAATTTCTGTAATTTTATTTCATCAAAAAAAAAGTTAGTTTAAAAAGTTTTTGCAGATAATCAAATTCTAAGAATTCCACTTGACTGAGTGAATGAGCTATTCTTGCAGGTCAATACAAAGACGCCCATGAACTTAACGCTATTATTCAATGTAAAATTCCAAGTGAGGTAGTCAAATACAAATCCATCGACACTGTTGTGAAAGCAGATAAAGTGGTTAATTATCCGACAGCTATATTTGCCAGGGATGCCACCGCATGTATTGCAACTGAAATTTGGTGTACTAATTATCATGTTGTGAAATATAAACCAATCCAAGCTTTGTTTTTTCACATGGACAATTTATGTTACGTATTCAAGAGTTACAAAATCAGAAATTCTCTATACCAGCTAAGAAAATGGAACAACAAAAACTGTGTACCCATGCAAAACAGAAAATTAAACCTATAAGAAACATGCTTTTTCTCATTTTGGAACTTTTCCATTGCGCCAACTTGAGCCACAGCAACGCGTGGCAGGGTACAGCTAGTATATATATATATATATATATATATATATATATATATATATATATATATATATATATATATATATATATATATATATTATTAAGTTAGATCCATGTCCAAGGAACCTATATCTAAAATTTCAAGTGTTTGGACGCAAAATTGTCGGAGGAGTTTGGTAGAGTTCTCAAACGTCAAATCGTTGAACTTTGACCCCTTAATAGCCCAATTTCTGGCCGAAACCCGATCACATAGATTTTTCCAAATCTCAGTAACCTGTATTCAATTTAACAATTTCGAGTCTGTAGACTAAAAATTGACAGAGTTATTTCACCTGACTACAACTTGGATGTCTTCAAATCCAACATAACAAAAATCCTGACAAACCGCCCCCTTAAGTAAGACACTCTTTCAAATCACCAATACTAATGATTACTACAATACTATCTCATTGATTACTGTACACGCAATAACCCTTATCCCTGAGTGGCCTCCGGGCCTTGATAAGTGGAGACACCCATGTAAAAGAAAAAAGTTATTGCGTAGGGAAATGTACACGCACACACACACACACACACACACACACACACACACACACACGTTCACTTTTATAGATATACTAGCATTTACGCACGGCGTTGCCTGGGTGTTTGGAGGTGTATGTTAAGCAAAAAAAAAAAAATTGGTAGTAGAAAGGCAGACTCAAACCCGTACCGCGAAGGACGAAAAAAGCAGGGGGAAAAACCCCGGATATCTTTGCTGTTATGACCACCGCCAAACCGGAAGTGACGTAGGTTAAAATAAGAGCTAGACAATTGAAAGGTGAGGATGACTTTCAAAAATATCGGCGACAAAAGCGACCCCCGCCCCTGTAGAAAAGTGCCCAGTTTAAGGTGAAGATATTAATGTTTTTAGCCAATTTTTCGATATTTGTCGTCTGAAAGGTCGAATTTCAAAACGATACTGATCTAGGTAAAATCCATCCCCTCCGTCGAAAGTTTTAGCCAGACATTCAAACACACATACATACATACATTTATATATTGGTAACTAAAAACTTTCGCCCCAAACCGATTAAAAAGCTTGCCCTATCTCTGAATACCCTTTATGTCAAATTTCAAATGTTTAGACAAGACATTGTCTGAGTAATTTGGTAGAGACCGCAGAGGTCAATTTTTTAAAAACTTTGACCCCTATCATGACCCCTTAAAATTTATTGTTTTGGGCTCAAATCAAGTTATTAAGTTAGATCCATGTCCAAGGAATCTATATCTAAAATTTAAAGTGTTTAGGCGCAAATTTGTCGGAGGAGTTTGGTAGAGTTCTCAAAGGTCAAATCGTTGAACTTTAACCCCTTAACAGCCAAATTTCTGACCGTAAATCAATCACAAAGATTTTCCCAAACTCAGTAGCCTCTATATCAAATTTCGAATCTGTAGACTTAAAATTGACAGAGTTATTGCGTAGGGAAATGTACACAAACACTCTTTCTCTCTCACACACAGACACACACACACACAGATACGCAGCCACGTTCACTTTTATAGATATACTAGCATGGGTGCCCGGCGTTGCCCGGGGGGTTGCGGGTGTATGCTGAGCTAAAAACGAAACAAAAAAAAACTGTCAGTTTTTTAAAACTTTGACCCCTATTATGATCCCTTAACATTTATTATTTTGGGCTCAAATCAAGTTATTAAGTTAGATCCATATCCAAGGAACCTATATCTAAAATTTCAAGTGTTTAGACCCGAAATAGTCAGAGGAGTTTGGTAGAGTTCTCAAACGTAAAATATTTGAACATTGACCCCTTAATCGCAAAATTTCTGGCCGAAACCCGATCACATTGATTTTCCCAAATCTCAGTACCCTGTATATCAAATTTCGAGTCTGTAGACTAAAGATTGACAGTTATTGCGTAGGGAAATGTACACAAACACACACACAGACAGACAAACAGACACGTTCACTTTTATAGATATACTAGCATGGGTGCCCGGCGTTGCCCGGGTGTTTGGAGGTGTATGCTGAGAACCCCCCCCCCCCAAAAAAAAGGTCAATTTTTTAAACTTTGACCCCTATTATGCCCCCTTAACATTTATTGTTTTTGGCTCAAATCAAGTTATTAAGTTAGATCCATGTCCAGCGAATCTATATCTAAAATTTGAAGTGTTTAGACGCAAAATTGTCGGAGGAGCTTGGTAGAGTTCTCAAAGGTCAAATCGTTGAAATTTGACTCCTTAAGAGCCAAATTTCTAGCCGAAAATCGATCATATAGATTTTTCCAAATCTCAGTAACCTGTATATCAAATTTCGAGTCTGTAGACTAAAAATTGACAGAGTTATTGCGCAGGGAAATGTACACAGACACACACACATAGAGACAGACAGACACACAGACACGTTCACTTTTATAGATATATAGACTAGCAGTTTCGCCTGGCTTTGCTCAGGCCCTATGTGCTGTTAATAAGGTTATGAGCATATGTATATATTAAAAAGTGTGAATATGTAAAGTAATGCCTTTCTGTATAATAGTCTTCATTAATTACCATAAAGAAAAGACAGACAGACATTTTCACTTTTACAGATATGTATATAGATAGATAGATAGATAGATTGGATGCAATATATACTAATGATTTAAAAAGTATTTAAAAAAAAAAAAAACTCATGCGCCACCACTGAGAATCGAAACCAAAACGTTCAGCTCACGATTTATTTCGCCTCTGCCATCAATGACTGGGCTATGAAAACACGTTTACTGCAAGGCTAAAAATTAAAACATGAACCAATAGCAACTACTTTATGCATTCGTAATGCCGGCGTTCAACCCTCACCTGGCAAATTTCATTTTTTTAAAACTTTTTTTGCAACGCGAAATTATTAAAAAAAAACAAGTGTTTATTTTTAAGATATATTTCGGAGTAAGTCTCCCTTATAAATCTTTTATATTTTTTTCACTTTTTCTTCGCCATAATGTTAAGTTGAGGTTAACATCATGTGGGCTCCTGATTCTTCAACTTAAGAAAAATAGAAAAATATATAAAAGATTAACAAGGGAATCTTATATAAGCTCTATTTCCTATTTGGATTTATCGAACTTTTATATCTGGTTGAGATTACTTTATAAATATTAACTCTTCAATATTTATAATATACTTTAGTTTTGCATCTTGGATTATTTTGGTAAACTTAACTGTAAGTCTTATTTCATTATAAGCTCCCGCCTGGTTGAGCTTTTTCATTCTCTCCAGATATGTTTGAAAAGGAACACATTCCTCTGTCTGCCAAAAATATTCCTATTCCTACCCAACAAGAATGTATCCACAAATTTGTTCTAGCTTTGAACATTTTCCTAAAAAATATAAGGTGAGCGGCTTATCACTATGACTTAAGCATTAATAATAAACTTAAAGCGCATATTTCGTCTGAAGACCAATCTCACCCAGAAATCTTAACAAATGAACTCCTTATCAACTCTAAAGGAGAACAAAAGAAAATTGAAAGATTCGCTGCCAAATTTTACGGATTAAAAACCACTGCCCACCCCAAATACAACTCTTACCTTGAGGAGTTCGAGAATTCCATGTTAAATTTAGTCAAAAAATAGATTTAAGAAACAAAAACACCATTATAATCCGGTTACTCGAAAAATAAATAATTTTGCCGAGAAAGTTAAAAAGAATAAACATATATTCGTCCCTGCTGATAAAGCTAAAAATTACTATAAACTTCACTATCCTACATATAAAAGACTTTTGTATTAAAAACTTAATAAATCGTAAGATTTTAGATTCTATTAATTCTGAGGCCAAGCATTTACTGACTTCTATGAACATTCATAATTTTACTGAAATAATTTCTCCGGGTACCCCTAGATTCACTCTCAAGGACCATCAGCCTAATTTTTATGACAACCCTCCATCAGATTGATCTGCCCATCTAACTCTGAATTAGTGCTGTAAGCAAAAACATCTTAGATAGAATCATCCTTCCATTAAAAAAAGTTAGTTTCCCTCTTTGTCTAAATTTATATTCCGTAATTACTTGGTTTGTCTCCCTTAAAAATAAACACCTCCTTAACTTTTTAACCTTTGACAGCAACAATTATAATCAATCAATTTCTCCGATCCGTTTAAATAAGGCTCTAATCTTTGCTAAAAGAAATTCTGACTTGATTCATTTATTTATTTAATTAATTCCCCTAGCCTGAAAGTCCCTTATACAATTTAAAAATTAGTTGTGGACTAGAAAAGACACCCCCAATAATTCTGACATCTTAATGTGTTTCTGACTATGCAAGTGTTACAGATTTAGTGGGGCTCTTCTTACTGAAAAAACTTAAATACCATTTTAAATATATCCAAGGGGGTCTTTATAGAGGCGATGCCCTTTTCATTACAACAGCCAGGCCAAGAGAGTACAACAAAACAAGTAAAAAATTACATAAGTTTTTAACAACTTTGGCTTTTCTATAATTATCGAACCAAACAAAAAGACTTAAAATTTCCTAGACATTTCACTTAATCTTAACACCGAGACTTATAGCCCCTATCATAAACCCAACCTTATGCTTTTATACGTCCATAAATCTTCTAATCACCCCAACTCAATTATAAAATCTTTAGTACCATCTCTAGAAGAATTTCTACTCTTTCTGCTGATAAAAAAATAAACTTTAATCAAAATGCTACTTTCTCCAATAATGCCTTAAGGAATTCAGGATAGAATGAAAAGATTACATACAACCATTATGCTCCTCCTTCTGGTCGGCTTAAATTTGTAATCACACACAATATGACTCGCAAGAAACCAGTTCAAATAACAAGATCTGCCGCTATCAGTAGCAATGAAACACTCTCTATATATAATCCAAACCAACATACTAATCGCAATACCTCAAACCCACCCAGTCGCATCAAGAGAAAGAAAAATATTTATTTTAATCCTCCATTTAGCATAAATGTCAAAACCAATATACGTAAGGAATTCTTTAACATTGTACAAAACTCTTTCAAATACCCACACAGATATAGTTCTATTTTCAAGAAAAACTCAATAAGAATTTCTTATTCAACTATGCCTAATTTAGCACCAAGAATCTTAACATCTAATAACAAAAAAATTAAATTAGCCTAAAAAATCCCTTTCCCAATTAAACCAAAATCTAACTGCAATTCGCATAATAAACATCAGAGCCCACTCAATAATGATTGCATCCATAAATATGTTATATATTCATGCAAAATTATAGAGCTCCCACGCAATCCTCCCATAACAGACACTAGTCATCAAGTTATCCTTCTTCCCGCCCTCCATCTGATATAGTTACTAATCCAATAAACCATTCAAACAGCCCCCTATTTATAATCATACAACTAGCAATAATAATAATAATAATAATAATAATAATAATAATAATAATAATAATAATAATTCTGACAGCCATCCTAACACTAACAACATTCATTATTCCCTACAAAACAGTCCTCCTACAACCATTGTCCTGCCCTTTGTTCATCCCAGTGAACAAAATTCAAACTATTTCCCCAGTACAAATCAGCAAATTAATATTAATTTCAAACCTCGAGCTTTTAATAAAGTACATACATATATCGACGCTACTTCAACATTAATTAAGAATGAGAATATCAAACCGCAGTTCTTTTAACAACCAAATTTTAAAAATAACCAAGGAACTTCTCTCACCACTTTAATTAACAAACTTAATTCTAATAATACCCCCTTCTCAATTAAATGGACTATCCTAAAAAAAAGGTTAAGTCTTATATCCCAGGCTCTAAGTCATGTCGCCTCTGTACAACCGAAGCTATAACTATTATTACTTCCCCTCACAGTAGTAATACAATAAACTCTAAAAACGAACTGATCTCCTACTACATACATGTCCAAATTTAATTATGGTAACTTTGAAATTAACATTTCAGATATGTATATTTTACTATAACATTATCTACATTTTTTTAATTCAATTTTCACCCCAAACAAGGCACAGTGCCACTTTGAAGCAGGGGGCTACTATCAGGGACTTAATTAGCGGGATCATTATGAAGGGAGATGAGTAGAAAGATGTTTGTTAACATTACACTTGAACTTCTGCATATCAGTGCAGTTGGGAAAGCAGAATCCCGGAAGGGAGTTCCAAAGACCCGCAGTTCTGGGGAAGAAACTATTGGAGTAAAAGGCTTTCTTGCACCTAGGGATATCTACTGCAAAGGGATGAGACTTAGTAGCTTGTCGGGTTTGTCGGGAGTAGTTACGTCGGGGAGGTACAAGTGTTTGCAGTTCGTCAGAGCATTCACCATTAAAGTATTTGTAGAACAGGCAGAGGGATGCAACATCTCGTCGATGGGACAGGGGCTGAAGCCTAGATGACAGTTCAGGACCTATCAGGTTGGCGACTCTCTTTTGAACCCTGTCCAGGAGCGAGAGACAAGCAGCAAATGTACCAGCCCAGATGTGACAAAAGTATTCCATACATGGGCGAATGGTGGCCTTATAGAGGTATAGGATACTGTCAGGCGTAAGTAGTTTTCTAGCACGATAGAGGGAGCCAACCTTCCTTGCAGCAGCCTTGGCAATGCTCTCAATGTATCTATTTCAGTTCATATTCCCTGTAATCGTTAGGCCGAGGAGTTTAAAAGAAGTACTCTCAGGCAATGTGTTCTTGGCCATTGCTATTGGTGGCAGAGAAGGTTTCTTGTAGTTATTGAAGGAAACAAGCTTAGTCTTAGCAGCATTGAATGTGACCAATCATTTTTGTCCCCATTCCACTACAGATTGGAGGTCATCCTCTAGTATTTCTGCCATTTCCTTGGATATGTGTTCATTTGTTTTCCCCTCATATCTGTTATAGAGAGTGGTGTCATCAGCAAATATACCTATCTCTGAAACAATTTTATCAGGGAGGTCATTTATGAATATAAGGAATAATAGAGGTCCAAGGATAGACCCTTGACGTACTCCCGCATTTATATCATATTGTTTAGATGTACGACCGTCGAGGACAACTTTGATTTTTCTATTACTTAAGAAGGATTTTATTACATTGTGAAATCTTCCAGTGATTCCATATGATCTAATTTTCCTTAGAAGACCATCGTGCCATACCCTGTCAAAAGCCTTAGATATATCAAGGGCCACCGCTCTACCCTCCCCTGTTTTGTCCAATGAACGGTATATACGTTCAGAAACTACAGTTAAGATATCTGCTGTTGAACGGGCTTGCCTGAATCCATATTGTTTGTCAGTCAGGAGTTTAGCAGCTGTTAGGTGATGGACTAGGGCTTGATTAACTAAGGACTCAAATATTTTGGCGAAAAGCGGGACGAGGCTAATGGGGCGATAATTTAGTGGGTCAGTTCTTTCACCAGAATTATTGAAGACTGGTACCACAGAGGCGGTTTTCCAGCAGTCGGGAAAGCAAGATTCGTTAAGGCATTCATTGTAAAGTTATGAGAGAACTGGAGCAACCTCGGCAGAGCATTTTCTAAATAGCACAGCCGGGATGAGATCTGGTTCACATCCTTTTGAGGTGTCTAGGTTTTTTTATAATAGCATGTACCTACTTGCTTAGCATTTTATAAGTCTGTAATTTTCATTGTAATTCTTTATTTGCCCGATTTTACATCTGCAACCCTCTGTTTTAATGTTTTAATATTCCTATCAATCAAATATATCCATCTACCTATACATTTATATTCTGCATGTATGTTTACTTATATTTTACTATGTGCATTTACTTACATACTCACTTGCCTTATTCCGGAATTTGCAGATACCGGCCGTCCTCTCCCTTTAAATTTTTTAAACTCTTTATTTATTTATTCACTCATCTATTTACTTATATGTATGTATGTATGTATATGTGTATATATATGTGTGTATGTGTGTGTATATGTGGGTGTGTTTGTTGTATATATATATATATATATATGTGTATGTTTAATTGTGTGTATTCATACATATGTATGTATATACATGTGTATGTAGTTAATTTATCTTTCTTTTCAATTCATTTGCTTCCTTTAATAACTCCTGCTGATAATTTAATTTTTAAGTAATAACTTTTACATTTTAGATTACCCCATTTTGCTTTAAATTTGACGTCTTTTCAACGTCATTTTGTCTGGGTTATTTTCACATTGGTTTTTCTATTCAAAAATTAACTCAATCACCATTCTATTTTTTCTTCTTCACTCATTTTTTCTTCACCCATTTTTCTTAAATTAGCCCAGCCTTGACAGTCGTGTTTTAAATTTCTTCCATTTCTTGCGTAAGCATGAAATACTAGTGCATGTAGGTATAAAAATAAATCAATATATTTTGAAAACATTGTATTATATGTGTGTGATGGCTCCTTCTTTATAGGTGAATGACGTCCCTATAAAGTTGAAGTATCTTATTGTGGTCACACACATAACTGCGTAACTCTGACTTATTTGTACAAGTCTTGTTGTTGGTAAGAAATACGCCACTAGTTTCCGCTTGTACATAACTATTTTCAAGTCTTGTTTGAGACTTGCGAAGATGGTACTTTTTTTTTAATTTTCTTCCTTCGAAGATTGTAATGCTGGTTATGGGGCTTCCAATATTGTCCTGCTTTTTATTGAAACCAACCGAGAGCTCTTTTTAGTATCCTCGCTGTTCCCTTAAGTGCAATTGTCTGGATCTCATATAACTAAGTAAACCAGCCCTTGACAAATAGGTCCTGCTTAATGAACCACAAACATGGCTGGGCTAGAGTCTGCTAGTGACGCTCACTTTCGCAGAGAATGTTTCGAAAATAGAGTACTCGTAATCGTCATAAATATGCTTACGTCAAACTGATTTTCTCTCAATTATTAATGTTTACGTCAAGAGCTTTCAGGTTATTTTTGACTACATATTTGCAACTATCTTCTTCGTTTGTGTCTCGGATATTTGTTTAGAGAGCCTGTAATCGTCTATGCTAGACATTCCAGCTTGCTCTAGAGTAATGGTACCCAGTTCAAACGACTATCAATTGACGTTGTAGTGATATTAGCACTATTTTCATACGCACAAGGATTGTGGCCTTTTTGGCGTAGGAACACACGCAGGAACAATCGTGTTTTGGAGCTGAATAAAATGGCCTAACTAACGCGTCAAAAAGTCATCTTGTATATATGTTAATAAAACGTTAATAAAACAACAATGTTTCCGTCATTTAATCAACCTATTTTAATATTACATGGTGGCAGCATGGGATTCAATCAACAATAAAAAAATTACATCAAAACATTCTCTTATAAAAAACAATAACAAGCCTTCGCGTGGAAAATAAAATTTAAAAAAAAAAAGGAAACGAAAAACAAGAAAATCCGCACAGAAAATAACGAAAACAAACGTATCCAATAACACAATATCAGAACAATATTTTTTCTTTTCTATCTGGTATGTCATTTAATCAACCCATTTTGATCTTTTCTATATGGTATGTCATTTAATCAACCCATTTTGATCTTTTCTATCTGGTATGTCATTTAATCAACCCATTTTGATCTTTTCTATATGGTATGTCATTTAATCAACCCATGTTGATCTTTTCTATATGGTATGTCACACACGTCTGTGCGTGTGTGTTTGTGTGTGTGTGTTTGTGTGTGTGTGTGTGTGTGTGTGTGTGTGTGTGTGTGTGTGTGTGTGTGTGTGTGTGTGAGTGTTTGTTTAATCTACCCATTTTGATCTTTTCGATCTGGTATGTCATTTAATCAACACATTTTGATATTTTCTATCTGGTATGCCACACACGTCTGTGCGTGTGGATTTGTGTTTGTTTATGTGTGTGTGTGTGTGTGTGTGTGTGTGTGTGTGCGTGTGTGTGTTTAATCAACCCATTTTGATCTTTTCTATCTGGTATGTCACACACGTCTGCGCGTGTGTGTTTGTGTTTGTGTTTGTGCTTGTGTGTGTGTGTGTGTGTGTGTGTGTGTTTAATCTACCCGTTTTGATCTTTTCGATCTGGTATGTAATTTAATCAACCCATTTTCCATTTTAACATTACATACGTTTAACATTCTTCTAGGGCACATTTAATGGAACCTCACCATCCAATGAATACAGAACAGCCAAGTTTTATAGTTCGAAATTTTTAGATGAAGATTTTTCTAGTTCGTATTATTTGCATTATTCGAACTACTGTTCTCATCTTGAGTGTTAATCTCGCAACGTTTCGTTTTTTTTTTCCAAAAGTAAAAGAATGTGTAAGAAGTTTATAATTAAAAACATATAATTTTGAATAATCATTTTGTTCTGTTTTAGTCTAAATATTTTCTCAGGTCGCTGATTGAGAATTTCCGTTATTAAGATATAAAACTAAATTATTTTTTCTCTACGTCATCCTTTCCCATGTCAATTAGCATCCATTCTTTTCTTCTGTTTACGTAAGTGAAGTTGCGTAACTAAGACATTATTAACGTGTCAAATTCGAAAAGGCAACGAAGATCGGTTGAATGACGATGTATGCAAATAAATAAACTCTTACGCTCTCACATATATTTATTTATATAACTTACACGCACACGCACGTACGCACGCACACACACACACACACACACACAGACACACACACATATATATATATATATATATATATATATATATATATATATATATATATGAAAATGTCTGTCTGTTTGTGTACAGTTCCCTACCGAATAACTCTGTCAATTTTCTGCCCACAGACTCGAGATTTGACATGAGAAAATCTTTTTAATTGGTTTCGCCCAGAAATTTGACTGTTAAGGGGTCAAAGTTCAACGATTTGACCATTAAGAACTCTACCAAACTCCTCCGTTAATTTTGGGTGTAAACACTTGAAATTTTAGATATCGGTTACTTGAACATTGATCTAATTTTGTAATTTGATTTGAGCCCAAAATATAAATGTTAAGGGGTCATAATCGGGGTCAAAGTTTCTAAAAAAAAATGATAGCTAATTTCTGGGCTAAACATTTAAAATATTATTTAAAGTGTATGCAGAAATAGGGCAAGCTTTTTAATTGGTTTTTGCTGAAATTTTGGCTTCCAAGGTAACAAAGTTCAAAAGATTTGACCTTTGCGGTCTCTAGCAAACTATTAAGCCAATTTTGGGTCTAAACATTTGAAATTTTACATAAAGGGTATTCAGACTTTAGCGAGCTTTTTAATCAGTTTTTGGGCGAAAATTTAGCTACCAAGAGGTCAAAGTTGACAGAGTTGACCTTTCAAGACTCTACCAAACTCCTCCGTGAATTTTGTTTCTAAACAGTTGAAATTTTAGATTTAGGTTACTTGGACAAAGGTCAAACATTTTAATTTAATTATAGCCCAAAACAATAAATGTCAAGGGGTCAAAATTGGTGTCAAAGTTATTCAAAATTCGACATCTTACTTTTTTCTTTGGTATTTAAGGAAGCTTATTATATAGAAAGGCATTACCATACATATTTCCACTTTTTAATATATACATATGCACATAAAGTTATGAATAGTACATAGGGCCCGAGCAATGTCGGGCTGAACTGCTAGTATATATATATATATATATATATATATATATATATATATATATATATGTGTGTGTGTGTGTGTGTGTGTGTGTGTATGTGTGTGTGTGTGTGTGTGTGTGTGTAAAGCTACAAGAGAAAACATAACTTAGCTCAATCTCATTATTAATTTATTTCAACCCGCAAGGGCTTTGTCAAATTAGGAGAGCTAGTCAGGTTAGCGTGTGACTGAGATAATGGGAGAAATATGCAGCGGTTTTTGTATTTATTTAAAAACAAAAGGGGAAAGAAGGAAAAGGGAGGAAAGGAAAGCAGGAAGAAAAGATTGATAAAGAAGTAGAAAGAGAAAGCAGGGGGAGAAAACAGGATGGAGAACTTGTAGGTGGATGAGAGAAAAATAAAAGGGCAAAAAGTTTGAAAAGAAGACAGAGAACAAAAAGAACGAGGGGTAGATAGGGTGACACAGAAAACATCGTTGATTCTCTAAACGTGTGTTAAAGCCGGAAAAAAGTAACCCATGACTTTGATTTAAAATGTTTAACTGTGAAAAAGTAACTATATTTTTAATTTTTTGATTTTTTATTTATCAAGTTAAAACTAATATCCTCCGAAATTGTGTTTTCTGTGTCACCCTCCCTCAGTCAAGCACCTACCATGAAAATAACGATAGAGTAGAGAGTGATTAGCAACATTTCTCTTGTCAGATAAGGTTAGAAAGAAGGAGAAAAGGATAATATCCACTAGATCTCGAAGTCGGTTTGTTTACTCTATCAAGGCAGAAATGTGAATCTTGATACCACCTCCATAGATGTTGTAACAGTACTACATCTTAGAATGTATTTAGCTTTTATATCTTTATATAGGATTGCATTAGAAATGAACTATCTTTTGGAGCGATGAAATGACCCAACCATTTTCCGAGTAACCGTGGCAACATGTTTAATGTAAGTCTTCCATTTTCGGTCAGGGTGAATGGTCAGTCTTAAAAACTTTTTAACATATAGACATTCCTCACGACAAAAGGCATTCATTTCAATTGGAGCCAAGTGGGGATCAAAGCGTTGGTGGTAAAAGAGAGAAGTATAATTTTGGACTCATCCAAAGCAATCAGCCACTCCCCCCCCCATTATATTGTGTACTTAACATCGGAAATGAGAGAATCAGAAAGATCTTCTTATTACAGATCTTCAAAATGTTGCCATCGACGCAGTAATGTCGACAAATGATGTCAGGATGAAGATTAGTAACAGGGACGGTCCCAGAATGAAAGCCTTGAGAAACGCTAGCTTTGATACTATGATCTTCGGATGTCAATCAACGACTACTTTTATGAGCCTATCATAGAGAAAGGATTTGAGGATGCAGACAACATTTACGAATATTCCATGGTTAGAAATCTAGTGAAGTAGATATTTATGCCAAAGGTCTATATGTCAAGAGCTATTGCTCTAGAAACGAAGTTCCTGTCAATAAATTCACTGATTGTGTGTGATATTACTGTCAGCACATCAACAGTTCATATAGCAGTGCTAAAGCTATACTTTTTGTCACTGAATATGTGGAGGTTTTGTTAGATACTTGACAATTTCTCAATTTTACACGGATTAAAACTACATACTCATGACGCACAGGAGACTGATTGGTTTGTATTGAGATGCAGTAGACTGATCTTCAACATTTTTAAATGCTGGGAAGATTGACGATATTTTCCGAGGTGTTAAGCAGCATTTATCCCATGAGCAACATTTGAACTGCTTTGTAATATGAGCTAGTTCTGGTTGTAGTCTTTTAAGCACTGTGATTTGAATGTTGTCAGGGGCAGTTGGTTTGCTTTCAGCAAGGTTCTTGATTTGACAACATATGGATGCCGCTCAGAGTATTGTGAGGAGATTCCGCTCATGTGAGGAAATTCAGGAGGTAAACTGCCCTGATCGCAAAAGTACGAATTTGATATCATTCGTTCATAGGGTAGTCACGTATACCGTACGCCAAAACTAGTTGACTCCAGACGTAATCTTGGATTTGGTTTATAATGATTAATTATTAAATATCTTCTGGATACAAAAAAAAACTGTTATTTTTACAGTTATGATCATGGGAAAAGGAAACAATATATATATATATATATATATATATATATATATATATATATATATATATATATATGCAACGTCTTTTTCTTTCAACAAGCAGTCTGTTTCGAAAGTAACTCAACAGGATCTTCTTTTTTATCGACAACCAATTGTCTCTTCTCTATCTCTTTATCTGACGGTCAGTGAATGGGAAGAGGGTAAGGCGTGGGTAGAGGAGTGGTCAGCTCCGACTCTCAACCTTAGTTGTGATTTCCTGCTATCAACTGGTGAAAAACTTATTTGCTTATCCTTTTATTTCAGGTTTTTTAGTGCAGGGTTTAAGGAGTCTGGGTTTCTCATTCGGTCAACCCATCTTCATTACGTTATATTCTTAGACGCCCTGATTGGCTAATTGGCTAAATCGTTAGTGCATATTAATTAATTGATTTGCTCAACAGGAATTAAGTTTTCCCACACAGGCAAAAACTGAAAACCTTGACATATCCAAGATCATATCCAAGACAAAACATTACTATTCAACACCATGAAACGGTTCTCATCACAAAAAATATTATTATTAAGATTATTATCAGACTCTTCATTGCCGAAGTTATTTTTTCCTCTTGTGTTTTACGTCTCCAACCAACAATTTGGGCCTGCACGGCGGCCAGCTGTTACCCGGGATTATTCACGTAATAAAAGGCTTTGATTCCGATCTAATTCACCCATTACTGGTGCGATTTTCAACCATCACAGGCGGTTGGATTACAACTGGCTGTTTAGTTGTTGGAATTCCTTGCAGGGTATGAAGCTAATATTAACAATTAACCAAGCAGTGAAGTCGGATGTGATATATCACACATCCTTTTTAAACATACGATGCGAGAATATTTCTTATATGAAAGATAAGAGAGTGTTCCGGCCAATCATCGCGATGAAAAGGGACATTGTAGACCTTGTTGAACTATGCTTTTATTTTAATTGAGGCAAGTGAGTGATCGGAAGATTTCAATGCAAACAAAACCTTGGATGAACAGTGTCCAAGGTCAGTTTTTAGAAAAACACTGAGAAGACTTGCAAACTGACAATCAGCATCGGGTACGCGAGCGGGGTTGTTAATAATAAGCAAGCCAGAACTCATGACAAAACCTTCTTTCATCATTTGTCTTGTTTTAATAGGCCAGCTATTCACCGTTGTGAGCATTGAAATCTACAAAGATGTGAATGTTTGCAGAGGGGTCAGTCGGACAGAATATTGTCAATTTCCTAAGAGATAATCTCAAAGATAGTAACTCCCATTGTTAGAATGAGAATGGGCAAATATAAACGCGGTAAGTGTAAGTAAAGTTTACATCGGAAGTTGGTGTTCTGATTTTACGTTTATGCCGTTTATTGTGACTTGTAATGCTTAAGTTGGAAAATTTATGAAAGGGGTCAGCAGAGTTGTTAAATGTAGAACAAATAAAGATTCTGAGTAAAGCAGAGGAATTTTCTTTGAAGACCATTGAAGAAAGAAAAGTCGTAGCAGTTCCCACTAATATGGCATCGAGAGGGCCTATCGGAAACAACTGCATGGTTTATATCCTATTCACGAAATAGTAATACAGCAGCTCCGCTATTATACACTTGCCGATAGGACAGCCGCCTTGTCAGTTATTCCAAGATTCGAAACCTTGACTATTAGGCAGACAACGTCAACCGAAGTAAAATGCTCACCTCTAGCATCCTTATTAGTGACATGGCAAAAAACTAGGAAGAGAATAACTGACGTCATTTCTAGTTACTGTTCACACTAAACTTCCAGATGTGTAGAGAGCATTATATCCCCCCTTTGTCAGAAACATCACTCATCGCAAATAGAAAGATGGGGAACAAAGCAAAGGGGGTAAAAGTTACGGGCTGCAGAAAATGCTTCCACAATGCGTTTTTTTACTCTTAATCTAAATTGAAGATTGTAACGACTGGAAAAGGGTGAATTAAGTATCATATCAATATAATTTTTCTTTACTCATTTTTAGCGAATATGAAAATGTGTTCTGTTCTTCACAGGCTAATGCAGGAGGGAAATGTAGAATTTGGAAATGGATTCCATATTTATCACCCTCCCGTGGCAGTATGATGTGAAACAGGGGTCAGGAAGTATGATTTGCTTTGCAAAAATGCCTGGACAGCCTACTCGGCATTCTCCGCTAAGGGGGCCTCAAGCGATTAGCAATAAATGAACCTCTTCTCAAAGGGAGAAGGCAACGCCTCAGATGCTAGAACTCTTAGAACTTCACAGGACCAAACTCCTACCTCAGAGTCAACATGGAAATAGCTATCTTAACAATGGTCTAGATTCTTGTGACTTTGGTGCTGAGAGAAGAACCCTGGTTGAACTGAGGGAATTGATTCTTCCGTTTTTACATGGATTATTTTTTCTTAAAAACATGAAGAATTATCACATTTGTATATATATATATATATATATATATATATATATATATATATATATATATATAAAATTTCGTCCGTCAGAAGCGACTTTAGAATTATAAGCGTTTTCACGTGTAAAAAAGAGTATTTGAAGCTGAATACGAAATAAGGCATATAGTTTAACGATAAAAAAACAAAACAAAAAATGAACATTTTAAGACATTAATATGAGAAACGTGAAAACAAACAAAACTTTATAATGTTCTATTCCAATCTCAAATTCTATTGTTAGTTTTATTAGCTTTGACTGTTAATAAGCAGTCAGTGAGGGAAGAGAGAGTGATAGACAGCGCATAAAATAAAAGAAATGGTTTCAGCATCAGATAGCTAGATAGGGCTAAATTTATAGACAGAAATGTAGTAAAAGATGGGTCACTTAGTGCAAGTTTCGACAAATCAAACAAAACTTGATATTGAAATTAAGGAATATTTTTACATATGTTTTGTGCGATTAAAATATATATGAAAAAGCGAAAACATGTAATAATATTTAACAAGTAATTGAAGAGAGGGGTAGGAGAAAGAGAGTGAGAGAGAGAAGAAGAGAGGGAGAGAGATGGAGAGTAGTCCTTTGAACAGAAAGAGACTATTTTTGGATTTTTGTTTTTTGATGAAAATCTTACGATATAACGCATCTCTGTCGATATAAAGTTGTCTATGCATAGCTCTTTATGTCTCGTTTACAGAATTTACTCATAGACTAACTAACCATTTATTATTATTTTTACTTAACAAGATTAAACTACAGTAAACAACTACCCTCACCCACCTTCACTGACCAAGGACAGAAAAAATGAAGTGCAATCAGTAACAGAATTTATTTATATATGAAAGGCTATTTTCTGTGCGTGAATTCGTTTCCTATGATCTCCGAACCGACTGAGCCGATGTTTTTATAATTTCACAAAAATGCACTTTATGTGTCTGGGAGTGTTCTTTAAAAAATTGTATCGTAATGTCTCTGATAGTATCAATAATCTATAATATAAAAATAATCCGATTAAAGAAGAAACAGTTCGAGTTTGACTAAAGTTAACATCACAAGTCCATTTGAGAGGTTTTATCACCGCACAAGCAGAAGAGCCCAGCATATAAAAAAACTATGCTTTTGATAATATGGAGGTGTGTTTGTAAATAGAGGTTTCTGTTTGAGCACAATTGAATCCTGATATTTGACTTTTGCATTTTAAACTTTAATTCAAATCATTATATAAAAATAATTTTATAAAATCAATAGTAAATTTTTGACAGTGCAATGCAGACTATAATGTATTGTGGACTGAATCACGACGGTGAGGTATGTGAAGTTCTCTCCTGCTGGACCGTGATGGGTCTCTGATTAGAGCAGGCAATAAATCGATTTGATTGAAAATTGAGCAATTTCACCGACTTCGATTACAATAAAAGTATTGGAAGTGTGAAACATTCAGTGAGTCTCATTCAATCCCGAGCAATGTCGAGTCTCTCTGCTAGTAGATATTAAACTTTACTTCTAGCCCCCCCCCCCTCAAATTCTATGCCCTAATTCGAGTTACAAGCAACAAAGTTCATACTAACACATAAAGGAATTCTGTGACACGACATACACAATTTGACACGCACCGTTTTTCCTTAACTGTGCAGAATGTTTCTTGAGGAGCAAATAACTAAACAAGAGCAAAATAACTTGGTGTCACCCGGTGCATAAATAATTGCATGTCTGCCTCAAAGGACTGACCTCCCAGCTATTATAATTATGGGCCGCTGCCAGATCTTGTGCTCGTCCGCCGTCGTTCGAGTGCTTATCTCTATCAGCTTATTACAGACATTAAGCAGCCGCTCGACGAATGCGGGAATCCAATGCTATGCGCCAAAGACTGTACAAACATTTGCACTTTCTTGTGTCGCCCCACACCACATCATTGTTTGCGCTTACGCGGCATTGTTGTAGGACGCCCCCTCCCCACTTGATTTTGTAACTTGAAGAACGAGAAACTTCCTTTCACTCGTAAAGGCTCGCACCCAAGTCTTCGTACTCCTGGCGAGGTTCCGTTCTGCCAATCACAAATGCTTAGAATGCTTAAAAGTTGGAAACAACACGAAAAGGAATCAACGCCCGCACTCTTTCTTATTGATTGATTGATTTATTGATTTAAAGAATGGTAAAATATGTAAAAATTTTCGGCTATTATGTTCCGGAATTATTATTTAGATAAGCGTTCACTTTTGTTTGGGAAAAAATAGGTTCAGTCCTAGATTGTTTTGGTAACTCAATAACTTACGCATTATATGTATATATATAGTAAGTTATAAAAATATATATGGTAATTAAGCTACATAGAATATTCCGAGTTTCATTGACGAGAGAAATCGTCAGGCATAAGTCTGACAATTTTTCTCGAGAATAAGACGCGGAATATTCTGTGTAGCTTAATTGCCATATATATTTTTATAACTTACTACCTTACTATTGCCATATATATTTTTATAACTTACTAATATATATATATGTATGTTTATATATATATATATATATATATATATATATATATATATATATATATATATATATATATATATATACTAGCAGGCCGACCGTTGCCTCGTCGTAAAATACGTCGTAAAATACGCATATCATATTTTAATTAATGCATGTATATTGTAGGAATTAAAGGTAGCGTTAAATTCCTTTAAAAAATTAAATAAGAAAAAAAAAACAACTGAGACATGTGCATGCGAGTATTACATATTTCTAAATGGTTCACTTCTTGTAAGTAAAAAAAAATACTTGAGTTGTCGTAAATGAATTTAACCTGCTGCTAATTTTAGCGATTAAACGAAGCCCGCTGTCTGTTTATAAACAAACTATCAGCTTGAGCACTGTTAAGCGTTGGGCAGATGTTTATCTAATAAAAATTTGATGAATTATTTACGAGTACTGATTATTAATTCTATGGTTAGAGCTGTCAACTGCCAACACGATGGATGTAGGTTCGGTCCACGTCTGGGTAAAGATGATAGTTTAGCCGCACTAATGAGTTGTGACACAACGAAACAGTGGATGACTATATATATATATATATATATATATATATATATATATATATATATATATATATATATATATCAGTGGCGTAGCATCAGATTTTGTCGCTCGGGGCGATCGTAAAATTTTCCGTTCCCCTGGCTATAATTGCCTGTTATCCCCCCCCCCCCGTTGGCATACAATTACATGTTTCCCGCTCCCCCGCTTGCATATGATTACCTGTTGTACCCCCCCCCATTGCTGGCATATGATTACGTCTTTTGTCGCCCCCCCACCCAGGGACATATTTTTTCCGATTCCGATACCTCCAAAAGTTCCAATTTGTTTAAAAACCTTTCGGTATAAAATTTAACATATTTTGTTAGCTTTTATTAATTTTTTCCATTTTTATTTTTATCCTCACAAAATGCCGCCCCCCTGGTATGTGCTGCTCTTAAAATAGGGACAGATTTTTCTGATTCCAATACCTTCAAAAGTTCCGATTTTTTTACAAACTTCCCAGTATAAAATTTAAGATATTTTGTTAGTTTTTATTTATTTATTTTTTTTCTATTTTCTATTTTTAACCTCTCAAAATTCCGCCCCCGACACGGGCCGCTTGTGAAATAGGAGATAGATTTTTCCGATTCCAATACCTTCAAAAGATCCGATTTTTTAAAAACCTTTCGGTAAAAAATTCCGAGTTCTTGTTATCTTTTATTTATTTTTTCTATTTTCTATTTCTATTCTCACAAAATACCACCGCCCCCTGGTGCGTGCTGCACGTAAAATAGGGACACATTTTTCCGATTTCAATACCTCAAAAACTACCAATTTTTTTACAAACTTTTCGATATAAAATTTAAGATATTTTGTTAGCTTTTATTCATTTCTATTTATTTTTTTCTATTTTCTGTTTTTCAAAATTCCGCCCCATGACATGGGCCGCTCGTAAAATAGGAATAAATTTTTTCGATTCCAATACCTCCAAAAGTTCCGATTTTTTAAAAACTTTTCAGTAAAAAATTCCGATTTTTTGTTAGCTTGTATTTATTTTTTATTTTCTATTTTCAACCTCTCAAAATGCCGCCCCTGACATGTGCCGTTCATAAAATAGGGACACACTTTTCTGATTCCGATATCTCTAAAAGTCCCAATGTTTTACAACATTTACGGCATAAAATTTCAGATTTTTTTGTTAGCTTTCGTTTATTCTTATTTTTTTTTTACCCTCTCAAAATGCCACCCCTCTCTGGCACGTGCCGCCCGGGGCGGACCGCCCCAACAACCGCCCAGACCTTGCTACGCCACTGATATATATATATATATATATATATATATATATATATATGAAATACTGAAGTGCAGTAAGAACACAGGTTATATAATACTGTAAATATAAAGTCTAAATAAATATTAGTATCTCTATTTATAAGCCGATCCTAGGCAAATAAAGAAACTACAATATGCGAGATATAGAAATAATATAAATGGAAATTTTGATATGAATTATGCATAATTACAACAGGATTTATTGTTTGACAAAGTTGTACAAATAATAATTACAGTCTTAACTTGGATTTTCAATAAATCCATGATTTGGATTTTCAAACAGACAGAAGTATATAGAAGCTAGAAGTAACGTTCAGAAAGAAATAGCGACAGCTAAGAGAGAATTTACTTAAACCACTAAAAAACGCATCGAAGCACAAAAATTAGTGACTTCTGGAACATCTAAAACAGTATAGTACATAATGGGCAATAAACAATTCCCCCACTAACCAACGATCACGAGGTTGTTTGCTCAGCAACTGACAAGGCTAACATGCTTGCCAGTCGGTTTGCCTCAAATTCCACACTCGACCCTCTCAACCACCCCCTACCTGACTTTCCTATGCGGACAGACGCCACGCTAGACGATCTGAAAATCACCCCTGCTCAGGTGTATGCTATCATAAAAAATCTTGACACTTACAAAGCATGTGGACCCGATCTCATCCCAGCTGTGCTATTAAAAAAGTGCTCAGCCGAAGTAGCTCCAGTTCTCTCCAAACTTTACAACAAATGCCTTAATGAATCCGGGCTGTTGGAAAACTGATTCTGTGGTACCAGTATTCAAGAATTCTGGCGAAAGAACGGACCCATTAAATTATCGCCCCATTAGCCTCCTCCCACTTTTTGCCAAAATATTTGAGACCATAATTAACCATGCTCTAGTTCATCACCTTACAGATGCTAAACTTCTGACTGACCAACAATATGGATTTGGACAAGCCCGTTCCACAGCAGACATCCTAACTGTAATATCTGAACGTATATACCATTCACTGGACAAAGCCGGGGAGGGCAGAGCAGTAGCTCTAGATATATCTAAGGCTTTTGACAGGGTATGGCATGATGGTCTCCTCAGGAAAATTAGATCATAGAGTATCACTGGTAGAATACTAAACATAATTAAATCTTTCTTAGATAAGAGAAAAATCCAGGTTATCCTCGATGGTCGTACATCTAAACAATATAATATAAATGCGGGAGTGCCCCAAGGGTCTATCCTTGGACCTCTGTTCCTAATATTCATAAATGACCTCCCCGACAAAATTGCCTCTGAGATGGGTATATATGCTGATGACACCACACTCTATAAAAGGCACGACAGGAAAACAAATGAACACGTATCTAAAGAAATGGCAAAAACACTAGAAGATGACCTCCAATCTGTAGTGGAATGGGGACAAAAATGGATGGTCACATTCAATGCCGCCAAGACTAAACTAGTTTCCTTCAATAATTACAAGAAACTTTCTCTAACATTAGCAATGGCCAACGACTCTTTATCTGAAAGCATATCTTTCAAATTGCTTGGCCTAACGTTCACAGGAAACATGAGTTGGAACAATTACATTGAAATCATTGCCAGGGCCGCTGCAAAGAAGGTAGGCTCTCTCTACCGCGCTAGAAAACTACTAACACCCGAAAGTATCCTGTACCTCTATAAGGCCACCATTCGCCCATGTATAGAGTATTGTTGTCATATTTGGGCTGGTGCATCTGCTACTAGTCTCTCGCTCCTAGACAAGGTTCAAAAGAGATTCGCCAATCTGATAGGCCCTGAACTGGCATCTAAGCTTCAGCCTCTGTCCCATCGACGAAATATTGCATCCCTCTGCCTGTTCTACAAGTATTTTAATGGTGAATGTTCTGGCGCAGTGCAGACACTTGTACCCCCACGACGTAGACACCCTCAACAAACCCGACAGGCAGCTAAATCCCATCCCTACACAATAGAGATCCCTAGATGTAAAAGGTCTTTCTACTCCAGAAGTTTCTTCCCCAGAACCGCTTGACTTTGGAATTCCATTCCAGGTCCCTGCTTCCCCAACTGTACTGACGTGCAGAAGTTCAAGTGTAACGTGAACAGACATCTTGCTGCCCAAATCTCCACATAGTACCCCAGTAGATGTTGCCCCTGATAGTAGCGCCCTACACCAAAGTGGCAATGTGCCTTGTTTCGGGTGTAAATGTAATACAAAAAAATATATATAGCCTCGGCGTATCTTGTGTAGAAACGACTTGTAGTGGCAAACCGACTCTTCAGTTTTGTTCAGTAGGCGAAGTCACAGAGAAAAAAAGAATAAAACAAACACAAATCATTAATTCAAAGCGAGTGGTGCCCATTTTTTGTGTAGAATTGCTCAGTTGTGGGAGTCAAACAATCTATAGTTTTAAATAACTAATGATACATCGTACACACACACACACACACACACACACACACACACACACACACATACACACACATACATATATATGTATATATATATATATGTAAATATATATATATATTAAATAAATATTAACTTTATTAAGTCTTGAGACATTGTGTTGAACAAAGATGCCGGCGTAGTTCAGATCAGTAACAAAGATGGCGGCCAAGAGTCAAATGCGGTCCGTGGCGTAGTTAACGGCGACCTGATTGAATCCAAAATTCGACAATTTTTATAATAATTTTGAAACGTTTTCATTGGTTGTTTAGCACAGCCGTTGGTTATAAAAATGATTGGCGAATCCATTAGGAGTCAAAAACATTTTACAAACTTACATTTTTATATCTACATGAACTACCAATAGAATCAATGATAATTTGTGTTGGAGATCCGAACTAGTCACAAAATAATCTTTGATTTCGTAGACAAGCATCTTATCTCAAGGCCATCGGAAATTAATATAAAAATTGAAGAAAATTAAGCATTCATGAATGGCAAATCGGTAGGCATGCACATTAAACAGTCAGAGAGTGTTCGACGACCAGAAGTAGAACTGATGCATTATATTTTTATACACACGCGCGTGCACGCACACACACACATACATATATATATCATGTTATATATATGCCAAGATATGAAAACATATTTATAGGAATTAAACTACATAGAGGTATTCGCATTTAATTTCTGTAAGGAATCGTTAGCCTGATGATTCTTTACGGGAATGAAACGCCGAGAGGATCGCCTAAATTCTGTAATAAAATATAAGGTATCAAGACGAAATGTTTATTCAATTATATTGATATATCATGTCTTATTACTCGTGTTTTAAACTTTTTTTGTTAAATACGTCTGGTATTATCCTAAACTAGCCTTTAAATAAGGTGCCCCCAATCTAAAAACATAAGCTGACCTCAGAAGTTGCATTATTGAAACGTAATTATAAGTTTAATCTCCAAGGGTTTATCACAAGGAACCAAAAGCAAAAAAAAAAAAAAAAAAAAAAAAAAAAACTTCCACGGATTTATATGGGAGGGGAGACTATCGTCAAATTCTATTCTAAACTGGGAATGGGCAAAGGACTTCTACTAAGTAGATATAAATAAGTCCCTCTTACCGTTTTTTTTAATGGAGAGTAGATAATGCAGTGGATGTGTTATCGGCAGCTCCAGTAACTCTCGCTTCTCCTTTTTTGTCCCTCAGTCCTCATTTTTAATGAGTGATGTTTCTGACAAAGGGTGAAGAAAAAGCTGCTTCCCAGGTTAGTAGTACTTCGTGAACAGTAGTCTGAGATGTCGGAAATTTCCTGTCTCTATGTCTATCCTTGCGGCCATGTCACTAGTAAGGGTGCTGGAGGTAAACGTTTTCATCTGAGCTGACGTTAACCGTCTGATAGTCAGGGACCCGAACCTTGGAATAACCACTGTCCTATCAGCAGGTGCAAAGTACTGGGGCTGCTGTATTGCCATTTGGTGAATGGATTCTGGACCATGCAGTAGTCTCTGATGGGGCCTCTCAATGCCATACTAGTGGGTAATTGTTACGGCTTTACCTTATCATGTGCTACAAAAAAAAATTTCCTGTCTTTCCTCTCTTACTTTCCCTCTCTTTTCTGCTCTAACCAAGTATGTTGACCTGTTTTACAAACCCCCAAATCATCAACATGAAATATCTCAAAAAAGAAAACACGAATAAACCTAGAATCCCATCCTTCTCCAACATCAGGGGTCTACGTTCTAACCTCCCAGAGGTTGAAACCCAATTACAGGAGACGAAACCTGACATATTCTTTTTAAGCAAAACTGGAATAGGGCCGACCACTTTCCTAGATGAGTTCATAATTAAAGGATACTCTAACCTAACATCTAAATCTGACCCCCAAGATCGCCACGGGCATGGAATATGTGCCTACATTAAAGATAGCTTCCCATGTGGCAGGGATATCTCCAGAGAAGACCCTAATCTACCTTATATGTGCTTCCGGGTTGCACTTGCTTACACTACCGCATTTATATTTGCCCTCTATCGCCCCCACAACAGTGGAGTTACTGTCTTTAAGAGTATATCAGAAAAAATTGACCACATCCTGTCTGCTCATCCCTCGGCTAACATTCACATTTGCGGTGACTTCTATGTCCATAATGTGGAATGGCTGAGCCACTCAAATAAGACTGATGAGGAGGGGAGGTCCTGTCATGATTTTGCCATTGCCTATGAACTCACTCAGATTGTCCGCGAGCCCACCCATGTGCCCGATAGTACTGGTCAGTACGCAAGCCTTCTAGACCTTTTTCTATCCACTTCCCCTGAGCTATGCTCATGTTCCGTTCTATCTCCTCTGGGATCCTCCGACCACTGCGTCATATCAGTTAAAATAAAAATTAAATATAATAAATCTATAGACGTACCTCTCCACTGTACTGTATACCGATACTCTATGGCGGACTGGGATACCTTCCGTACATTCATATCTGATCTCCCTCTCCATTCCATGTTTAAAAAAAATGTGTCCTCTATAGTATCAGATCTAACCGAATGGTTACTTGTAGGCATAGGCCAATTCATACCATCCAAAAACTTCCAACAAAAACCTAACAGCCAGCCATGGTTCTCTCCTGAATATGCTGCTGCCATTGCACACAGAAATCACTTTTTCCATAGCTACCAACGTAATAGATGCACTGAAACTAAAGCTGTTTTCAGAACCGCCAGTAACCATTGTAAAAGAGTAATAAAAAATGCAATCCGTTAAGTCCAAAGTAGCCAAGCAGCGGCTTGGTTTCCACCAGTTCTGGCAAATAGCAAATAGGATCTTGAACAGAAACGTGCGCTCTATCCCAACCATTATCAATGGACCAGAGGTCATCTCGACAGCATCCGACAAGGCCAAACTATTTGCCAAAAACTTTGCGGCAAATTCTACCCTGTGTGACGAAGGCCATCAACTCCCCATATTCCCTCCTATAACAGACAACATGCTATGCAACATACAAATATCTGTGCGTGAGGTCGCCAAGCTAATCAAAAACCTTGATTCCAGTAAAGCAACTGGTCCCGACGGTATTCCAATTATAGTGTTAAAAAAAGTTACAACCAGAACTTGCCCCCCATACTTTCCAAACTGTTTAAGCGTTGCCTTAAGGAGAAGTGCTTTCCAACACCCTGGAAAACCTCATCAGTATGCCCTGCATTTAAGAATTCAGGTGATAAGTCATCCCCCTCTCAGTACAGACCAATAAGTCTCCTGTGTGTCATGAGTAAGTTGCTGGAATCCACAATAAATAGAGAAGTAGTCAACAACCTCAGAAATAACCTTCTTAGCGACACGCAATATGGTTTCCGCTCTGCTAGATCTACAGCAGATGTGCTAACGGTTATATCTCATAGGATTAGCGAATCTCTCAACAAAGGCTTCATTTCTAGGGCAATTGCTCTCGACATATCAAAGGCCTTCGATAAGATTTGGCATAAAGGCCTACTACACAAGATTTCCAGCTACGGTATAACTGGAAATGTTTTCTCTATCAATAAATAATTTCTATCTAATAGGCTCATAAGAGTAGTGGTTGATGGGCAGAAATCAGAGGCCCACAGTATTAATGCTGGAGTCCCTCAGGAGTCTATACTGGGCCCAACTCTCTTCCTGATCTACATCAATGATCTCCCAAAACACATACTAAAATCTTTCGTTGACATCCATGCTGATGACACCACCATCTATGGCAACACATCAAAGGCCGTAAATGATGATGTTCTCTCTGATTCTCTCTTCTCTGATCTTGAGCGTGTGGTACAGTGGGGAAAGAGGTGGCTGGTTACCTTCAATGCATCTAAGACCAAGCTCCTATCTCTACATCATAAACGCCCTGATCCCCATCTGGCATCAATTGAAATGGATGGCTCTCGTCTAAGGGAGGCCCCAGGATTTGATAAGCTCCTGGGTTTGACCTTTTCACCCGATCTTAAATGAGACACATTTATTTATTTTGTTATTACATTTTCATCCCAAACAAGGCACTTTGTCACTCAGGTGTAGGGGGCTACTATCAGCGTCAGCAACTACGGGGGCAATATGTAGGGATTTGGGCAGCAAGATGTCGGTTCACGTTGCACTTGAACTTCTGCATGTCAGTACAGTTAGGGAAGCATGATCCTGGAATTGAATTCCAGAGTCTAGCGGTTCTGGGGAAGAAACTACTGGAGTAGAAAGATCTTTTGTATCTAGGGATCTCTACTGTGTGGGGATAGGATTTAGCTGCCTGTCAGGTTTGTTGAGGGTGTCTGCGTCGTGGGGGCACAAGTGTCTGCAGTTCGTCTTAGCATTCACGATTAAAATACTTGTAGAACAAGCAGAGGGATGCAACGTTTCGTCGATGGGACAGAGGCTGAAGCTTAGATGCCAGTTCAGGGCCTATCAGATTGGCGACTCTCTTTTGAACCTTGTCTAGGAGCGAGAGACTAGTAGTAGACGCACCAGCCCAGATGTGACAACAATACTTCATACATGGGCGAATGGTGGCCTTATAGAGGTACAGGATACTTTCAGGTGTCAGTAGTTTTCTAGCACGGTAGAGAGAGCCTACCTTTTCTGCAGCGGCCCTGGCAATGTTTTCAATGTAATCGTTCCAACTCATTTTTCCTGTGAACGTTAGGCCAAGCAGTTTGAAAGATGTACTCTCAGACAGGGAGTCACTGGCCATTGCTATTGGTGGCAGAGAAGGTTTCTTGTAGTTATTGAAGGAAACCAGTTTGGTTTTGGCAGCATTGAATGTGACCATCCATTTATGTCCCCATTCCACTACAGATTGGAGGTCATCTTCTAGTGTTTTTGCCAGTTCTTTAGATATGTGTTCATTTGTTTTCCTGTCATGCCTTTTATAGAGTGTAGTGTCATCAGCATATATACCCATCTCAGAGGCAGTTTTGTCGGGGAGGTCATTAATAAATATCAGGAACAATAGAGATCCAAGAATAGACCCCTGAGGCACTCCCGCATTTATATCACACTGTTTAGATGTTCGACCGTCGAGGACAACCTGGATTTTTCTCTTGTCTAAGAAGGATTCAATTAGGCTAAGTATTCTACCAATGATACCGTATGATCTAATTTTCCTGAGGAGACCCTTGTGCCATACCCTGTCAAAAGCCTTAGATATATCTAGAGCTACCGCTCTGCCCTCCCCTGCTTTATCCAGTGAATGGTATATACGTTCAGAGATTACAGTGAGAATGTAAGCTGTGGAACGGGCTTGTCTAAATCCATATTGTTTGTCAGTCAGAACTTTACCGACTGTAAGGTGCCGGACTAGAGCATGGTTAATTATGGTCTCAAATATTTTGACGAAAAGTGGGAGAAGGCTAATGGGGCGATAATTTGATGGGTCAGTTCTTTCGCCAGAATTCTTGAATATTGGTACCACAGAAGCGGTTTTCCAACAGCCCGGAAAGCAAGCTTCATTAAGGCATTTGTTGAAGAGTTTGGAGAGAACTGGAGCTACTTCGGCTGAGCACTTTTTTAATAGCACAGCTGGGATGAGATCAGGTCCGCATGCTTTGGAAGTGTCAAGATTTATTATGATAGCATGTACCTGAGCAGGGGTGATTTTTAGATCGTCTAGCGTGGCGTCTCTCCGCAAAGGAAAGTCAGGCAGGGGGTGGTTGGTAGGGTCCAGTGTGGAGTTCGAGGCAAACCGGCTGGCAAGCATATTAGCTTTGTCGGTTGCTGAGCAAACAACCTCGTGATTGTTGATTAGTAGGGGAATTGTTGATTGCCCATTGTTTACTACACTGTTGTAGATTTTCCAGAAGTCACGATTTCCTAATTTTTGTGCTTTGATGCGTTTTTTAGTGGTTTAAGTAAATTCTCTCTTGGCTGTCGCTATTTCTTTCTTAACGTTATTTCTCGCTTCTATGTACTTCTGTTTGTTTGAACATACATCAAGTCTGTGGCCAAAGTCGCTGGGAAAATGGTGGGATCCTTCTACCGCTCCAGAAGATATCTCACTAATGATACAATTCTCTATCTATATAAGAGCCAAGTACGTTGAAAGATGGAGTACTGCTGCCACATCTGGACGGGGGCTGCAAAAAACAGCCTATCCTGCCTTGACAGAGTACAAAATAGACTCCGTGACTTGGTGGGATATGCCCTTTTCTCTACCCTGCAACCTCTTTCCCACAGAAGAGACGTAGCGAGCCTGTCATTGTTCTATCGTTATTTCCATGGCAGGTGCTCGTCTGAGCTCCATTCTCTGGTCCCCCTACGCCAATCTTTTTCAAAAAACACCCGACTAGCTGAAACCACCGTCAATAATTTTCCCCACTCCTTATCTGTGCCAAAATCAAAACGTAGATACCATGAACAAAGCTTCTTTCTTAGAACTGCACGCCTGTGGAACTCTGTTTCGCTTGCTTGTTTCCCTCCCGACTTCAACCTGGATGTCTTCAAGTCCAACACAAACAAATTCCTGATGAACCGCCCCCCCTAAGTAATGACACTTTATCAATTCTCCAATACTATTGCTACACTATCCCTTTGATTACTGTACACACAATAACCCTTATCCCTGAGTGGCCATTGGGCCTTGATAAGTGGTGAACTCCATGTAAAAAGAAAAAAGAAGACATATTACTAGTCAATCTTTTGGCCGTGTATGGCGAAGGGAGAAATACAGTATGGGATTCGCGTCACAAGATAAACACACGAAGTAACTGTCAATTCATATAAAATATTAATGTTTCAAACTTTTATTATTGCTTTGTATGACTTCGAGTGCTGGACATCCACGGAAACAAATGTGTTATGACTTAAAATCTGATCAGACTTAACCACGTCCGTCCGTAGTACTGCCGATCTTAGATAGATAGGTATATATATATATATATATATATATATATATATATATATATATATATATATAATTTTTAACTTTTAATTTTAATAATTTTTAACAACCATAAATCTAATAATAACCAAGAAACTTCTCTAACCACTTTAATTAAAAAACTTAACTCTAATAATACCCTCTTCTCAATCAAATGTACTATCGTAAAAAAGTTAAGTCTTATACTCCAGGCTCTAAGTCATGTCGCCTCCGCACAACCGAAGCTATAACTATAATTACTTCCACTCAAAGTAACAATATAATAAATTCTAAAAACGAACTGATCTCTTTTTGTAAACATAAGTCCAAATTTAATTATAGTAATTTTGAAATTACATAGTTATTACTTTAACCTTTAAGATATATATAATTTTTCTTTAACATTATCGTTTTTTTTTCTACTTACTTTCTTAATACTTTATAAGTTAATAATCCTTTATTTTAATTCTTTATTTCTTCTTTTCTTGGCCGGTTTATTTATCTGCAATTTCTGTTTTAGTCTTTAAATATGCCTATCTATTTGATATATCAATCTACCTACACATTCATATCCTGTATGTATATTTACTTATATTTTACTATATGCGTCTACTTACATACTTACTTGCTTTATCCGGAATTTGCAAGTACCGGCCATCCTCTCCCCTTAAATTTTTTTAATTTTTTATTTTATATTTTGTTTTTATTTTTATTTTTTATTTACTTTTTACTTTTATTTATTTATTTTTTTTTAATTATTTATTTATTTATTTATCTATTTTTACATTTAATGTCTTTTAATAACTCTTGTTGACCTTTTCTTAAGTAGTAACCTGTACATTTCAGTTGACCTCTTTTTTATCCTATATTTTTCGCGCCTTTTAACGTCATTTTGTCTGTGTTATTTTGACATTTGCTTTTCTATTTTATATTTAATTCTATCACCATTTAACCTTTTTTTCTTCTTCACTGATTTTTTTCTCTTCTTCTTCACTTATTTTTCTTAATTACACTTCGTCTCGGTAGCCGTGTCAAATCATATCTTATTTTTCTTTTATTAATATTATTGGAATTTTTCCCCCTTTTCCTTGTACATATTTGTGAATTATTGCACGGATTTCGGCCTTTTGGATTATTTTGGATCATCTCCCAATCACGTGATTTCCTTGGATTTTACGTGTGCCAATGGAAATTTAATTAACTTTCTTGGATTTACATTTTTGGATTTTACTGGTATTGGATAATTTACCTTTCACCAGACTATCCATTCACGTGAAATCACCTTTTTCTTCACTATATTCCCTCTGCTTCACTTTTTGTTATCAAGTAAGATCTTTGACTTACTTGCAGTTTCATCAAATACTTTTTTATGCAAAATCCGATCCTGTATTTTGCTAATTCCTACGCTCTGATGAGAAGGAAAGTATTTCTTCGAAACTCAGCGGATTAAGGACTATCCACTTATTGTTTCCTTTTCAGATTAAATATGTTTTAACTCTTTTTCAAAGTGTTTTTAACATATTTTATTAACTATTTGCTCTTATATATATTTATATATATATATATATATATATATATATAGAGAGAGAGAGAGAGAGAGAGAGAGAGAGAGAGAGAGAGAGAGAGAGAGAATTGTCTATATTCTGGCACAGACCAGTAATATACATATATTATGGCGCCATCGCGAAATGAAATTCGGGACAGAGGCCCCTTGGATGTTCGAAACAGGGGTGTTTGGATGCCCCACAATACAATCTTAGAACGGTAGGACTTCATTCTGCTTTTCATGATAATACACAAAGAAAATAATGGCGAATATTTATAACTTTAAATATATATAAACAAGGACATGAGGTCGTTGTTGAACTGTATCATTCAACTTAACAATGTAATTTCCGTCCAAATGTCAAACTTCATTAACTTTTCATTATAAAGATCAAAGGTCAAGTTCAAAGCTAACATAAGGTGTGAGGGTTCATTGCTTATAATATGTGAGGGTTCATTGGTTATAATATGTGAGGGTTCATTGCTTATAATATGGTTCATTGCTTATAATATGTGAGGGTTCATTGGTTATAATATGTGAGGGTTCATTGTTATAATATGTGAGGGTTCATTGGTTATAATATGTGAGGGTTCATTGGTTATAATATGTGAGGGTTCATTGGTTATAATATGTGAGGGTTCATTGGTTATAATATGTGAGAGTTCATTGGTTATAATATGTGAGGGTTCATTGGTTATAATATGTGAGGGTTCATTGGTTATAATATGTGAGGGTTCATTGGTTATAATATGTGAGGGTTCAGTGGTTATAATATGTGAGGGTTCATTGGTTATAATATGGGTCAAGTAGTGACTCTCTACACTGAAATAAAAATGTGACATTTCCATTTTAGCAAATTTTTTTTATTGATTTTCACCTTTGACCTAGATATCTCCCAAATAGAATCAGTTCTTATTTATTCGATGACCGATTTTTTAACCAAGTTTTTGTGACAATTAGTTAAGCAATGCAGCCGCTTATCTGTACACAAACAGATTTACAAATTCCAGCAAGTACATAACCTCTTTGACGGAGGTAATTATTTTTGTAAAATGTCAATTTAATTCAGTCATGTCTGCGTACATTGTTGTTAGACAGTATAGACTATCTCTGGCGTCGTACTTATCTCCCTTTTTAATAATGACCGTCATGAATGAGTATGAGATATCTTAAGAGATAATTTAATGAAATTGAAACCATAGCTTGGTGGCACAGATTTAAAAAAGATTCTTGAAGTATGAGAAAACATGGATGGTGTTAGACTTTGTAGTGAGGTCTAAAGCTCCACGAAATTATACCATTTTGAAGACCATAACGATCGTTTAAAGGCGATGTCTATTTCCGGTTCCGTGATTTAAAAAATTATCATTTCGAAGAAATATTTTTATTAGTTATAACATTGTTCAATCAAAGGTAATAAAATTTAGTAATGTTACTATTTATGTCATAAGCACGGTGATGGTTTTACCAAAAATGCATAACGTATTTTATATTCCAGGTTTTTACTTCCCAAAACAAAACAAAATACAAATCAGATAACCCTACGCGGAAATTTTCTAGTGATTGTGTCACAAACAAGGCAGGCGTTTCCAATTTGCCATGAGTCAACACGGAAGTAGTAAGGCCTAAACATGAGAATCCTTATGTCCGTGCGTAATGTGATCTAACCAGAGATAGCGACACATAATAAATGTTTGCACATGCTGAAAACTTTTTTTCTCTTTCGAACCTGTCATCATGATCCCCAGAAAACGTGAATTTTCTCAATTGTATTCTGACGTAATTTTCACCGATTTATGTATCACTTTCTGCTCTCAAATTCGAGATTATTTCCAGTCAATACCGATCTTATGACCACTTCCTGATTTTTGTCTAAAACACACCCTCTTTACAGCATAACGCCAATTTTATCTGAAACAATGTATTACTTACTATTTATATAAGCAGACGTATGCACGAACATTATTTTCCGGGTAGGCTTTAGACATAGAAAATATCAAACATATAGACATAGACAATATATAAACATTTAGACATAGAAAATATATAAACATTTAAACAGAAAATATATAAACATTTAAACAGAAAATATATAAACATTTAAACAGAAAATATATAAACATTTAAACAGAAAATATATAAACATTTAAACAGAAAATATATAAACATTTAAACAGAAAATATATAAACATTCAAACAGAAAATATATAAACATTTAAACAGAAAATATATAAACATTTAAACAGAAAATATATAAACATTCAAACAGAAAATATATAAACATTTAAACAGAAAATATATAAACATTTAAACAGAAAATATATAAACATTCAAACAGAAAATATATAAACATTTAGATAAAAACTATCTAAACATTTAAACAGAAAATATATAAACATTTAAACATAAAATATATAAACATTTAAACAGAAAATATATAAACATTTAAACAGAAAATATATAAACATTTAAACAGAAAATATATAAACATTTAAACAGAAAATATATAAATATTTAAACATAGAAGATATATAAACATTCAAACAGAAAATATATAAACATTTAAACAGAAAATATATAAACATTCAAACAGAAAATATATAAACATTTAAACAGAAAATATATAAACATTTAAACAGAAAATATATAAACATTTAGATAAAAACTATCTAAACATTTAAACAGAAAATATTTAAACACACGACGCGGAAGTTTAACAGTGATAGACATTGGAATCTATTTTTTTTCTGCGGATACAAATTCTATTGAAGCTGTTCGGTCACACAATCAGGCTATTGGATGTAACAATTTCTACTGGACTTTTTGAATAAGTCCATCTAAAGGCATTTAGGATTCGTAGACAAGATATTTTCTAAACAACCACAAAATAAGACTCGGTCATTATCTCTTAATACTCATTTGGATCATCTATCACCACTTGACGATTTAGAACTAGTATAAGAAAAAAGAGCTATCAACCGCTGACACTTGTTTACAAGGGAGCCACGACTTATCATTCGAGGTTAAGGGTTAAATACATATACACACCGAAATTATTAAAAAAAAGTTTTCAACAAAATTACGCATTCAAAGTTCTTCCCTCTGGTCACACATACGTAACTCTAGATGCTTTATATATTTATATATTTATATATTTATACATTTATATATTTATACATTTATATATTTGTACATTTATATATATAAATATTTATATATTTATATATTTATACATTTATATATTTATACATTTATATATTTATATATTTATACATTTATATATTTATACATTTGTAAATTTATACATCTATATATTTATACATTTATATATTTATACATTTATATATTTGTATATTTATACATTTATATATTTATATATTTATATGTTTATACATTTATACATTTATATATTTATATATTTATACATTTATATATTTATACATTTATATATTTATACATTTATACATTTATATATTCATACATTTATATATTTATACATTTATATATTTATATATTTATACATTTATACATTTATATATTTATACATTTATATATTCATACATTTATACATTTATACATTTATACATTTATATATTCATACATTTATATATTTATATATTTATATATTCATACATTTATATATTTATACATTTATATATTTATACATTTATATATTCATACATTTATATATTTATATATTTATACATTTATACATTTATACATTTATATATTCATACATTTATACATTTATATATTTATACATTTATACATTTATATATTCATACATTTATATATTTATATATTTATACATTTATACATTTATATATTTATACATTTATATATTTATACATTTATATATTTATATATTTATACATTTATATATTTATATATTTATACATTTATATATTTATCCATTTATACATTTATATATTTATATATTTATACATTTATATATTTATATATTTATACATTTATATATTTATCCATTTATACATTTATATATTTATACATTTATACATTTATATATTTATATATTTATACATTTATACATTTATATATTTATATATTTATATATTTATACATTTATACATTTATATATTTATACATTTATACATTTATATATTTATATATTTATACATTTATATATTTATATATTTATACATTTATATATTTATATATTTATACATTTATATATTTATATATTTATACATTTATACATTTATACATTTATATATTTATATATTTATACATTTATACATTTATATATTTATATATTTATACATTTATATATTTATACATTTATATATTTATATATTTATTCATTTATATATTTATATATTTATACATTTATATATTTATACATTTATACATTTATATATTTATATATTTATACATTTATACATTTATATATTTATATATTTATATAAAGTTTGTTTGTTTCGAGAAAAGCCTTTTTTCCTTTAACAATACATGTACAAATTGTTATCGATGAAAGTTCTGGCATTCAGCTAAAGGTGCGTTTTTTATAAAATGGTGACCCCGACATAACTGGAGATTACTCCCCATCATTTGTGAGGTAAATATCAATAAGTGATAAAGAATCACATTGCACGATAAATGTTTTAAACATTCCGGTCAGATAGCGTTGTATCGCTAATTGCCCACCTTCTCAATATCCATTTACGTTTTGTCCTTTCTAAATCGTAACATGTAGTACAACTGTTTTTGGTTTTCGGTCAGTTTGCATTCTTTCCAACCTTGAAAATTCTATCAGAAAATGTCAACACGTGATCTCGTAAAAACGTGTTCATTCCTTTGCTGTAATTTAAATTCGATGTTGTAAAATGTAGCTCTCCGGAATTTATGTTAATCACTTCAAATGATCAAACGTCGATCGCCTTTTCGAGAAAAGAAGGTTGTGTGAATAAACAATATTATTTTCTTAGACGAAAACAACGGAATTTTTCTGTTAATGTTTTTTTATTCAGTAAAACCAAGATCGTTTATGTATTCATTTATTTTATTTATTTATTTATTATTTTTTTCGTTAAAATGCGTTAAACTAAAATCGATGTTTACTGTGGAAATACGTTAAACTAAAATCGGTATTTTCCGTGAAAATCTATTAAACTAAAATCGGTGTTTTCCGTAAAAATTCGTTAAAGAAAAATCGGGTTTTTTTCTCGTAAAAATACGTTAAACTAAAATCGGTGTTTTCCGTGAAAATTCGTTAAACTAAAATCGGTGTTTTCCGTGAAAGTTTGTCAAACTAAAATCGGTGTTTTCCATTCAAATAAGTTAAACCAAAGATATTTCATTAAAATGAGTTAAACCATTGTTATAGTTTTATGAATACATAGACTTTTGCAGACACTGTGTATAGACTTATAACAAAATGTTTTGGCAACTTTAGTTTCTGAGAGTCACGCAAGTGAGTCGATAATCTGGGTTAAAATACTTCATTGCGAATTGCCTGAGGCGCTCTAATCAGAAAATGCCAACGAAGCTCCCCAGTCTTCTGTAGGGGTTGAATTTTTTCCACCTTCAGCCATTGTGTTACGTCATCATTCTCCGATGGCGAAGAAGCAAATCATGACTCGCTGCGACTCACGTTGTTGAGACTCGTAAGCCATGCAGATCAGTCGAGGATACGTTCTCGACAATAAGTCCGACGGAAACCGAACCATTTCGGGGAACTTTTATCTCTCGGGCTGTATTCGTCCTAGGCAGTCCCAGGAGGTGAACTCTACCAAGTCTTACCTCCCCTCTTTGGGGTTGATTTAGTTGATTCTTAATTGTCTGAGGTGCCTCGGTTGAGGAATTTCTAGGAAGCCAGAGTACTCTTTTTTAGGGTGCTGGCTTGATTCTTCCCAACTTCCGACCTTGTGTCATATCTTCATGAGAAGAAATGAAAAATAGTTAATTTAGAACACAATCTATAACAATAACATACTATTCTATACTTTTGTAAATTAACATTTTTGTAAATCTACCACCCTGTTGTCTTATTTCTTTATCATCTTCTCTTCAAAGTTACTATAACCAAATCGATGTTTTCCGTTAAAATAAACCAAGATTGGAATGTTTTGGGTTTTTTTTTTTCGTTAAAATGAGTTCGAGTAAGATGAGAGTGTTTTTGTAAGTGACTTACAAAATATCTGTGGTTCGATACTGAGTAACCGGCTCCACATGTGAAGCTATCCCCGTCGCAGGTTACCCAAATGTGACCCGTGCTCCTCGTTCGCAGGGGATCCTTCGTAAGGTATCTCAAGTGTAGCAGGACTTGTCAATCGATTTGGTCGGAGTCAATTTCACCTTCGTCAATCTGTCACGCTGGGAGGGAATCAATTTCATGCACAAAAGAGAAAGACAGACTCGTTTATCTATTCTACTGGTTAATTCAAGATAGATGTACAAAATATATACAATTGTCCGTATTTTGCCAAAGTCCAATGAGCCACAAAAAATAACAATAGATTGATTTCTCTCTCTCTCTCTCTCTCTCTCTCTCTCTCTCTCTCTCTCTCTCTCTCTCTCTCTCGATGGCGGCGAAAGGATGCGGGGAAGAGAGGAGTGGGACGGTTCTTCGATTATATTTGATTCTCTCAAAATCTCAACTCGATCTGCCGATTTCGGCGCGGCGACTCGTTTATGTAGTAAAGTGACGGGGTAGGCCGGGACCGCTTTAATCCAATCGCACCTAGTTACGTCACCTCGATGGCACCTATGGATTGCAGGCCTTATTCTCACGATCGAAAGATTAACCCCGTGATCTCTCGGTCTGGTAACTGCATTCAAAGGCCAAACAACCCTGAGTCATCACTCTTTTGCATAGGAAATAAAATTATGTTTTAGTTACGAATCTCACAGTGACATGAAGTTGTCGGTTTCATAAAATAATGGTATTTATAAATCAAATCTTGCTTTCAGCAGGGTTTGATTGCTGTCGTGCGGGCACACAACGATATTAATGAATAAAACTATCATATCTGCCCGGCATTCTCCAATGTTTTGGGAGTCTCAGCCTCTCCCCAGCGGGGAGGCCAATCGCTCCCTGGACGATTATGTCACATATCTGTGTTTTCCGTCACATTATGATTATGTCACATATCTGTGTTAAAGCAAACATTATGATTATGTTACATATCTGTGTTAAAGCAAACATTATGATTATGTCACATATCTGTGTTAAAGCAAACATTATTATTATGTTACATATCTGTGTTAAAGCAAGCCTGCAGTTATTAATTTGATAGAAAACATCATCCCCATTCAATATCAAAATACTCTTACTGTTACTAACCCCACAGTGTTTAAATATTTTATACAGTACATAAAGTCTAGGTACACCGCAAAATAGTTGATATGCGATTAAACAAAATTCGTGTAAGTATGTGGTTCTAGAAAATTCAGAGAAGCCAATTCTAACAGAAGGAAGCCGGTCAAAAACGCCATGTTGATTCATATGAATTTATTTTAACGGTAAAGCTCCACTTTTAGTGTGCCACACACATTTTTAGGGACCCGATCGTTGTTTTCGTTTCACAGACCATAATATCGTTGATTCGTACGCTCTTATTTTCTTGAAAAGACAATCGTCGTTTGATATTTTCAATTGATGGTACACCTGAAAACCACATTTTATTTCACGACAGTCAACTTGAATTGTAGCAAACGAATGGTCACGTTTTTACATGATCACGTTTTTACATGGTCACGTTTTTACATGGTCACGTGTGATTATTTTCTCATGTGGATGATGACAATTCAACCAGAACGCAAAAAAAATATTTGTATTACATAATCTTATTTATAAAGAACAAAACATTATCGGATATTCTGAAGGTGGTCGGTTAGCGATACAAAACATATAGTCTTTATATGCTTAAAACGCTTTATCATGTAATGTGGCTAGCAGTTATTGATGCTTTTTAAAGGAGAGTCGCTACTTATCAAGCCCCAGAGGCAACTCGAGGATAAGTGTTAATGGGTGAACATCGTAATAACCGATATTGTTGGAAATTGAGTAGAAATCGATTCTTTATGATAGCGGCTCAACAAGAATTTATTTACGTTGGACTTGAAAACGATTATGTTATAGTCAGCTAGGAAGCAGTCCCACAGACGGTTATTTCTATGAAATTTCGTTTAGTTTTAAGTACAGATAAGTATGAGAAATTGTTTTAGTTAGGCGAGTGTTTGCTGTGAATGTTTTACGAGGGGCTATAGATTTAAACTTAGTCGAGCACCTGCCATAAAAAATAACGACAGAGCAGAGATAAGCTACCTACGTCTTCGGTGAGAAAGGGATAGCAGAAGAAGATGATACTCCCACTAGATTTTGAAGCCGGTTTTGTACCCTGTTTGATGTTGTGAGCAACTCTACCCCAGATGTGGCAACAGTACATTTTAAAACGTATTTGGCTTTTATATAGCTGAAGAATTACGTTAGGGATAAGATATCTTTTAGGGCGGTAGAAGGATCCAACCATTTTTCCGGCCTCGTGATCAACTTTCGTCCACAAAGTCAGGTCACCATTTTTAAGAGCGGATCTTTACGTGAATGTCAAATCTGCCCTATAATAACTTTTTAAAATATTTGTTACAGAAGAAGGGAAAACAAACATTTTTTATAAATATATATATAGTTGCGTGTGTCCGACCAGAACTGGATTTTTCCTTTGGTCGGTTGTTAGCGATCGTTGTTTCTTCTTTGGGGAGCTGTAAATCGTTAAGTGATGATAGGTGTGCTTGGTGTGTCTAGTCGACAAGTGGTGACTGTTTGGAACTCTCTGTCTTGTCTGACTTTAAGTAGTAGTAGTAGTAGTAGTAGTAGTAGTAGTAGTAGTAGTAGTAGCTGCATTACAATAAATATTGTTTTATCTGTGGAGTTTCTGTTTTGTTTTTATATATTCTTTTTTCAGAGATCTGCGAAAGGGTATTTTTCTTTTGTATAAATATTTTAAGAAACAAAAGTAACATTAATAAATGAAATAAAATAGCATTTCTTGGCCTTCTGGCCAAGATCACAGTGTAGACAACATAGGTCCACCACTGTGCGGGGAGAAAAGAATGGCTTTTTTGGCCATCCTAGCAGTAGCCAGAATTGGACCACCCGCCTCAAGAACGTCGACGAGGAACATCTGTTCCAGATCGTGATGTGATTGTTTACTTTAAACATCTGCTGGACGTGAAATTCAGATGCGATTGGAGGAGGTCAATAGAAGGCGGGTGCAAAACACTAGCTTAGGCATCCATCGAGGAGCCAGATTTGAATTCGTGCTCCCTCCGCAAAGCATGGCACGCGCGGTCCTAGGTACTTTGGAACCCATCCTGTAGAATAGTAAAGATTTTAAAAAGTGGTGGTACAAATGAGATCACGTTCCTGCTTTTTTTCGTACTAGAAAACCTCCGAGTTAGCCTAATTCATTCTTTTGCTCCCGGTATTTTCCCACTCGGAGGTCATCTTCCACCCCAATTTTCCCTTCTTACTTTTTTTCTCTCCACATCCTCTAGTAAATTCACTCCATTCCCAACTAGAGACCGCCCTGCTTGTTTTCGGATCCCGGAAAACAATGGGTGGTCTAATATTTAGATTAGGGTTGGGAGGAACCATACTAACACACCCCAATAGTCATTTTATTTGGTTCAATCGTTTTTTTTTTCAAACACAATACAAAAATAGCACCTTCTGTGGCACAATAGATCGGAACAGTAGCAACACAAACAATGCGACACTAAATTCAGCGGTCAATGAAACTGCAAACCACGCAAACATTTTGACATTAAAATCAGCAATCAATGCAACTGCAAGCACGTCTTACAACACAAACAAAACCCAGAGGAAGAAAGTTGGAAGAGGAAGAAGTATAAAAGTTTTACATGAGGAACGCTGATAAATGAAAGAGAATGCAAAAAGGGTCACCCCAAAATATGCAGAAAATTCAAGAAGAATGCCAAGGATGATAAGAAAGGATGAAAGTGTACTTATTATTATCCTTTTGTCTGCAGCAACTCCCTTTTCGAAAGAAAATATAACCGCGCCAACTGCAGATATCCACACATAAAAAAAAACAGAGATAACAGCTAGCAGTCACATTAGGCAGAATCACATGGAAGGCAACTGTCAGATATGAAGCAAAAATGAACCTGCACCAAAAATGAGTCAGAGCAAAATCCTCTACTAAACCAGAATACTTTTTTTTTAGAGAAAATGACGGAACGGATAATTGCTCTAGAAATATGGTCACAAACAATAATAGAGAAATTTCTGGCAAAAACAAATGAATAGGAATGAAACCCAACGGCAGGTGTAGCCGCCATTAAGTAATTTCTACATTCATAACATCAGAGGACCCTACCCCAAAAACAATCAGAAAAAAAGTCCCAAATAGTAGACAAACAGGTGAAAGAGTCATTAAATGGAGGAAATACAATATTCCCTGCTCTCACAAACACATTTAAACGAGAACATTCTAGATGCAGGAATAAGCATACATAACTTCACCATCTTCAGAACAGACAGTGAAAACAGGAGCTATGCTGGGGTAGCTCTGAATTTGAGAGAATTTGGCCTTAAAAGCAGAAAAATTATTAAGTTTCTCAAATGACACAGTGGAATTATTGGCAGTATATGTTAGGAAAACTGAACTTCCTGACAACTGTTGTGTATGACCTTCTAACAGTACAGAAATATCCTTCATGGCTATCACAACAAAAATACGGTCGCTATTACATAATTTGCCGACTACCACAGAAATCATAATTACAGGAGACTTCAACTTTCCCATGATAATTTGGCCGTACATGAAAATATCAGGAGGAACAAATTTTGAGAAGTGGCAAGCAAAGAAAATGATGAATATTGTAGACACCGCATATCTAAAGCAGTTCATAACGGACCCCACAAGAGGAAACAGCACATTAGATCTGCTGTTCTCAAACAACGATTAGTTGGTCCACTCATATGAAGCCACTAAAACAGTGATGCCAGGTCATTATAAAGGTTACAACCCTGAGTATTACAGCATTTCAGAGGAACCTAAAAGCCTCTGAACACATCCTGGAAAATCCGTTAAGCATGTTCAATTTTTACAGCAAGATTGATTGGGACATAGTAAAATCAGAAACTGGAGATACCGATTGGGTTACTCTATTTAATGAAAAAAGCTCAGATGAAATACTCAAAACTTTCCAGAACAAATGCGATGAGATTTGCAGAAGATACATGCCAACCAGGCCCGCCAAAAACAAGGAAATAAGAGCAATCCCTACAGACAAAAGAATCTTAATGAAAAAGATGACAAAAATTAAAGCCAAACTAAAAAAGGCCATTTTTACCAGCAATAAATACAAACTGGAAAACGAACTTGAACCTATAGAACTTAAACTAATCCAATCACATGAAAACGAAAGATTAAAAGCGGAATTAAAAGTTATAACCACCATCAAAACAAACAGCAAATTCTTCTATGCATAAGCCAAGATGAAACATAACAACATCCCAATCATAGGAGAACTTAAGATAATGGGGAACTAAAAAGTTACCCAAGCAAAAGCAAAATAGCGGAGATGCTCAAACAACAATATGAAAGCGTCTTCAGTGCACCTATGAAAGAAATGAGAGTCAACAACCTCATACAATACTGCGATACTGCATTAGAAACAACAGATTAACTCTCAAGTATAAACTTTACAAAGACTGACATAATCTCGGCCATGTAATCGCCGATCTTCTTCCGGAGTATCTTGTCGAACTTGGGAATCTCCACAGAATTTCGAACCGAACTTTTTATTTAATCCACAAGAACTCGTGGCGTAGTGGATAAATTAGTTGGCATAGTGCATTTGAAATGACACTCTTGGAGGTTGAAGGATCAATTTGCAGTGCGGGTGATACGTAGAACAAAATTGCAAATTACTTAGGACTTCTACTTGTTTTGGTTGATGGAACAAAAACATGATACCCTTGTGCATTAAGTGTTCCGTTCGAAATTTCATGCAGATTCCCAAGTTCGATAGAAAGATTCCCGGGTTCGACAGAAAGATTCTCGAGTTCGACAGAAAGATTCTCGAGTTCGACAGAAAGATTCTCGAGTTCGACAGAAAGATTCCCGGGTTCGACAGAAAGATTCTCGAGTTCGACAGAAAGATTCCGAGTTCGACAAGATACACTTGAAGAAGGTTGGTGATTACATTTGCCGAAACGTTGTGAAACACTACGAATTATCAATACTCATCTAAAAATGTCAGTAACATTGTGCATAATCATATTAACATCCCGGTTCTCAGTAAATTGCCGGAGTTAAGCGACATTGCGTCTGTTCAGTATCAGATAAGTGACCATTTGGGAATATGAAGCGTAGTTTTGAGTAAGACAGCGACAATGGAAAAAAAAAACTACGTTAAAATTATTTTACCTGTAAATTTGATATTTCCTAGAAACTTCCTTCTTCGTGTCGCACTAGCACAGGATTTTGATAAGAGAAATTAAAACATAACCAATCAATAAAATTGTATTATTTTTATTTCGTTATAGTAAAAAAATACATAGTTTCTGGAAGAAATCTTGAATTGGTTTAGTAATTTCTTTTAGTGTTACTCGTACCGCCAAAAAATAGTTACCAAAATTGATTTGTATACGTCCTTAATAACGTTTATAAACAAGATAAAAACATCAGTACCCTGAATCAATAATATCGGAGAATAACTTTAAGCATCATTTCTTTTATTTTCGATTTTTAACTTGATTTCAACAAGCAGTTTTTTTTTCTCTATATTCCTTTGTTTATTTAACTATGTGTTAATAATAGATATTGGATTGGAAAATATGCTTTCATTAAATAATTTACGAAAAAATATTTCTCGATAAGATTTAGAATTTTTTTTTAATCTATTATGATTTTAAACGTTTGATTAAATGGTGGAGTAAACCAAATAATGTATGTTTTTTATGGTTTTTGATATCTTATTGTTTATATATAATTTCTATTAGTGACATATGCACTACATTTAAACTACGTCATCAACATTACTCAAATTCTTTATCTTTCCATTAATGGAATTATTGCTTAGTCTACACTTTTATAATGGCTAAAGAATTTGAGAGTACGTATAGTGAGCTGGCACTGCATTTTCAATATTTGTTTTTATATATATTCTTATCTAAGTTGAAGGAGATATCTAGAAATTATGTTTTTTACTTTCGTTTTTGGACAATAGTAATTATTTTGAAATGTTACCCCTCCTCTCTCTATAATATATATATATATATATATATATATATATATATATATATATATATATATGAAAATAATTTCCGATTTTACCGAGTTATTTGATATTGGAAGTATTCTTGTAATTTTTATTTTATTTTGATCAAGGATGGTTTTATCGGATATTGTTATTGTTTTCTTTTTTTTTCTGGGCATGAGGATGATACTCCAGAAATAACGTTCCGAAAACAGACGCTGTTTGGATTAATTTAAATCATATTATACATCGGAAAGTAAACATCATCTGGAAACAGTTGTAAACACTGTTAGTGTATATTTGTATACTTTCCATATGGAATACGATTTGAAAATAATTACTTTTTAATGCGTATTATTATTATTATTATTATTATTATTATTATTATTATTATTATTATTATTATTATTATTATTGTACTAGGAGATTTCACGCAATTCGTAGTTTCAGTTTACTTGAGTCCATTTGTTTTACTACTGCTGCAGTTTCATTGTGGCTTGTTAGTGTTCGTAATTCTTCTTCTTCTTCTTCTTCTTCTTCTTCTTCTTCTTCTTCTCATTATTATTATTATTATTATTATTATTATTATTATTATTATTATTATTATTATTATTATTATTGCTAATTTACAGTTATTAACCACTGAATTGAGAAATACTAGACAATAGATTGTCCGATCCGATCTTATTGAAGTAAACAAAATAAAACATAACTGAAGCGAAAAAATTCTATTTAAAAAGAATTTTAAAATACTTTAAATAATTTAGCCTACTTTAGTAAAAATATCATATCGAATAAAAAGAAATGGTGCTCCTTAGTGCCATACTGTTACACGCGCACGTAAACAAAGCGCCAATCTTATTCGGTAACAGTTTACTTTTCCTTGTCACATTTATCTTTCTTGTCGCATTTATCTCCCTTATCATCTTTCTTGTCGCATTTATCTCCCTTGTCATCTTTCTTGTCGCATTTATCTCCCTTATCATCTTTCTTGTCGCATTTATCTCCCTTGTCATCTTTCTTGTCGCATTTTTCTTTCTTGTCGCATTTATCTCCTTTGTCATCTTTCTTGTCGCATTTTTTCCCCTTGTGCAAGATAACAGTTTTGCAGATAATCTCTGTCACACTATACGGGTCACAATTTGATGATGGCCGTCTATCTTCGAGGTAACCTTTTCCGTCTGCAGCCACCTGTCTTGGAATTCGAATGCTAGCTCCTCGGTTCGCAACTCCAGCCGAGAAGTCATGGATGGAAGATGTCTCATGAAGGCCGGTAAGTCGACGTGCGTTGTCTTTACCTCTTTTCGGATCGTAGTGTTTGATGTGCTCTTCGTGAGCTAACCCCAGATTTTCAATTGCCTTTTCGATGTGTCTGCAACAAACGAAAAATGTTCGCTTTAGCTGTGTTGTTGTTTCTTAACACATGCTTATTGGACGAATTAAGATGAAAAGAGGTGAGTTTGTTTTCTAACAACGTTAAGGTAATTAAATATGGTAAAATCTTGGACGTGAAATTTGTAGATTGCGTAAGGAGGAAAATTATGCCTCAAAGTTTGGGTTAAAAATTAAATTGACGTGTCAAAGAAAATGACGTAAGAAAACAGAAATAGAGTTGAAAGACAAAGGAATATAGTTTAGCTATTGGGTTTTGAACTATCAACAGAATAGACGTGTTTCATAGATTTTCTTACTTCCTTATGGTAAATAGGTCAGGATGCAAATCATTTAGCTATTCATTAATACTAATAAAGATAATTTTATCAACATGAAGGTGGAGTCGAATTAGTAACAATGTCTATTAAACATTTAAACTCACATCCACTGTTTCTACTATTCAAGTATATCAGATTATTTGGATTTTGTGACTATGTCGAGTTTCTGTCTTCCAAAACGATTACGCCATAGCAACCACTTTTCCGCCATAGATAATTTGTGTTGATTGTATAGGTAAGGAGATCGAGACCGAAGTGCACGTTGTTAGGGCCTTTTTAAAAATTTCACATTATTTTGTTCTAGCTGTGGATAGGGTATCCCCAGATAGAACAAATCTATGACATTCCAACCAAGAGATCTTTTTAAGATTCTAACCGTCTCTTTAAGTGCAATTGTTTATATATCTTGCAGTTGGTTCACCAGGTAAATTTGCTACGATTTTTAAAACTTTTTTCATGGTTTTTCTTATAATTACTGGAATGGGGGAGCGTTTCTTAATATTCCAATTTCTTTTCATGGCGTATTATATACGACCTATATATCTTTAACTTGGCTCACCAGGTAAATTTGCTACTTTTTTAAAAACTTTTTTTATATTATATTACATATTTTATTTTATATATAGACCTTGGTATTTTATTACTTTTAATTATCTTAGGGGCTACATTGCTTGTCGTGATCATCCAATTCATCCGATCAGATCGCTCCGATTTTCCGCCCAGCCAAGTAAAAGCCAAAGTTTCAACTAATAGCTTTATAATTCTATCAGCAGCAGCTGAGCAGCCATCAGGATCCCGTCTTCAGGCATTACGAATTGCCACTCACAGTAAATATGGTCCAATTAGAGAGAGGTCATTCCTCTATAGGGGTAGAGGCAGTTTATTCTACACCATTAGCTGAAAGGATAGTTCGACTAATGGGGCATCCACATGACGAGTGGTGCGATCCAATTTATAAATAAGTTAATAAACAAACAAAATTAAATTAACAAAAAAAACTTGGGTTTTGCCATTAGGATCAATTTCTCTTATTACGTGAAAATATGGAAAATGAAAAAAAAACACACACACAGATCATAATGATAAATACTTATCATAATACCCTATCTCGACTTCCTGTCTTACGTCAATTTCTCTAACACGTTAGCTTAATTTCTGACATACTTAATGTTCATATTAATTTATAAAAATATATATCGTAATTAGTGATGGGACGATTGGAATATTTTTCTCGATTCCGATACAATTACCGATTCTGATTCTGATTCTTTCTAAATCTCTAAATAAAGTTGTTATTTTGTCCCGGTTATCATAAAAACACGTGTTAAATGTGTATATATTTTCTCAAACGGAAATACACACTTGTATTGAGGGTTAACTTGAGATTTTAGTTTTTCTAGTACTTTAAAATCGATAAATATTTATTATGTTATCATCACTGGTAGTAGTGGAAGATTTTGTTTTGAACAAGATTAAATAAAAAAGAAATAATAAAAGGAATCGTTTTAAGCATCGGAAAGTAGACACAAATTTTTCCGATTCCCGATTCCGATTCCGATTAATTGTCCCAACATTAATTGTAATGGTATGTGGCACTAATAAGCCGTTTGTAATGGGAAATTGTTTTGAACTCACAAGATGTTCAGTCATATTTAACACGATGTTAAGAAGCAGAATCTATTTCGCCTCTTTGATACATCAACTTCCTGTTATGACGTCATATCTTCACACATAGCGGCACTTCCTATCCTTAATTCTTAATGGAATTTTCTATTTTCCTGCTTACATTAAGCTAGGATGGAAACTTCCCCTTTTTAACATATCCCTACACGTAGCTCTAGTTCTTATCTTCAGCTTCTAAAAGAATTTCCATTTTCTTGCTTACTTAGAGCTAAAGTGGAAAATCACGCTTTTAACATTATTATAACACAACCACGTCCATTTTTTTGTTACAACACGTTAAATTTGAACTAAATATGCTTTCCAATCATTTGATACTTACGCGATACCACCGTCTAGTCTCATGGCAAGTGTACTAAAGTTGGTATGAGCCCCCGCGCCATTCCAGTCACCGGTCATTGGTTTCGGATCAAGACTAACAACAATTCCAAAATCTTCAGCCACACGATGAAGAATATATCTTGCAACCCACAAATGATCACCCATGTCAATACCCTCACAAGGTCCAACTTGAAACTCCCACTGATAGATGTTGAAAGATATGGAAAACAAAACAAAACAATATTAATAAAATTATCAAACATCTAGCGTCTCTCTATTTCTCGCAGCAACGTAACTTTGAATTACTTTTTATTTTTCGGAAGTTTTTAGATTAGGATTGTTTATTTAGACTATTTGGTCGAGTATTCCCAACGTTTCGACCGATGTAACCTCCGTTCTTTTCTAGGTGTATTTTTTCGAACTTTTGGATGCTTACGGTTCTGACTTTTTTAGATAAGGATTGGCTATTTGTAATATTTGGATTCCTCGAACTACTGTTCTCATCTTGAGTGTTATTTTCACAATGTTTCGGTAGATGTAACCTCCAACCTTCTTCGGGCGTATCTTATCGAATTGGGGAATCTTTCTGTCGAACTCGGGAATCTGCACGATATTTTGAACGAAACTTTTATTTAATCTACGGGAGTAGTTTGCTCTCGTTCCGTCGACCTAATTCGTAACTGTATTTTTTACTTTCACCTGTACTGAAGATTGAACCTTCAACCTCGAAAAAAGTGCAACTTTCATAATTGAATTTTACCAATTAAGTTATCCACTGTGACCAGGTCTGTTCGAAATTCCACGCGGATTCCCAAGTTGGACAGAAAGATTGTTGAGTTTAACAGGAAGATTTCTGATTTTGACAAGATACACCTGAAGAAGGTTGGAGGTTAAATCGACCGAAATGTTGCGAAAGTAACACTCAAGATACAAACATTAGTTTGAAGCAACCTGTGGAGTACATGAAGCTAAATTAGTTGGCAGTTATCTTCCCGAATCCACTCAAGAAGTAAATATTTTCTCTGGACACATTTTGAATATTTTAGACCTGATATTAATGCAAGTGATTTATAAAGAATAGCTAGTAAGATTCTGAGTTTTTCAGTGAACATAGAATATAATGTATTCGAATATGGAGGGCACGAATGTTAGTTTATCAACTTTTATTCTTCTTATCTTTCAGTTACCAATTCCATGGTGGAATCAACGATACTTACTAGTGTCTTTTACCAATTAGTGTCTTTTACCAATAAGTGTCTTTTACCAATTAGTGTCTTTTACCAATTAGTGTCTTTTACCAATTAATGTGTTTTACCAATTAGTGTCTTTTACCAATTGCGTAAACTGCTGATTGTTTCAAAATGTCCCTTTCTGATGCGCGTGTTTTGTCCAATTAATCAAAGTTTGTGAATTAGTATCTCTAAACCTTTAAACTTCGTTTAGGGGTGAAATAACGTTTTTAAGAGTTAAATAATAATAAGTTAATTCTAATTAACAGTCGTTTGGAGGTTTATCGTTCCGTTCCAATCAAATTAATTTTAATTAAGAAAAATAATATATCATTCCATGATACAATCAAATTAATTTTAATTAAGAAAAATAATATATCATTCCATGATACAATCAAATTAATTTTAATTAAGAAAAATAATATACCATTCAATGATACATTCAAATTAATTTTAATTAAGAAAAATAATATACATATATTCTATGATACAATCAAATTAATTTTAATTAAGAAAAGTAATATACAATTCCATGATACAATAAAACTTATTTTAATTAAGAAAAATAATATACCATTCAATGATACAATCAAATTAATTTTAATTAAGAAAAAAATATATAATTCCATGATACAATCAAATTAATTTTAATTAAGAAAAATAATATACCATTCCATGACACAATCAAATTAATTTTAATTAAGAAAAATAATATACCATTCCATGATACAATCAAATTAATTTTAATTAAGAAAAATAATATACCATTCCATGATACAATTAAATTAATTTTAATTAAGAAAAATAATATACCATTCCATGATACAATTAAATTAATTTTAATTAATAAAAATAATATACCATTCCATGATATAGTTAAATTAATTTTAATTAATAAAAATAATATACCATTCCATGATACAATTAAATTAATTTTAATTAAGAAAAATAATATACCATTCCATGATACAATCAAATTAATTTTAATTAAGAAAAAAAATATACATATATTCCATGATACAATCAAATTAATTTTAATTAAGAAAAATAATATACCATTCCATGATACAATCAAATTAATTTTAATTAATAAAAATAATATACCATTCCATGATACAATCAAATTAATTTTAATTAATAAAAATAATATACCATTCCATGATACAATTAAATTAATTTTAATTAATAAAAATAATATACCATTCCATGATACAATTAAATTAATTTTAATTAAGAAAAATAATATACCATTCCATGATACAGTTAAATTAATTTTAATTAAGAAAAATAATATACCATTCCATGATACAATTAAATTAATTTTAATTAATAAAAATAATATACCATTCCATGATACAATCAAATTAATTTTAATTCAGAAAAAAAATATACATATATTCCATGATACAATTAAATTAATTTTAATTAAGAAAAATAATATGCATATATTCTATGATACAATCAAATTAATTTTAATTAATAAAAATAATATACCATTCCATGATACAATCAAATTAATTTTAATTAATAAAAATAATATACCATTCCATGATACAATCAAATTAATTTTAATTAAGAAAAATAATATGCATATATTCTATGATACAATTAAATTAATTTTAATTAATAAAAATAATATACCATTCCATTATACAATTAAATTAATTTTAATTAATAAAAATAATATACCATTCCATGATACAATCAAATTAATTTTAATTAAGAAAAATAATATGCATATATTCTATGATACAATTAAATTAATTTTAATTAATAAAAATAATATACCATTCCATGATACAATTAAATTAATTTTAATTAATAAAAATAATATACCATTCCATGATACAATTAAATTAATTTTAATTAATAAAAATAATATACCATTCCATGATACAATCAAATTAATTTTAATTAAGAAAAATAATATGCATATATTCTATGATACAATTAAATTAATTTTAATTAATAAAAATAATATACCATTCCATGATACAATCAAATTAATTTTAATTCAGAAAAAAAATATACATATATTCCATGATACAATCAAATTAATTTTAATTAAGAAAAATAATATGCATATATTCTATGATACAATCAAATTAATTTTAATTAAGAAAAATAATATACCATTCCATGATACAATCAAATTAATTTTAATTAATAAAAATAATATACCATTCCATGATACAATCAAATTAATTTTAATTAAGAAAAATAATATGCATATATTCTATGATACAATTAAATTAATTTTAATTAATAAAAATAATATACCATTCCATGATACAATTAAATTAATTTTAATTAAGAAAAATAATATACCATTCCATGATACAATCAAATTAATTTTAATTAAGAAAAATAATATGCATATATTCTATGATACAATTAAATTAATTTTAATTAATAAAAATAATATACCATTCCATGATACAATTAAATTAATTTTAATTAATAAAAATAATATACCATTCCATGATACAATTAAATTAATTTTAATTAATAAAAATAATATACCATTCCATGATACAATGAAATTAATTTTAATTAAGAAAAATAATATGCATATATTCTATGATACAATTAAATTAATTTTAATTAATAAAAATAATATACCAATCCATGATACAATCAAATTAATTTTAATTCAGAAAAAAAATATACATATATTCCATGATACAATTAAATTAATTTTAATTAAGAAAAATAATATGCATATATTCTATGATACAATCAAATTAATTTTAATTAATAAAAATAATATACCATTCCATGATACAATCAAATTAATTTTAATTAATAAAAATAATATACCATTCCATGATACAATCAAATTAATTTCAATTAAGAAAAATAATATACCATTCCATGATACAATCAAATTAATTTTAATTAAGAAAAATAATATACCATTCCATGATACAATTAAATTAATTTTAATTAAGAAAAATAATATACCATCCCATGATACAATCAAATTAATTTTAATTAAGAAAAATAATATACCATTCCATGATACAATTAAATTAATTTTAATTAAGAAAAATAATATACCATTCCATGATACAATCAAACTAATTTTAATTAAGAAAAATAATATACATATATTCTATTATAAAATCAAATTAATTTTAAATAAGATTTTATTATTGCAACACTTTTTTCATACAAAATCTCACCTATGTCTGACCTAAACATTTAAAAAATGATTTACCTGTGCTGGCATAACCTCTGCATTACAGCCGCAGATCTTAACTCCAGCATAAAGGCAAGCTCTGTAGTGGGCTTCCACAACATCGCGACCGAAGACTTTGTCAGTGCCGACGCCACAATAGTAGGGTCCTGTAAAATAAAATTAGAATAGCAGTAGTTCATTGATATTACAGTTGCCAACGCTGTAGAAATAGCTCCTTGGTGACGTTCCTGTGCCTACATGTGTCCAGCCGACCGACATAAAGTATGTAAGTATTAATGAGAAATATAAATATATTCTAAAATGAGCTTTTAATTTTAATAGAAAGTGAATCTTTTGTTAAGTTATGGTAGTCTAATAACTCTCGGTTTTCCTTATTTTATTTTTTAGGCCTCACATGCCATGAGGAATGAGAAAGAATTACTATTTTCTGTGTTGGCTATTGTTTTGCTCGTGCGGCAAGCAGAGAGTCCAATCATTTCATTATTTAACCATCACTCAAATCTGGCTCATTAATTCTTATTCGCGATTGGATTTTGACCTTGGTAATGGTGACTCGTTAGAAAAAAATATATTCAATATTTGACAAGATGACGTCACGAAATTGCCATTCACTGATTCGTTAATCCATCATAAAATGCAGAAATATGTGTATAATTTGAACTCTTCGGAATTCTGTTCTTATATTAAGTGTTATTTTCACAACCTTTCGGTCGATGTAGGATTCGACCTTCTTCAGGTGTTTCTTGTCGAACTAGGGAATCTTTCTGTAGAACTCGGGAATATGCACGGCATTTCGAACAGAACCCTTTTATTCAATCCACGAGAATATAATGCTCTCGTTCAATAAAAAGACTCCGAACGACTTGCTGTACGTGGTTCAGTATAAACTCGTTCATAGTCCTGCTCACATGTGCTGTCAGTCCGCTTTCACCCTATTTCCTATCTCGTCCGTCCATTTAGCCATAATATTTGCGCCACAATTCCATCATACATATTCTTTGAATTAATTCCGATTTCGATATTTTTGTGAATGGCATTGTTTATCAAATCCCCAATGCACTATTCGACCTACTTTGCAAACTTTTTTTTTTTGTTTTTATATTCAAATTGTCTATTGTCTGCTAACTAAGATCATAAGAAAAGCATCAACGACTAAACTTTAGAGGAGAAGATAAAGCTGAAGCCATACTAATTACCTTGTGGTCCAGGGTAACCAATTTTCGGCCAGCCAAAAGGATGACCATCGTAGTCATAGAGGGTGTATTCTTGTTCGATTCCAAACCAAGGATGATCATGTTCGACCTTTTTCATCACTTCCGCACACGTTACACGGTTGTTTGTTTCTGAAAAAATATTTTTTTTAATTAAATAAAGATAGAATTTTGGATTAAAAACATTTCGTTTTACCATTAACATCATTTTTTTTAATGCTTTTTTAGTTATTAATACTCTCTCTCTCTCTCTCTCTCTCTCTCTCTCTCTCTCTCTCTCTTATATATATATAGGGTGACCCACAAAAAAATCAAAAGCTAAATGGAGGCCATCGAGAACATATGCTGTAGAACGGAGAAAAAAAAGTAGTGTTTTGATGTGATGTTTTGAATATAATAAACTAGTTATGAGCAAAGTTTCATTTCATTCGGACAAAACACTAAGAAACGGGACATAATTAGAGTTGGGCCTGTTTTTTTGGGGTCACCCTGTATATCTATAATAGAAAGCTGAACGTCTGTGTGTGTGTCTGGTCACGAATAGGCTCCTATATGGTCGACTATTATAGGAAACTGATCACATATAATGATAGAAGATGTATCGAGACACAGGAATGGATATGTTTGATCTCGCATAATTATGATTCATTAAAATTGTGGGGTCTGCGTACGCGCCTGGTCCACAAAGTATGGAAATAAACAATTTAAAAACTAAAAAAACATTTACAAGTTTTTTTTATATAGATGTACATAATAATACTTTGATAAGTATGTTTTAACTTAAATAGGGATGGTATAATAAAATTGTGGGGTCTGCGTTCGCGCCTGGCCTCCATAGAATGGAAATAGGCACAAACCTTAATAAATACTTTTCATATCTATATGCGTAAGTATACTTTGATAATTATGTTTCAGTTTGAAGAAATATGGTATAATAAAATTATGGGGTGTTCGTTCGCACCTAACCTCCATAGAATGGGAATATGTCACAAAGTTTAACAAGTTTTTTTTAATATAGATCCACAGAATATTGTGATAAGTGTTTCAGTGTGAAAAGGTATGGTATAATAAATTATGGGGTTTATCTATTTTATTTTTACTTTCATCATATTTTGCTTTGGTTTTGATACCTCCAAATTGGAAGCTATCTCTTTACAACCCTTCCTTTTCATAACCTATCATACTTTCATAAATCAGAGTCCATTTTCTGTAGGCTGTTTTTGAACTCAGTCAACGAGGATACTTTTGCTAGTATATATATATATATATATATATATATATATATATATATATATATAAAGGTCACTTTGTGTGCGTGTGTGTGTGTGTTTATGTGAGAGAGAGAGAGAGAGAGAGAGAGAAAGAGAGAGAGAGAGAGTTCTTTCCTCATAGATTCCAAAACAGCTAAGCCTATATTTTGCAAATTTCACACTAAGCTAATTTATACGTCTGGCAATTTCCTAGATATGTTTTGTACAGAAAGTCATAAATATCGAAAATCGAAAAAATTCAATCTTAAAAATAACTTTTTTTCTCTTATATAGATAAAAAAGAATAATTTTTACAGGATAATATTTTCCGTTACACAGGCCAAAAGAAATAATAAAATCTTAGCAAGTCATTTCCTCTTAAAAAGAAGATGTATCATCATCTGGAGAAAAAGCTCAGTGGAAGATCATTCGACTAGAGATCGAATGATCCCCTGCTCCTTCCCGGGTGTACCTTATCATTTTATTTAATATATTTTTAATTATGAGTTCAATTTATGATAAAACAAGAGGAACCATTTAAAATCGCCGTAAATCATTTTTTCGTTTGCATATTTTAAAACTAAGCATTAAACAGAAGTGACCTCTCCAGGGCATTTATCGCGAAGCCCAACTATTAGCTGATGTGATATTGTAAACAAACACTGACAGAATTTGATGAACGACATTAGCATTATAATTTTTTTTTTTTTTTTTTTTTTTTACAAATTAGTTCACCGGCCAAATTATTCCTCGTCATAATAGAGGAGTGATTCTACGCAATCTGCATAAATTAAAATACCATATTTAAGCGTATAGTACGACCGAGTAATACAATTATATATATATATATATAGTAAGTTATAAAACATATATGGCTTAATCGCCATATATATTATTTATAACTTACTACCTAGCTCTACCTACGTATTGAGCACTATTGAAGTAAATACTTAAAGTTTACGCATAAATTTATACTTTCGTATATTAATTTATGTGATTAAATGAAATTTATATATATATATATATATATATATATATATATATATATATATATATAGTCATGACCATTTGTTTCATTTTCATGTCGTGAGAGGAACTCTTCAGATAGCTCAAACACGCTTCCGCGTGCTATGTCTTGTTTTACGTTAGACTTTATATAACCGTTCAATTATGACCGAAAGTTTACTTTTGTAAACAAATATTTTTCTCCCACGTTCTTCTCTGTCACACATATACTTTATTCGTGACTTTATAAGTTCGTTCATCATAAACTTCGAAACGGCTGAGCAAATTTCTTTTTTCTTATTTCACAAAAAAATGTACTTTATGGTTTGTGAGTTTCTTAAAATAAGTTTTGTACCGGAATATCTCCGATATGTATCGAAAATCGATAATCGAAAATCCGATTAAAGAAGGAACAGCATGATTTTGACAAAAGTTAACACCCATATACAGTCTAATATAACAAGTGCATTTGAGAAATTTTAGCAGAAATCAATAACAAGTGCTTTGAAATGAATGTTTCTGCTTAAGACGCAATTGAACCATGACACTTGACTTTTGGATCTTAATCTGTAATGCAAGCCATTATATAAAATAAAGTTATAAAATCAACAATAGGTTCTCTACAGTGCAATGTAGACTACACTACATTGTGGATACATTGTGGACTAAGTCACTGCTGAGAGGCATGTGAAGTTTCCTACTACTGAGCCGCGGTGGATCTTCGACTAGAACAGAAAATCAATCAATTTTATTGAAAAATAGGCGATTTCACCAATTTTGATGGCAAGAGAAGCGCGCTGTGGTTTACAAGAAAATAAACATTCCTGAGCAGCCCCGTCAGCATTTCTATGTAAGAGCGCTTCAGGAGACTATTAATAAACTAACTAATATTTGACCTCTTTTGTAAGATTATATCATTCTCGTTACAGTTATTTCTATCTCTCTTTTTTTCTGTCTGTCTGTCTGTCTGTCTGTCTGTCTCTCTCTCTCTCTCTCTCTCTCTCTCTCTCTCTCTCTCTGCTTATTAGCTGTTAAATGTATGAAAATTGTCCACGAGTTCAACATAACGTTAGGTATGCTCTTAAAAAGCTTACAAAAACATCCTGAGCAGCCCCGTCATCATTCCTATCTATTAAAATTTCAGATGGTAAGCAATAAACTAATTCCTGTTTGACATCCTCAATTTTATTTTATAGGGTTCAATTACTCTCGCTTCCGCCTCTCTCCTTTTCTCTCTGTTTATTAACTGTTACACAGTTATATGCATTAAGATCATCTCTTCTTGTCTATTTCTATATTGATGAAGAAATACGATAGATGAATCCTGGAAATATAGATCTCCAAGGACAGAAAAGAACAATACCTCAGTTTGACACTGTCGGACTGATTGTCAAGGACGTATCTCCGACTGGCATGAACTTCTACCCCTCAGCTTAATGTGCGTCAACTTACCAGCAGGCTTCAGTAAATAGTCATAGACATCGCAGAGGACCAGTTTGTTGTGGCCACGACGGAATGGATCATTAAAAAGACAGACAGGATACAAGTACATGTCCGAATTGGATCCTTCTGATTGAGCAGTGCTGGAACCATCGTAATTCCACACGGGGCAATCTAAAATGAAAGCACACAAAAATTAGAATATAGGATTTTTTAAAAATATTAATTTTAAAAAGTTCTTGGCGTTCCTAATTTAGCAAATCAATATGTAATGTATAACGTTGGAGATAAAAAAAATGGTGTAGATAAAGAATTTTTATTAAACCATAACAGAAAGACCCGATATTATTCAGGATTGAATGTATTATATACTGTTTCGCTGTGTTTGCTACACTTTCTTGGCCTTTTGGTCAAGATCAAAGTGTAGTACCTGTTCTTCAGATGCTGAACTTTATTTTCTTGTTCTCTTTCGGTGGAGGAGAAATCCTTCACGACTGAGACAATTTTTATTTTTGTACCTTTTCTCCACGTTAAAAAACGACCCTGGTGTCTAACTCTGTCCCGTGGGGAGGCATAGTAAATAGGAACTCTGTCCCGTGGGGAGGCATAGTAAATAGGTACACTGATATTACATTTTTTGCTGTTGTTTTCACTGCCATTATTCTTCAGTTTCATCCTCAGTATAACCGGAAGCAACTGAAATGCTGGAAAACTATTTGAATCAATGCCTTATAGATATTTGAATTTCGTTAAAATCGAATATACGTATTTCTAGTTTTAGAGGAGTTCTGTTCACTACTTGAAATGCTTGAAACCACAATTTTGAATAATAAACATTTCAAACTATCGCACGTATTCATATAAGTATTAGTAATTTAGTAATTTTGATTAACATTGCTTTGTCTTTTAAATAAGATTGTAAAGAAATGAAACGAAACAAGAAATAAATTAACCTGAGCGATGTGTGTGTATGGGGAGATTGTAAACTTACAATTTAGAAAGGAAAATTAAGAAAGGCACATGTAAACACAAATGCGAAAATCATATTAGCGGAATTTCAAAACCATAAAACGAAAATGCAGTGTCGCTAACGGGAGGAGAAGGGAAGAAAAGAGAGAAAGACAAATACAGAGAAAGACAAATAGAGAGAAAGAATGATTAAGCAATCAATCAGTCGGTTACTCTCTTCTTTTTATTTCTCTATGATCGCTTCTCGCGTATACCTCATCGGGGTTCGAATCGTGCGACTGGCTTGAATGGTAATTTGTACGCTGATGATTCGGAAAGAATGAAACATATACGCATGTAGATAATCTCCATATATAATATTTTGATTGCAGACATTCTCCTCTGAACTAAAATACCGTAGATTTGCAATAACACAAATTTATTATGTCTAGACTATTAGCCACTATCTCATGTAACTTTAGAACATCTTAGACTAATTTAGTCGTTATAATAAAATCCTACATTTCATCCTAGGACAAACAGCATCACAATCACACCGTCTTTAGAGGAAGTGATTCCTATTTTCCCTCCTACCACCTCTAGTCAACATCGGGAGGAAATATACACATTCTACACATATTTTGCTAGCATATACTAACAAGCATAACATAATCTTTCCGTTTCCCAATCAAAAAAAATAATAAATGCTCCCTTTTCACGTTCCGCCAATTCTCATTGACTGATAGCTGACAATCTTATTACAAAAACGAACGGTCCAGAAATTTCAAATATGGCGCTACGCTCTAAAAGAGGCAATCGTTTTAAATAATATAAACCAAATACAAACATGTTAACCAAAAATCATTTTATTTTACATTAAATTCTTCATACATGTAAATTGTTCTGATACACTTATGCTACCGTGCTAAATCTTTCGTTGATGTTGTTAATAAAAAATTTTCTGCCACACATCGAGTCATGTTTATAAGCCAAACATACCTTTATTTTTACATTAAATATACCGTAGATGCTAATTGTTCTTATACACTTACGCTACCGTACTAAAGTTTTTGTGTTTACATAAATTGTACATGTTGTTAATAAATTGTAGATGTTGGTAATAATACGTGTGTGCGTGTGAGAAAGAGAGAGAGAGAGAGAGAGAGAGAGAGAGAAATTCTGCACGAAAAAGCGCTTGAAAACTGATCTCAAAACTGAAGCAGTATTCAATGATGAACTATGAGTCCCATTGTATAGTCTAGACAGGTGTTCTACACGAGTGATTTTGTCGTAAGAAGGTTATGACACTCAGTAAAATGTGTATGGCCTTTTAGAAAATCTATTTTATTTTTGTTTTTTATTGCTTGTCTGGGGTGTGTACCATTCAAAGTGTTTATTCACGCAGAAAGTCAAATCCGGGTTTAAAACCAATACCAAACGAGAAGTTATGAGACGTAAAAACAGAAGATACAAAATAGTGCAGAACCATTGCAGTTACTATGGGGACATATTTACATGAACAGATTTATGAATGAACTAATTTAGTGGAGAAAAGAAAAACGCATCTGACTAATATGAAATCCCGCTCATTACCCGGCGTTGCCCGGGGTCATTGACACATAAAATAGAAAAGTTTAACAATCTGTGACATATTTCGTTTAAAACCTCTCTCTCTCTCTCTTTTTTTTTCTCTCTCTCTTTCTTCATCTCTTTTCCTTCCTGTCGTTAAATACTCCCTGACTGTTTACTGTATATGCATTTGTAGGCACGTAATTTTCTTCAATTCATGTGTTAATTGATAGTAGTCTAGACGCAGAATGCTAGCCTACAGGGTTAAGGTTCGCTTTGTGACTGGGTTCGAATCTTCTGACTAGCAGTAATTTTCACTTTCTACACTGATGATTACGTAAGTATGAAACAATAGTATCTGTAGGCATAAAAATAATTGTTGGTATGTATTTTTATTGCAGCTGTAAAAAGCATTAATTAATTACTACAAATTAACATTAAAAATCGCTTAAAATGTTGACCCTGTTATTAATTCTGTACCTGTTGAAGCTAAAGAGATTGAATTTTAAAATAAACGTGCCTATATTTAGTACTAGGTAATAAGAATGTATCAGCTTTTTGGGTGTGTGTTGTGTAGTTTTTACTTTTAACTATACCTATACATAGATATGCCTCATTGGGAGATCTACTGCTACATAAGATACATAAAAGATAAAAGACAAGATTATCAAACAATTATTATATGGAACAAACCTGAAAAGACCGCTCGAATGACTATGGCATTAATAGAGCAAAGCGCAAAAAGATCATTAGATATTAAAACCTCAAGACTTTTCTCTTGAAAAAACGTAAAATAAAAAAGATGGTTTCTGAGAGGAATAAACATACTGGTTGTGGTAGATGCAACTGATCTAATTGAAAACACTCTTTAGAAACACTTAGACACAATACATGGAAGATCAAGCTATAGCGAAATATAGAAAGCTCTCTATAAATGTACAATGTCTATCATAAAATGAGTCCTAGGATATAGAGTAAAATTATTCTGAAATCAGGTGTTAGCACCAGAAAGATCTCTTTGAACTAAGTTTAATGCATTTAAAGAAAACTTACACATCTTTCCTTATATAATCGGAGTTATCAGCATGTATTTTGTTACTAGAACAGCTAATCTGAATACAAACGTGACGGAAGTAAATGAAAATGGAATCCCGAGGTTTGTTGAGATTGGACGCTGATTCTTTTCAACTTAAGATGAAACCATAATTTGACTCCTCTGAAATTCTAATATTATTTTAAACTATGATTTGTGATAGATTAATTTAGAAGACAAAAGTGTCAATTAGTATTAAATATTAATGTTTAAAAGTTTTACGGATCCTTCGTATGGTTTCGAGTTCTGGCTTTCGACGAAGACACCAGAAACGTCTAAAATGTATTATTTTTTGTGGTTCTCTCTCTCTCCCTTTAAATCGCACCCCCGTCCATCTCTCTCTCTCTCTCTCTCTCTCTCTCTCTCTCTCTATATATATATATATATATATATATATATATATATATATATATATATACATATATATATATATATATATACTCTCTGTATAATATATATATATATATATATATTGTACGATGGTGAACATCATGAAATTTGGAATATAGACTTTTGTCATTTATTCATTATATGCTCTGTAATTACATTGAGCTTCTTAAATAAAGATTGGTATATATGAAAAAGGAAATATGAGCAAACAAAGAATATTTCCACAAATATATATATTTATATATATATATAAATATATATATATATATATATATATATATATATATATATATATATATAGAGAGAGAGAGAGAGAGAGAGAGGGATGCACAGAGAGAGAAAAGGTGGGGGTTAATAATTTTGAATAATTTTTAACCCTAACCTTTTCTATATATAGTTTTAGCTTAACAACACCTACTGAGCTTTTCATAACTACAATGCTTCTTGCTCTTAAATACCTTGTCTATTACACTATATATATATATATATATATATATATATATATATATATATATATATATATATGTATATATATATGAGCAAACAGTTAATAAAATATGTTAAAAAAACACTTTGAAATGAGTTAAAAACATATTTAATCTGAAAAGGAAACACTAGATAAATGGATAGTCCTTAATCCGCGGAGTTTCAAAGAAATACTTTCCTTCTCATCAGAGGGTAGGAATTAGCAAAATGCGGGATCGGATTTTGCATGCAGAAGTATTTGATGAAACAACAAGTAAGTCAAAGATCTTACTTGAAAAAAAAAAAAGTGAAGCAGAGGGAATATAGTGAAGAAAAAGGTGATTACACATGAATGGATAGTCTGGTGGAAAATAAAAAATCCAGTATATATAGTGTATTTTATAACTTTATAATGGAGATAAAAAAGGTATATATATATATTTTTAATAATTTTTTCTTTTAACCTTATTCCTTATTTTCTATTTTATTTTATTTATCAACAAAAACTAATAACTTAGTTTTTTTTATTTTCTTTTTAAATATTTCCCTCCCCCTATTTTTGCTGATGAGGAGACTACGTTTTAAAGGACAAAACTAGAAGACTACGTTTTAAATGACAAAACTTTTGTCAAATTATTGTCAATATTTATTGTCATTTTCAATAAAATGAACATCGTTTCTGAAACGATCGTACAATCGAGTTGATTTTATTGGATTTTTCTTTTTGAAACTGATTTTTAATTCACAATTATGAATCGTTTTACTCAATATATATATATATATATATATATATATATATATATACAAAGTTTTAATTTAATTATAATAAAGGAAAGATAAACTACAAACAAGACAAGAATACGGTATTATTATGCACAATACAAATATACATGAATATACCTAGTAACTAGTTAAATAAAACCATTCATCCAATAAGAAAAACAACGAGCAATTATGTCATGGAATTATTTTTTTAAAAGCAATATGCAACTTTGTTATCCGTTATGTAGTCGTTGGAATATCCGCAGCGGGATATATTAGTATATTGTTTTTAATATTTGCAATGTCAGGGCAAGAAATAACTCTACAGAATGTTTGGACTATTACATCTCTTCTGTGTAACTAGATAAATAAGTATTTGATGCTGATATCATTCCAAAAAGAGAAAACTGCAAACCCCCATTGTAGCTGAAACTGTTTATATCTATCCTCCCAGAAATGGCGTCTCCTCCGAGGAGATAGATATAAACAGAGACTGAAGAAAGTCCGACATTGACCACCAGATATTGGTCCGCTTTTGTTAGGATTTGAGACCGACGGTACCGGTATTTTCCTGATTATCTGTAACACATATATAAACAAACAGAGGGACGTGCACAGACACACATGGGTACTTACCGGACGCCTTTTCTGGAATGAAATCAAGAGTGCGACATTTGCTCCGTAGTCCCTCGCCACTGCCATCGATCCATATATATTCACACATCACATGATTCTTTTGTTGGGGCAGAGTCAGGTAGTGGGTCAACACATTTTTCTTGGTCTCGGCGGGGTGGACACGGTTTTGAGCCATTGCTGCAACTGAAAGTTTTATGAACAGCATTACACAAAAGATCAATTATCTCCTAGATAAATACTATTCGGAAAGTATACATCACCCACCATATTCTGATGACTTCTCACCATTACATTACCATTTCTCAAAAAGTTTTAAGAATTTGAACTTCAAAAGAAAAAATCTAAAATTTGTTAGTTTAACAAGATTATTGGCAGATAGAAATATATATTCTCTTTATCATAGTGAAGCAAGATGGACCTGTAGACTGATAAATATGTATAAATTATTTTTTTAATTATACTTTCACCCCAAATAAGGCACATTGCCACTTTGATGTAAGGGGCTACAATCAGGGACATAAGTTGCAGGGATATTATGTAGGGAATTGAGCAGCAAGATGTCTGTTCACATTACACTTGAACTTCTGCTTGTCAGTACAGTTGGAGAAGAGGAAATCCCGAAGGGAATTCCAAAGTCTAGCAGTTCTGGGAAAGAAACGAATAGAGTAGAAGGCTTTCTTACATCAAGGGATCTCTATTCTATAGAGGTGGGATTTTGCTCCCTGTTGGGTTTGTCGGAGGCATTTACGTCGAGGAGGTACAAGGACCCGCAGTTCGTCGGAGCAGCCACCATTAAAATACTTGTAGAACAAGCAGAAGGATGCAACATTTCGTCGATGGGACAGAGTTTGAAGCTTAGGTGACAATTCAGGACCTATCAGTTGGTTGGCGACTTTCTTTTAAACCCTGTCCAGGAGTGAGAGTTTAGTAGCAGATGCACCAGCCCAAATGTGACAACAATACTCCATACATGGGCGAATGATGGCCTTGTGGAGGTACAGGATACTTTCAGGCGTACGTAACTTTCTAGGACGGTAGAGAGAGCCCACTTTGTTCACGGCAGCTTTAGCAATGCTCTCGAGGTATGTGATGAGATCTCAGCTCCACATCAAAATAAAAAGTTCAAACAATTATTAACTCGTAAATTGTTTAGAAATTCTGCCAATACAAACTTGGAGTTGTGGGTTTTAAGTGAATTAGTGTTGCAGGTTGGATATAAATAATTGATATTTGCAAAAATATAGAATCGAAAACTGTCTTAACATAATAGTACATAAAACAATAGAGTTCAAAAAAAGAGAGAAAGGACATTAAGAAAGGAGAGAGGGCGAGAAAGAGAGAGAGAGAGCGAGAGAGAGAGAGAGAGAGAGAGAGAGAGAGAGCAACAACCACCCCATGATAGAAAGAGTGACAACGTCATAGTGTCAGAGCTACTTGAAAATACATGAGGAGTTGAGGGAGGGGTTAGTTTTATTTAGTTAATATGTTAGAGATTTCAAATTTATTTATTCTATTTTCATTAATATTGTAACATTTTATATTTATTATTATATTTATTACATTTTATTAATAATAATAATATTTACTTTATTGTATATTATTTACTAAATTTTAATATATTTCATTTAGTGTCCCTTTAGAATTAATAAAAATCATATTTTGTATTTTTAATTCACAACCTAACAGTCCATTGAGGATTTATCTTCCCTTAAACTGTTCAATATATATTTTTAAACGAAAAAAAACAACAAAAAAAAACAAGCCTTATGGCGGAGTAGTGTTCTTATTATTTATCGCATATAATTTACACCTATTATTATTAACTCCCATATTCGTTTGTTATTCTTCCTCATTTCCGAACAGGTGTGGAAGAATTTTTAATTTTAGATTTTTTTATCCGACAGCAAATAAAAAATAAGACCATTTGAAGTCACTATGACCGCTATCTAGACTCACAGATAAAAGGAAAAAAACAGGGACTATTTTTTATGTATTTTACTTGCCAACAACGTATATATTGGCAACATTTATAAGTAGAAATGCCCAATTACTAAACAAAGTATAAAACAAAGCAGAGGATTGAAATATCGTTAAAAACAACAACAACAAAAAAAAAAACAGGCAACGCACGGGATGCCATTTTCCAGAAAGACGGACAGAAACAGAGATTGAACAGAGCCCAGCAGAGGAACCACAGAGAGGTCTTTTTTATTTGGATTTGAGACCGACGGTACCGCTGTGGTTTTGATTATCTGAATCAGAATTAATGTTTTGAGCTAACATTTCGATATTTGTCATCCAAAGGGTCGAGCTTCAAAGCGATACCGATCTCGTGAAAATCCGTCGCCTCTGTCGAAAGTTGTAGGCAGACATACAAACATACATACATACATTTAAACAGACAGGTGAGATTTATATAATTGAAGATTAGCCTGGGTTCCCGGTCGTGCCCGGGTGTTTGGAAGTGTCCCTTAAGCAAATAAAAAAGTAAGTGGTAGTAGGCAGGCAGGCTCGAACCCATACCGGGAAGAAGGAAAAGAGCGTAAAAAAAAAAACTGACGTCTTTGTTGTTGGTACCATCGCCGAATCGGAAGTGGCGAGGTTTAAATTAAGGCTAGTCAATCGAAAAGCGGAGATAATTTTGGAAAACATCGGCGAAAAAAACGACACCTCCTTGTAGAAAAGTGCCCAGTTAAGAGTGAAGGAATGAATGTTTTTAGCAAATTTTGTTATATTTGTCGTCCGAAGGGTCGAGCTTCAAAACGATACTGATCTTGTGAAATCCGTCGCCTTTGTCCAAAGTTTTAGATATACATACATACATACATGCATGCATACATACATACATACATACATACATTTAAACAGACAGGTGAGACTTATATTATAGATTGGCCTGGGTGCCCGGCGTGGCCCGTGTGTTTGAAGATGTGTTGAGCAAAAAAAGAAAAATGATAGTAGGCAGGTAGGCTCCAACCCGTACCGCAAAAGCGGAAAAGAACGTGAAAAAAATATGACTTTGCTTTTATGACTATCGCCAAACAGGAAGTGACGTAGGTTTAAAGTAAGGCTGAACAATCGAAAAGCGGGGATGACTTTCGAAAATATCGACGAAAAAAGCGACCCCTCCCTGTTGAAAAGTGCCCAGTTGAGGGTGAAGCAATTAATGTTTTGAGCCAATATTTTTTTAGATATTTGCCGTTCGAAGGGTCGAGCTTCAAAATGATACTAATCTCGTGAAAATCCGACGCCTCTGTCGAAAGTTGTAGGCAGATATACAAACATATACATAATACATTTAAACAGAAAGATGAGATTTATATTATAGAAGATAATCGAATAAGTGTTCTTTAACGTGCGTCCAATCTGTCCGTTGACGATGGAAATGAGTTACGTATGACAGACCTATGAACACGACAAACCAATAAACAGATAAAAAAAAACATTTTGTCATTTTTTATTCATGAATATAAAGTGGACTTTGGGTTTACTTCCGGCAGTTCCGTAACTCCCGCTTCCCTTATTTTGTCTTTTCCTCCTCACATTCCATGAGCGATGTTTCTGACAAAGGAAAAAGAATTGCTTTTTCCGGGGTCCGATCTCAACCATATAATATTTGTAATTCGATAGATTTTGATCTGTAGTACCATTTTATTTAGCTGCTTACACCCTATGTCTGGAGCAATTTCCATAAAAAAAATAAGATATTTCCATAAAAATAAGATATTTCCATAAAAATAAACTATTTCCAACAAAAATAAGATATTTCCATAAAAAATAAGAGCTTGTACGGTTTTTAGATAAACCTTCATAGCCACACATAATCTGACTTACAAGGGAGCTCAGAGAAGATCAACAAGAAAGACGTTGTTATTGGCATAAAAACAGATTTTTAACCTCCCTATAGTCTAGATCTTGCTCCTTGTAACTTTTGGTTATTTCCCAAGCTCAAGGAAAACCTTAGAGGCTGTCGTTATGAGGCAATTGAAGAGATGAAAAGGGCTGTCTCGAATGTCATTGACACGCGCACACAAGAGGACTCCCACTGGATCTTCCAGAAGTTATTGGAACGGTACAACAAATGCATTGTAGCCGGGGGAGATTACTTTGAAGGGATTTCATTTCGATCGACATAAGCGTGGTTGTTTAATAGTGAAAGGTGTGCTGGTCGGTGGCAGCTAAAATATGTTTTAGAATAAAGATATTTAGAATATATATTTATTTACATTAACTTAGGAATGATTACTTAAAAATATTGTCATAACAATTTAGTTGACAACTTAGAAATAATGACGTAAAAACATAAAGTGAATATCTTAGGGACATACACTAATGACGTCATTTAGAGGGGGAAATGGGGTTTTTTAAGATACGGGAAATTAGTGAGAGCTGGGTCGTGGGGGAGAAAATTTATAAAAATTTATAAACATTTATAAAAATTTATAAACATTTATAAAAATTTATAAAAATGTATAAACATTTATAAAAATTTATAAAAATTTATAAACATTTATAAAAATTTATAAACATTTATAAAAATTTATAAAAATTTATAAACATTTATAAAAATTTATAAACATTTATAAACATTTATAAAAATTTATAAACATTTATAAAAATTTATAAAAATTTATAAACATTTATAAACATTTATAAAAATTTATAAAAATTTATAAAAATTTATAAACATTTATAAAAATTTATAAAAATTTATAAACATTTATAAACATTTATAAAAATTTATAAACATTTATAAAAATTTATAAAAATTTATAAACATTTATAAAAATTTATAAACATTTATAAACATTTATAAACATTTATAAAAATTTATAAACATTTATAAAAATTTATAAAAATTTATAAACATTTATAAAAATTTATAAACATTTATAAAAGTTTATAAAAATTTATAAACATTTATAAAAATTTATAAACATTTATAAACATTTATAAAAATTTATAAACATTTATAAAAATCTATAAAAATTTATAAACATTTATAAACATTTATAAAAAATTTATAAAAATTTATAAAAATTTATAAAAATACGACAAAAAAAAGATTGAAGAAGGGTTTGGTCTCTTTAGATGATCGTTGACGCGTTTCATCAAAAAGTTGTCGCTCTGTTCCACCTCGATGATCATATGGCGATTAAAATACTATTTAAAATGTAACGCGACCATCACGAGCGCACCTGGAAATTTGTAGTGCAGGGAGAAAAGTCTGGTGGTCACGATTACATTTTGACACGATACAAATAATTCGATCACATCCGGCCCAACAGGGTATGGCTTTTAGTTTGGTTCACCTCCAACAAAACACACTGACATTGACACGTAAATGGCTATTGTGAATTCAGATCTATACAGGCATATGCAGCGAGGTGTCTGTTCACATACATTTAAATTTCTGCATGTTGATACATTTAGGGTTACAGGGAGCAGGGAGCGAATTCCGAAACCTAGCAATTTAAGGAAAGAGTAGAACGACTTTCCAGTATTAGAGGATCTAAACAGTGTAGGGTGAAATTTTGCTGATTGTTGAGTTATTCGGGGGTATTTACATCGAGGGGACACCAGTACTATAAGTTCATCAGGGCATATTCCATTGAAGTACTTGTAAAAAAACACAAGAATGCAACATGTCAATAATGGAACAAAGTCTGGAGCTTCGAAGATAATGTCAGACCTAATAGATTTAAGACCCTTTTAAAGCCTATCAGAGGGAATATCTTGTTGGTTCTCCTGAAGCTGATGTTTCCCTGATTCTACTTTCACTTTTATCGCTCACATACCTCTAGTCGTGGCAGCGGGCAGACATCAGTTAATATTTTTCTACCAAAACGGTCATTAAAAATTTTTTGTTGTTTTTTTAAGTTTAATTTATAAAACTCACTATGTCTGCCTGTCTGTCTGTCTCCATATTTCCAAACTCTATCTCTACTGAAACTAAAAATCGCAGAGCGGCGCTAGAGGCCTCAAGTGATTGGAGTTTTATGGGTCTTTAGCCGGTTAAAATAGTTTTTAAGGAGTCAAAAAGGGGCCAAAATTGAAAAAATCGTTATACATTTTTTTACACTCATCTTAATCAGTTTATTTCTGTGTCACGTTGGTACAGTGGTAACATCACCAGCTTTGAATGCTACAATTTTGCTTTCGATTTCGATTCTAGCTAATGACACCCAAATACTTGTTTTTCACGTTTGAAATCACGACTATAATAATACTAGCTGGATGACCAGCGTTGCCCGGTCGTATGATATGCTTAAACATATTATTTTAATTTATGCAGATTGTATATGTATTATTATAGAATCAATCCTCTATTGAATATTATATATTACGAGAAATAATTTGCCCGGTAAACTAATTAAACAAAAATATATATAATGATAAATTCTGTCTTTGTATCTTTAGAATATCACGTTAATCGATATGTGGGCTTGACGACGAATGTCCTAAAAAGTTACTTCTGATTCATGTTTAGTTTAAAATATGAAAACGGAGAAATGATTTGCGCCGATTTTAAATAGTACTTATTCTTTATTGTAAATTGAACTCATTAATAAGAAAAAAATCAAAATAAAATGGTGAGGTATACCCGGGATTGAACACGGGATCACTTGATCCGTGATACTTATCGGATGGATTTCTATACAAAACATATCTAAGAACACTGTCAGACATATAAATTAGCTTTGTGTGAAATTTTCAAAAGATAGACTCAGCTGTTTCGGAACCTATGGGGAAGGAACTCACACACACATGCATACACACACATACACACACAAAGTGATTTTTATATAATAGTAGAGATATATGAAATCTGGTCAAATTAAAATATCATATTTAAGCATATTTTACGACCGGGCAAACCGGGTGCCTTCCCCCCCACTAATATTATTTATAAAACTTACTATGTCTGTCTGTCCTATGTCTGTCTGTCTGTCTCCATATTTTCAAACTCTCCCGAAACTAAAAGTCGCAGAACGGCGCTAGGGGCTTCAAATGATTGGATTTTTATGGACCGTTCATTTATGGGCCCTTAGCCAGTTAAAATAGTTCTTAAAGGGTAAAAAAGGGGTCAAAATTGAAAAAAATCGTTATACATTTTGTACATTTATCTTAGTTTATTTTTATTCAGTTCATATGCAAGTGACGTTAGTAGAGTGGTAACGTCACCTGCTTTGAATGCTACAGTTTTGCTTTCGGTTTCGATTCTAGCTGATGGCACCCAAATACTTTTTTTTACTTTTCAAATCACGACTCTACAATAATATATGCGAAATCTGGACAAATTTTGATATCATATTTAAGCGTATTTTACGAATGAGCAACGCCGGGTACGCCACCCGCTAGTTTTTAAAAATAAAAAGTAGTCTTTTATCAATGTCAAAGCGAGAAAAACTCAACATTATAGATATATAGATTATTATTAACCATCATCAACATCATTAATGTCGTCTTCAGCTTAGTTTTGATCACTTCTGGGGTTGGAACCGTTCCCTGGTTGGCTTTTTATTATATCACTGGTTTAGCTTTGTCACGCAGGGCCCAGTGACTGTTGTTGTCGTCTCTCAACTATACTTTTTTGTTTTTAGAGGGATTGCCTTCCTTTACTTTTCTTCCATTTCCTCGAGGCTCATTCTATCGCTCGAGATGTCCACCTGTTGTCTATATATCTCGAAAGGTGATTTGATCATTTATGTTTAATCGTTTATATCGTAATGAAAATGTGGTCTACTACAATTTTCTGTCGGAGCCAGGTGTTCCTTTTTCTTTCACATAAACTGATGCCGGGCATAATGCGTTTCGTTTTGCGTTATGTCATTCTTAGCTTTTCTGTCCTTGCGTTAGATGCTCATGTTTCGCATCATATGATGTACTCATTGAACCTTTTCCGTTGAACGTTCATAATAGACTTTATGCTCTACATAATGTTATCTACTTAGGAAAAGGCTGACCATTCCAAGTGCAATTTATCATTTAATTTCAAACATGATATCAGCATCTCCTCTTACCATCTTCCCTACATAGATGTAGCTGTCAATTTCATCGATGTTTTCACCGTTTAAAATGACTGTGGCTTATATGGCATGTTTGTTGAGTATGACCTTGTTTTTTTCTGTGATTTTAAGGTCAACTAAATGTCTAGCATTATGAATGCGTTAACAATCCTTTCGCGGTCTTGAAATTGTGTGACTTGTGGCCATGACCTTGTTGACAAATTCTAGAATGACAGGTATTTTACTTTTATGCTAATATCCCTGCCTCCCTAGTAATTTTTGATATCGTAGAACTGCTTACCAGCTGACTATAACATGGTTGATTATATAATTAAAATCTACTCAAGTTCGACCATTAATTTACTGGCGGCGTAATTTACTAGCAGTGTAATTTATTAGCGGCGTAATTTATTAGTGACATAATTTATTTGTGCCGTAATTTATTAGCAGCGTAATTTATTAGTGACATAATTTATTTGTGCCGTAATTTATTAGCAGCGTAATTTATTAGTGACATAATTTATTTGTGCCGTAATTTATTAGCAGCGTAATTTATTAGTGACATAATTTATTTGTGCCGTAATTTATTAGCAGCGTAATTTATTAGTGACATAATTTATTTGTGCCGTAATTTATTAGCGGCGTAATTTATTAGTGACATAATTTATTTGTGCCGTAATTTATTAGCAGCGTAATTTATTAGTGACATAATTTATTTGTGCCGTAATTTATTAGCGGCGTAATTTATTAGTGACATAATTTATTTGTGCCGTAATTTATTAGCGGCGTAATTTATTAGTGACATAATTTATTTGTGCCGTAATTTATTAGCAGCGTAATTTATTAGTGACATAATTTATTTGTGCCGTAATTTATTAGCGGCGTAATTTAAGCTACATTGCTACCGAGACGTAATGCGTTACTGTGATTATGGGGTCAATGTATAGTGGACATCCTAGTGGGAAGTTGAGCAACAAGATCTTTGTTTTCATTACGTTTACATTTCTGCATGTTGGTCCAGTCGGTGAGACTAATGATTTGAAGGGAATTGCAATAGGCTGTTCCACGTTTGGAGACAGTGAAGACATACAAATTTGCTGCTTTATCGGAGTTATTTACTTTGAGGAGTACACGTGCAATAAGTTCGTCGGACACATTCTGCGGAAGCACTTGTTAAACAAGCAAAGGAATGCAACATGGCGGCAATGGACGAGGCTAAAGACAATGCAAAACCATTTAGGTTAAAACCTCCTTTTGAACTCTGTCTCAGCGTGTGTAATGTCTCACTTTTGTGTGTGTGTGTGTGTGTGTGTGTGTGTGTGTGTGTGTGTGTGTGAGACATATTGCAATATATATGCCACTTTTGTGATATATATCCATTGTGATGCACGATCAGCAATTCCCGTATAAAAACTCCGGTGACTTAATGAAATAAAAATAAAAAAGCCTTAATCTGAAAAATAAGACTATAAACAGCCTCGACATTAAATCCTTATACAATAGCATCCAAAACTAAGGAACACAATTTTAAAACCTAATATTTGTTAGAAATAACAACTGTGAAAAGCTGGAATTAATCGTTATCATCCGTAATAACATACTAAAATTTGAATCATTTGCAAAGGCTAGAAAAAGAATTATAACAATTATATATATATATATGTGTGTGTGTGTATGTGTGTGTGTGTATGTTTGTGTGTGTGCGCGCGCGTGTGCGTGTGTGTGTGTGCGTGTGTGTGTGTGTGTGTGTGTATTGTGTCAGGTCATGTCATATGCTACTGGTACCATGAAACCCAGTACTACCTGCCTAAACTGGTTCCCCCACTAAACTTGTTTGGTGAGGAGGGTGGCTAGTCTCCCTGAACGATTAAAAACAAGACCTTCCAAAGGGCGAATGAACCCTTTTTCGGTGTCAACGGCCAACTAGCACCATGTGTATTTGTGTGTATGTATGTGTGTTGGGGTGGAGAGGGTTCCCGTAAGCCGTGGTGAAGGCAACCTTTCTAGGAGAAGCAAATCTTTGATTTAAAAAACCATAAAGCGGGTGACCAGTACCCGCATTAAGCTGGTCTGCAGTTTAACTTGTTGCTGGCTATCTTGCTCTTGTTTATTGCTGGATCTCAACATTTTGAACAAAGAGAGAGAGAGACTTAGCTGTCGTACAAAGCTAAGACTGTAACATCATCTGTATATAGATGCTCCCTCAGGGATTTGTCTATAAAAATGGTCCTGTGGCGATGGAAGTCATTTTTGGGCTCATAGACTTCAAGTGTCTGAGGGAGTGGCACTCGTCTGACAAGACGTTGCAATCATCATATGTATATGTGTGTGTATGTCTGTGTGTATGTTCGTTCTCTATAGACACCGAAATGGCTGGGTCGATTTTTTTTTAATGTCAGATAAATATACTTTACGTGTCATGGAGTGTTTTAGATGCGTATTATATTGAAATGCCTCCGACAGGTATCGAAAATCGATGATCGAAAATTTCGACTAAAGAAAGAACGGTATGATTTTGACCAAAGTTAACGCCCTTATACAGCCTAACATCACAAGTGCATTTTAAAGAAATTTTATATATTATCACGAATTGTAATAGTTTGAACGTGTTGCTTGCTTGAGAGACCATGAAATATATTCGAACATTATGAAAATAGAAAGCCGAAAATAGCATGAACTGGTGACTGAGTGTCACGTGTTAGAAACCTGTGGCGTCACTTTCGTTAAGGACACAGACAACCTGCAAGTATTTCAATCCTTAAAACCTGTTTTAATCGTGGAAAAGCAAAATAATCTTAAAAATTTCGGCGAGTCAAAATGACGCAATATATTGATTCACACATAAAATTGTCCTACTTTTCGGATTGTGGTTGTTGTTGTTGTTGTTGTTGTTGTTGTCTCAGTAACATGCAAAGGAGAGCAATCACTCATATTGAAACTATCTCTCTTTTTCAAAATATTTGTCAGCACTAGGATTTATATTTTATGAGTCTTTGGGGCAGATACAATTCAGCAGTTGGACACGGTTTTTACTAAGGAATCACCACAACTGCCAAATTAAATTGCAAATTTGTCTTGTAAATGAAATCGATCTAAGGAAATGTTTTAAGTAGATTAGAATAAATAGTGAATGTGGTATTGTGGTGACTGTCAAATAATAGTGAAATGATGAAAGAATGAAAGGAAAAATGCTTTAACGAATTTGTCAAATGCGTTTAGTCAAGATTAGAATAAACAGAGGATGACCCACGACCCCGCCATACGGAGAGATACGCTTTCGATAGCCTAGTGACTAATCTGTAAGAAAATGTGTTTATCTGTGTTTAAACAATTCTTAGTGTAGTATCTGTTTCTACATTTCGGCATAGGTACCCGGTTTCTCCAACTGGAATCAGATGTTTCTGTTCGGCCCTGGAGGGGAGGGGCGTCCTCCCAGGCATTACTTTTTTTGGGAGGGGATTTGTTCGCCTACACACAGTTCGCTTGAGCCACCACTACTAGAAAATGTTGATTGTCCGATCACTGCAAATTTTGCATCCATCCATAATTCTCGCATCCCTATTTAAGGGAGCTAAATCCATATCTAATGGTGTTTCAATGGGGAGCGGGATAATGACTGGAGGGGGGGACATATAAATAATAGTTCTAAGATCGAATTGTTTGTCTTTTTTGACAATAAATTATTCAATATTTTTTTTTTAATGCGTGTATTTATTTGCGTATTAAGAAATATACGTACTGCCATGCTGTCACAAGAAAGTTAGTAAACAGGTGTTTTTTTTTCGTGGCCCCAACCCAAAACCACATTTACAAATGAAAAATGAAATGAAAAAGCAAATAAATTTCAGGCTTTGCTCTATTCTAATTTTCATGGCAAGTGCTCGCCCGAGCTCCAATCTATGGCTCCCTCTTGCCAAACTTTCAAGAAAAATACTCGTCTAGCTGAACCCGCTATCAATAATTTCCCCCACATTTTACCTGTGCCTAATCCTAAACATAGATTCCATGAACAAAGTTTCTTTCCGCCTATGAAACTGTTACGTTTGCCTGCTTTCCAGCTGACTACAATAGGGTCGTCTTTAAGTTCAATATAAACAAGTTCTTAATGAGCTGTCCCCTGAAGTAATCCAATTGACCAAATTTCCAGTATTACAGCGATATTGTCCCATTGACTACCGTACACTCGAGTGGCTTCCGACCCTTAATATTAGGTGACTCCAATAAAAAAAAAAAAGACAATCACTTCAGATGTATTTCATCGCTTGAAATGAATTCGAAAAGAAATCTTCCATTAATGTAAACAAACATTTTGCAATTCATCTTCCTAACCAGATTGCCTCCAGTAAATCCTGCTCCTATAACAGAGCAATCCTTTACATTTCAGCGATAATATGCTTTTTGAGGGTGAAAAAGGTAATATATATATATATATATATATATATATATATATATATATATATATATATATATATATATATATATATAAGACAAAAGTTGGAGTTTTACTTTAGGTCATCAGAAATGACAACCGTGATTATTTTAATTTATATTTTAGTAATGCATTTTCATAAAGAGCGCATGCAAACATTAGCGGAGCATAATATTTTTCCGTAATTTTTGACGAAAAGTATACATAAATATGATTCCTATCATTTCAATCCCTAACGAGTTAGTGGCAATGTGTCTTGTTTAGGTTGATTATTTTTTTTAATCAATCAATAGTAGGTTTTTTTTAATGTCCTTACAAATGATAAATGTGCCAATCAAATTACAGATAGGTTTTCTACACTTTATCAAAAAATCCTCAAATTGGACAGAGATTCACTCGCCTAAATTTGGCAACAGTTATTCCATTGATAGTAGATTTGTAGAGATAAAGAATAGCTTCAGATGTGACAAACTATTTTTGTAGAAATAGAGAATAGCTTCAGATGTGACAAACTATTGAGAGCGATAGAGAGAACCGACTTCATGCAATGCAAACAGAGCGATATGAACTCCAAGAAAACCATCCATGAAAATCTCAAGAGGAAAAGGGACACGCCTACGATTGAAAGACATGAGCTTAGTCTTAACATGATTAAGCGAAACAAACATTTTCGTACCCGAATTCAAAACTTAACCTAGGTCAACTTCTAGATTATGAACTCCAAGAAAGACCGTAATGTTTCAGAGTCCATTTCTTATCGAGGAAAGAGGCATTCATGAGACTCTCTGAAGGCAAAAGGACATTCCAATAGATCCAAGAAAGATGAGCGAGAAGCAGCAGCAGCAGATAGAGCGGTGTCATCAGTATAGATGTTAATTTTCTGAATATCTAGATAAATAGTGAGTGTGAAAACACTGGCGAAGCATGTTTTCTTCGTTGTTTGTTGGCAATAGGTATACACTAATAAAAAAGAAAAAACAAATTTCAGTAAGTAAACTGCTTACCTTCAGTTATTTTGTAAATGAAACGGAGCGGCTTTAAATGATCCTCACTTCAAGCCTCATTCAAACTGCGACACCGACGTGACCTACGATCGGTTTATATGCATTCGTCAAAATTGATAGTCCCTCCCCTTTTTTACCTTTAAATAATACTCCCCCCCTCTCGATTTAATCGATCTTCATTCCTTTTGTATTCGAAGTTATTGTTATAGATGCACAATTTCTATTGGTTGAATCCTAGCGAGAGAATGGGTGCGGGCGCACAATAAAATTATAGTCCGTCTATTTAATAAAGAGCAATTGAAAATGTGGTTATTATGCATGAAAGTCATTAGGGATTTTTCTTAGATAACAAATATTCACACAAAAACATCTGTTGTTTTGTGTTTATTTGTTTATTTATTTTAGATTTTATTCACAAAGAATAAAAAGAAGGAAAAATCTTAGGTGACAAATGGATGCGAATAATTAGTGAATAGAGTAAACACACATATATATATACATACAGGGAGGGAGAGAGAGGGAGAAGGAGAAAGAAGGAGGGATACTAGAAATGATTTAATCAATAATGACGTGTTATAATAGCCACGTCGGTATATATATATATATATATATATATATATATTTGTGTATGTGTGTGTGTGTGTGTGTGTGTGTGTTCGTTCGCTATGGACTCGAAAAGGGCTGGGCCGATTTTTATGAAATTCCACATGTATGTGCTTGGCAGTATTCTTAGATAGGTTTTGTATTGGAATATCTTCGATAAGTATCAGTAATCGATAATCGAAATAATCTGATGAAAGAATAAACAGCTGCTTTTTACCGTATTAACACTTTACACAGTTTAATATCACGAGTGCATTTGAGAAGTTTTATTACCGCACAAGTCGAAATGTCCGACATATAAAATCAATAGTATGGTCTTTGATATGACAGGCAAGCGTTCGAAATGAATATTTATGTTTAAAGCAAAATTACACCATGATGCTTGTCTTTTTTTTTAAATTTTAAACTGAAATTCCAGCTGTTATCATCGAGCAAGCAGTAAGGCCATGTATATAAAATCAACAATAGGTGTTTTGATATGACAGGTTCGAGTCCAACTTGAATGGTTCTGTTTAGAACACAACTGAAGCATGATACTTGACGTTTTCCAGTTAAACATTTATGCTTGTCATTATACATACAAAATACTTTATTTCGTTACTTGTATGTAAATTCCAGTAAAATAAACTAATTTTCGATAGCAAATACGCGTATTTCGTTTCAGATGTCCAACGTTTCATATTTCGCATTTTTGATTTACTAGGTTATTTCAACCATAAACTGAGCCATAGAAACGCGTGACTGGGTGTAGCTATTATGATAATAATATATCCAATGGTAAGGCCCCAGCTTGTGGGCTTTGGAGAGTGTGGAGCCACCCTTTAATTACCATTGCTCCCAAGTCCACTCTGATCCGGAGTGATAGTACCTGTTAGGGTCCCAACTTTGGGTTAAATAGAAACCGACTTGAAAACAAATATATTCTATTAAAAATGTTTTCATCCAAATCTTTGGATTCGGCATTAAATAACTCGAAAAGGGTTGATATGCCGTAAAACAAAAACAACCATCTTACAGACCGAATTGGCAATGGCTCTCATCTCCTCCCTGATGGCTTCCTTAAGTTCCGTTATGGTTCTAGGTTTCCCTGAGTAGACTCTGTCCTTAAGATAGCCCCAAGGAAAAAAAATCTGGGGGGCTTAGGTCCGGGCTAAAATCAGTCTTGAGTCTGATCACTCGGCCTCCGAAGTTCTCTTTCAGCCAATCTCGGGACAGGTTTGAGGTGTGAGAACTTGCTCCGTCCTGCTGGAATCAGAACTTGCTCATGAGCGACGGGTAGATGGTCTGGAGCTCACTCTTGAAGGTTTTGAGGACCTCCACATACCGCTCCTTGGTGACTATCACTGCTGCGCCAGATTCTTCGATGGAGATTGGTCCGATGATGTCTCTGGCCGAGATTGCAGCCCACACCGTGCACTTAGTAGAGTGTAGGAGCTTGGTGGCTACTTCATTGGGTCTGGAGGACCCCCAGAAGACATTTGTCTTGGAGTTCGCCTTTCTATCAAGATGGAAGTGGGCTTCATCTGAGGTCCAAACGAGGTTAAGGAAACTTGGTGTCTCCTCGATCTTCTCGAGCATTTTGACTGTCATAGCCCTCCTCTGCTTCTTGTCTGAGGCTGTAAGGGTCTGCAGTGTCTGTATTCTGTATGAGTAAGCCCTGATATCGTTCACCAGCACTCTCCTGCAAGTCTCACGGGACATACCGAGGGACTGACTTCGCTTACCCACAGAGCGTTTCAGACTCTGCTGAAGAGACTCTCTTACTCTTTCGACAAGCTCGACTGTTCGCTTCTTGGGACGTCCCGAGTGGTTTGGACGGTTCTCTCTGGCGGCGTTGAGGTTCTCCACGGTCCCATACTTCTCGATGTGGTCCACCCAGTTCTGAATTCTGCTTTTGGATGGAGCCTTTTCACATTCGAACTGACGCATGAAACTGTCCTGGGTTTTCTTAAATGAGCCTGTCTTGTAGTAACATTTAACACAGTGTATTCTTTGTCCCAGCTTCCACTGGGGTCTTGGTGTACTCACGGTTGTTGATTCTGCAATGTCCTGTAAAATAAGGGCAATCGGTGAATAAATAATGGATATCACATAAAGTGTACACGGGCCCGCTTTTTGGGGGTCACCCAGTATTATACGAAAAATAATATGATTAATATGCCAATATTAATATAGTAATTTATGCCAATATTATAATTTTTTACTAATATTTATATTATAATTTAATGCTAATATTAATATGCAATTTTATGCCAAACATTATATGATAATTTTATGCCATTGTTTATACAACTTTTTGCCAATATTTAATATGATAATTTCATACAAATGAAAATATTAATCTGATAATTTATGCAAATATGTATATTATTATTTTATACCAATATTTATATGATAATTTTATGTTAATATTAAAATAACTTTATTCTAACATTAATATGACTTTATGCAAATATTTATATTACACGTTTCTGCCAACATTAATATAAATTTACGCTAAAATCATATGGTCATTTACGGCAATATTAATATGATAATTTTATACAAATATTAATATGATAATTCCATACCAATATTAAAATGATGATTTTATGCTAATGTTTATATGATAATTTTATGCCAATATTAATACAACTTTATGTCAATATTAATATGGTAATTTATGACAAAAATCATGATAATTTGATTCCAATATTAATGTGATAATTTTATAATAATTTTAATATAAGTTTATACTAATACGATAATTCATGCCAATATAAACATGATTATTCTATAAAAAATATTAAAGGGATAACATTATTATATAAATATGCAAATCGTAATATGTTTATATAATGCAAATATTAATAATCACCCACAATTTGGTCACAATCTGATATTCTTACAAATTTAATGTATGGATTTCATACTCGTTGATAGCATTAACTATGATTCTAATAACTTGTTTGTGAGTTGGCGGAGGTATGCGCTCCTACAATTGAATTATCATATTGGTGACACCTCTAAATATCACGGTGAATCGCATTACACGTGTAGCAATAATTAATGGGACGAAAACACAGTTATATAGGACAATTGAAGCATCCACGCATGTCCCTCAACCTAATTTAGACATGGATTTAATGTGGCCCATTGATAAAAGATTACATCAACAGATATTTTTCAAAAAACATCTGAATATTACGATGTCAGAAAAAATGTTATTGTGCGTTCTTGACAATTACGTTTCATATGCTATGTATATTCATTTTAAAAACAAGCGAAAAAAATACGAGGTTGTTTTAGTTTTGGGGACTTTTAGTACATTTCAACAGGATTTTTACGTAATGTTTTCATGAACAAAATGTTATTTATGCAAGCTTTTCTGCTCTCTTTTCCTTTACACAGCTTTCGCGTTTAATTCATTCTATCTTCTACTTCTATTCCTAATAGTCAGCGACAAATTAAATGTCTGTAATAGATATAAAATATGAATTACCTTTTTTCTTATTTTTCTTCTCCATTACTGACTTTGCAGTTTCTTTTCGTAGTCGTTTGTCGTTTCTTTACATATACAGAAAGATGACACAATGGTGACATTTTCTGGTTTTTATTCAAGGTTTTATTTTGTGTAGAATGGACTAAGGAGAGAGAGACTAATGTTATTTTATCTAGTTATTTACTTCTGAAACTTAACTTTCTAACTTAACGAAATACATGTCTGGCACGTGTGGCACAATGGGTGATAAACTGTTCTGTAATTGTGGAGAGATGCGCAGAGACAAGCAAAGGCAGATCATCTAAAATGTCGGGCCTGCCAACTTAACAGTTTGATAGGTGATGTTTGCGACTCGAGATTGTTTATGCAATCAGACTGACAGTTGTTCATAAAACTCGTCACCGAGCCTGTTATGTATGCATATCTCTCTTCCTTTTCACTCTCTTTCTCTTACAAAGAAAGGTAATTGAATAATAATTGCTTTAAACAATCGAAACTTAGATTCCGTGCGCGACGAACACATAGCAGTTTTGCTCCACCAGTGTTAAAATAAAAGATCTATGCTTCTATATAAAAAGATGCGTTGTTCTCTTATTCTTTACAGCGTTCAATATATTATACAATCGTTAATTTTCGGCAACAGAGAAGCGATCCTTGCCATTTAATGCCGACGATGGGTGCTGCCTGTAACGACGGAAATAATAACTCGGCGACGCCCAGACCTACCAGCTAGTTATAGTCGACGTCATAACGACCCTTGTCCGAAAGAAAAAATGTCACCAGGTTTGTAGGACGTAAATTTTGAATCCTTGATTGCAGTGTGTTTAATGCAAGTTTGGGTAATGTTCGAATAAATCTTCATCTTAAATGTTATGACAATATAAGTCTTGAATCCTTGGTTTCTAGTGTTGTGACTTTGCATGACCGTAAGACGTTAAATTTCTAAGAAATGTGCGACTTGCAAAATATTTTTAACCTCATTACGCAAAAAACGAACTCATAATCTTAGACGCTGCAACTTGTAAAGCTTCAAGGTAAAACTATGTTGCTTGAATGAATCTACTTCCTCGAAACTATTGTCTCTATTTCCCCATTGAAACCAAAATATCATACTAAAAACCTACGTATGGAATATCAAGCGTCGCGCGATTATCCACGTCACAGAATCAACACGACCTCAGATTATTTTCTCAGTAAATTCGGATCTTTGAAAGGAAATTTTTAGTTTGCTATGTGTAATTTTGTTGAAAGATTATTCGTTAAATATTTCAAAGTTCAATTTTACTGCGATCATGTGAACGTTGTTTCGAGAACAGCTTCATTTGCAGCAAGGAGGAAACAATAATCATTTTCGAGAGAGGAAACATCTACAAACGAAACCAAAACGATGTAAAAAAAAATTACAAGTGTATATCGAATTTTAATAAGTCAGTAAAATACGAAATTTTATGCCAATCATAATGCATTTCATGTAATCTTGCAAAAAGATGGGTTGTTAAAACGGTACGTATTTTTACAAGTTACCGTATTGTTACAAATCATCCACAATCTGGATTTCATGATGGGCAGAGGTTCCTTTTATAGTCAGCATGGTGAACCTGGTCGGCATCTTGCGATGTTGGCCAATCCAATTTCGCCTAACAGAAATACAAAATATCAACTATAAGCAAATAAATATGATTGGACACAAACTAAAGAATGAAGGGAGGGGGAAGTGAACTGCAAAGGAAATTAGACTAATAATGGAGTGCTATTACAGAAGAAAAACACACACACAAGAGGTTCCATTACACAATATCAATTTTCAAAACAACCTTCTACAAACCGCGTTCTTTTTTATATGAATGTCCGTTGCTGGGTGTGACTGTCAGTAAATAATGTAAACATTAAATAAAGTATCCATGACCTTTCAAAAATCAAATTATCCGAATCTTTTTCGTGTTTGCGAAAAGAAATAATTTATACGGTCACAAGTTAGGAAGCCACACCCGAGTTAGTAAAAGAAACCGCATGTGCTTTTGGATCGATTTTTTTCCCAGAAGGCTTTTTAATGTACTAATAAAATAATTATAAAAACAACTTGGTCTTAAAAGTCCAAGTATATTTAAAAATCCATTCAAAATGCATATTTTATAAACAAAAGATCGTAAACATTTGATCATTCAGTTATTTATTTTATCGAAGTCGCCCCCAGACAAGGCATGAAGCCACTTGATATAAGGAGCTAAAAAACAAAAGATGATTAATAAGTAGATCTGAGATGCACATTGACGTTAGTCTTGTAAAGACCGAGACTAAATAGATTTCGTTAGGGGACACGTCTTCGGCAATCATTCCGAAATATAAAGGTTAATTTAGAGCACCAGGCTCTCTTTTCTCAAAATCGATATGGTCTTCATCAATTCTAGGAAGTGTACACCACCAGGTATCACGTCCTCCTTCGTGAAGGTGTTGATTTTATATTTCGGAATTTTCATGATGAGATGTTGATAATTTGTATTATTTTGATTATTTAAAGTACTGCTTGGATTAATTAACACTTTATCCGTTGCACCCCAGGTCCTTATGGATCGAGTAATAATCAGTTCTAAGTAACAGTGATTGGATGCTGAGTGCTCAATCTTCAATACGTACGATATTAAGAATATTGTTAAAAATTAAGACTTCAACCTGGCCATGGCTGGCGAAATGAGAACAATCAACTCCCGGAAGTTTAATAAAAAGTTCAGTTCGAAATTTCGTTAAGGTTTCCGAGTTCAAATAGACGCAAATGAAGAAGGTCGGTTACATCGATCGAAATGTTGTGAGATAACGTCTAAGATAGAAATGATTTATTGCCGATCGAGACAACTCTGTCAGTAGTGCTGACGTGTCTGTTCAAAACTACTTTTTTTATCCAGTCAGTTTCCCTCACTTTCCAGCAGTTTAACGCATCTTGTTGCAACTAAAAACAAGTAAATACTAAAATATGTACTAGACTTAATTGGTCATTTAGTAAATGTCACCCGCTGAATCATTTAGTAGATGAAACACACTTGGCCATTTAGAAGGTGGCATTCGCTTTTTTGTCACTTAATTTACAAAAGTTCAAAACTGATTCATTCAAGTTGTGTCCTGCCTGATTCAGGCATTAACGGCTATGCTTCTTCATCTATTTCGTGAATCCATGGTTGCTCATTATTCACAAATCCATTCACGCTGTTTTCTCGAAAGAGTTTGATGTATTGCCACAGCTTTCTTTGCAGTTGTAAAGACAGTAGGTTGCAGTTTCTTTCTGTCCGAGCAGTGTCCATACTGGGCGATTGTCCTGGCCATTGTACCCAAAGGGATCTTCTGCCCAGCATAATATGGAACTCTAAGCAGAATTATTCCTGATTGCTTCTGTATTACATCAGTCACCTGCTCTCCATGATCTCACGTTACCCTGATCGAGGGTGGGTGGGTGAAGTGGATTCTCGACCTAACTCAGGGGTCTCCCACAAACTAGCGGAGAGAAGGAATTACCTAACTTTTCCTTTGGCAGCAGTCCTGTCCCACCACTCTGTACTGCGCATAGTATTCCCAAATGGTCAGCTATTTTAGTACTGACCAGGCTCAACGTTGCTTAACTTCAGTGATCTTGCGAGAACCAATGTGCCAACGTGGTTATGCCGTATATATTACTCTATTAGGGTAGCGTTTTTATTTTGAATTCCATGGGATTGTTAAAAATAAATTTCACTAAATTACATGAAAATACTCGACTCCAAAATTAATACGGATCACAGCCCATTCGATGTTTTCTCTCTCTTGTCTTATTTCTCCTCCTCTGCGTTTTGTACTTCCAAGAATCAAATAAAAAATAATACCTGACGTGGTTGAAACTTGCCACGTCAACTTTTCACTGCGATCACTTCAAATAAAATACGCCCATGGAAAATAAATTCTAAAAGAGAATTCTTGTCATCCCGCAAAAATTATAAGATTCTATCTTGTAAGGGAAACTCTCTGGGTTCAATCTCCGATGGACGACACACGGGGCAATCCTTGATTTTTTTTATTGTCGATCTGCATGATGGCTGCTACATTTAATAGACGGCGCACGTTTGCTTGTAAGACCGCTGCTATCGGTTTAATAAAAGATTTAAAAAATTAACAGGGGAAATATGTGAAACTTTAACACGTATAAGTAAATTAACAGTAAAACCTGACTTTTCATCAGCTTTTAAATCATTTTGAAGGTGGCAACCTTCCGTCTACTAAGTCGATGGTTTCCTTCGTCTAGTCTGGTGCACTGCAGCACCTGCTGTAGCTGTACAATTCGAAGATGAAATTGGCTTTCCGGACGCAGGTCAGGGCGGTTGATAAGGAGACCTAGGTCTGCAGAGTTACCAGTGTCTCCCTATCGGCGTTGCAAACAAAGTCTGATGGAAAGACAAGCCAATACGGTCGGGGCCAGCGCAACTGCAGGAGTTGCTGAAAAGATGTTGCAGTGTTTCACAATCCGCCTATCCGGACTCCAAACTAGATTTTTTTTTTGTCAGGGTTTACTTTCTTAGTCTTTGCCTTTCTCAAGGCATCCACAAAGCAGTGGAGCTATTTGGCCATAGCTGGTGACAATTTTAAGATATTTCCAATTTTGATGAAAATAATGGACACCATCTTTGTAGTTTTAGTTGTATCAAAATGAAAGCGAAATCTTTAAGTGATTTTGCTTAAAAAGAGTCGGTCGAAAAGAAACGCTAATTTCGTAACGGTGAAAATTTAGAAAATATTTCCAATTTTGACGATTCTCATTGTAGTTATCTATATATCTATAAAAGTGAAAATGTGTGTGTGAGAACAACTTTCAATCTATACACTCCGAACATTTTTATCTACAGACTTGAAATTTGGTGTATAGGGTATTCAGACATGTGGAAAACTTTTTAATCGGTTTTCATCCGGAAAAAAGGGTTGCTAAGGAGTCAAAATTGAAAAATTGGTACGTGGGGTCATCTTTTTATCAACTGTTTCACGGGGTTTGAGAAACTTATTAAAGCCTGTGGCAAGCTGGTCTAATGGTTATCGTATTTGAATCACTCTTTTAAGGTTTTAGTTTCGATTTCAACTCGCGTATTATTTTTTTTACTTTACTCACAAGAAGTGAACTATATTGAAAAAAAAATACTCGCATGCACGTCTCCATTTCTTCTGTTTTTTTTTATTTCATCCTTTAAAGGAATTTAACGTTACGAGCTAACGTCGGACACACACACACACACACACACACACACACATATATACATACATGCATACATACATACATATATATATATGCATATATATATATATATGTGTATATATATATGCATATATATGATTTGGAGGCCTTACTTCTGGAACCACCTTTTTACTATGTAGCCAAAAGGTTGTATACGTTTGTCTGATTAGCCATTGAATGAAGTTGAAATATATACGAAATGCGTATAGCAATTGTTTTCAAATTCAGACAGCTGAAACATCTGACGTTATAAAAAATACGCGCACTGTGCTCGGACACTACTCATACGCCGGACAGTTATGAGAAAATTGAAGCGTCTAAAGAGCTCGTTCGAGGGTGTTTGCTTTCTTGCCACTACACCGCATCCTTATTCAATTGAGTGATAACCAACGATAAAAAATGGGTTATGTATGAAACTCCCAAGCGTTGTCTCCTCAGTATACTGTTCCTCACAGAGCAAGATCGACCATGCACCGACGTAGAGTTATACCTTGTATTTGCTGAATAGGTCGTCAAACCGTCACTGTGGACGTATACTTGCAGCAATCGAATGATGTTTTTTTTGTTTGTTTTTTTTACATTGGCATCACCACTTATCAAGGCCAAGAGGCCACTCGAGGATAAGTGTTAAAGAGTGTACAGTAGAAATTGGACAATATAGTAATCGTTAGTAATGGAAATTCGGTAAATTTGTTAACTTATATGGAACGGCTCATCAAAAAATTCTTTACGTTAGACTTGAAGACAACCATATTGTAGTCAGCTGGAAAGCAGGAAAACAGAAGACAATTCCACAGGCGTGCAGTTCTAAGAAAGAAGCTTTGCTCATGGAATCTACGTTTAGGCATAGATAAAGAGTGGAGGAAATTAGTGATGATAGTGTTTTCTGCTAGACGGGTGTTTCTTGTGAAAGTTTGGCGAGGGGGACCATAGATTGGAGTTCAGCCGTGCACTTGCCATGAAAATAACGATAAAGCAGAGACAAACTCGCAACATCTCTTCTGTGAGAAAAGAGATCGCAGGAAAGAGAAAAGGACATCCCCTACGATGCTAGGAAATCTATTTTGAACTCTATCAAGACAATAGCTCCTGCCCAAATGTGGCAACAGTACTCCATCCTTGGACGTACCTGGCTCTTATATAGATAAAGAATTGCATCAGCAGTGAGATATCTACTGGATCGATAGAAGGATCCCACCAATTTTCCAGCGGCCTTGGCAACGGACTTAATGTATGTGTTCCATTTAAGATCAGGAGTAAAGGTCAAGACCAGAACCTTGTCAAAACATGAGGCCTCCCCAAGACGAGAGCCATTCATTTCAATTGATGCCAGATGGGGATCAGAGCGTTGACGATGTAAAGATAAAAGCTTGAGTTTAGATGCATTAAAAGTAACAAACCACCTCTTTCCCCTTTGTACCACTTGCTCAAGATAAGAGGAGAGAGAATCAGAGAGTACTTGGTCGTTTACGGTCTTAGATGTGCTACCATAGATAGTAGTGTCATCAGCATAGATGTCTATGAATGCTGTAAGCATGTGATTTGGAAGATCATTAATATAGATCAGGAAGGAGTTGGGCCCAGGATGGACCCCTGAGGGACTCCAGCATGAATACTGAGAGCTTCTGATTTCTGCCCATCAACCACTACTCTTATAAACCTATCAGAGAGAAATGATTTGATAATTGAGAAGACATTTCCAGCTATACTGTAGCTGGAGATCTTGGGAAGTAAACCTTGCAGTAGGCATTGCACCAGAAGGTAAATCGTAAAAGTGTGTTTTTCCTCCATGAAAACGCCAGGTTGCATGTCACGCGAGTGATCAGCTATACGATACAGCAACTTGGTTGGGAAACTTGGTGCCATCCACTTTATTCGTCTGACCTTACGCCATCCGATTACCACCTCTTCCACTTCTTAGATAATAATCTTCGTGCAAACCCTTCACTAATGAAGCAGACTTCTGCCAGGCCCTCGCGGATTTCTTTGCGTCCAGATCCCTAAAGTTATCCCGCAAGATGGATTGAACAGCTGGCAACACCTTGGTAGAAAGTGCTGGATGCTCATAGCGATTACTTCGAAGATTAAATATAAGTTACACATTTTTTGTTTTGTTTTATTTTTTCTTCACTTTAAAAACGGACAAGATATGTTGGTTACCTTGTATATAAATATATTTAGATTTTGAATAAGTTGATATAAAATAATGATTTTCTTTGTTGGAGGCATTTTTTGTTTATCTCTCAATGTCATGGACAACCTCAATTTAAGGGCAGTAACTGTCCCTTTTCTGATTGAAAAGAAGATAACTCTACCTTAATATTATTTTTAGGCTGGGGCCCCACCATTTGCTTATCCCGAAGCTAAATATGCTGGTTTATTTGGTATGTGATATATGGTTGGTCATTTGATATATGTCATTGGCGAATTAGTATGTGATGTAGCCTTGGCTATTTAATAGATTTTATACAATTGTCAAATTAGTATGTGATGTATGCTTAGTCATTTAATAAAACTAAATACGCTATAATATTGTGAATATTTTGTGGGGAAATCCTTAATCAAAATATACGAGTGGCGGCTAATCACGTAAACAGTTTTGTTGGCACATCGTGAGTAGTCAGCTCAATTAGTCGTGACGTCTCTCTATAGTAGTAATAATGATAACTATTGCAGTGTATAACTATGATATATATATCTCCTATCTTTTCTTCCTCTTGCTTTTTCTTGTTGTTAAGAATTGTAGTCGTAACAATTGATACACCATTATTTTCTGTTGTTACTTTCATGTTATTATTGTAAAATTGTTTACTTGTTAAAAATAAAATCATGTTACATGCTGTGGATTGCAAAACATACCACATTATTAATAATACGCCTCAGTAACGAAGGAGTGCTGCGAAAATACAATCGATTCTGTAACAGATCGGCAGCTAATCTTGGACAGGGTTAAAAAATCCAATCTCTAGGTCCCACATTATCAACTAAGCTCCAATTCTTTCCTCGTCACTCCAATACTGCATCCCTGTCCATGTTTTATAAATATTTTAATGAAACGTCTTCTGTTGAACTCATTACAGTTCTGGCCCTTTCGATGTACGCCCCACCCCCACCGGAAAGTCTTCTACTCTAATAGCTTTTTTCTTTGAACTGCTAGGCTTTGAAATCCCCTCTCTGTCTCCTGCTTCCCTGACTGTACTGACATGCAGAGGTTTAAATGTAATGTAAACCGACATCCTCTTTATCTGTCTGCATAGTTCCCTATAAACATGGTTCCAAATCGTTGCAACTTACGTTCAAGTGGCATTATACCTTGATGTGGATGAACAAAAGTAAAAACAAAAAGTTGTCCTCCTGTCATTTCCTAATATTTCTAACTCTAACCTTAACTATTAATGGAAAATAATTTTTAAATAAATCGAGTTGTAAAGTAAACATGTGGCGTCCTACGTCATTATAACCCACGCCTAAATAATGAAACTATCGAAAAAATTAAATATCATTGTCTGTTAGGCAATATAAGCTTAGTTTTCATTTATCAGTTTACAGTACTTCTGCAATTTAAAGCCCATTTTCTGTGAGTTTCGCTCGACAACGCCCGGCAACACCCGGCAACGCCCGGCAGATGACGGAAACCGCTGGATTATACCAAGCGAACGGAAGTCAATAAAAAAACGAAAAAGAAAAAGAAAGAAAATAAAACAAACAACCTACCGTAATAATTTCATAGATGTTACTGTTATATTTATTTTTATGGCAACTGTGTTTCTTTCTGTTTTGGGGGGGGATAAAAGTTTTGTTCCTTTGAATTAATGAACAAATATATTTTTTGTTTTAATTAATTGGAATTCATTATTGAGATGCATATTATTCATTGATTTATTTATTGCGAACTATTATCCCCATCTTAGTTGTTGTTTCACGACGTTTGGACCAACTATTCCTCTGGCCTTCGTCAGGTGGTAACTGCGACGGGATAGGAACTCCGAATCTCCTAACTGCATTCTCAGCAATTACTGCCTTTCATAGTTGTTGCCGTCTCACCAGGTTTTGGCCAAATAAACTTCAACGTCTCTATCCACCGTGCCACGGACGCAGTGGATAGAATCTCTACGGTTCCAGGTGAGAATTGTCTGAAGATAGCGGTTTCAATCCTACCCGAACTGGCCAGAGGCTTACTTGGCCAAAACGTGGTGAGACAACAACAACTATGGAAGGCAGTAATTGCTGAGGATGCAGTTAAAAGATTCTGAGTTCCTGTCCCGTCACGGTTACCACTTGATGAAGGCCAGAGGAATAGTTGGCCGAAACGTCGTGAAACAACAACTAAAACAAAAACAAAAAGATGAGGATAATAGTTCGCAATAAATGAATGAATTTTTTGTTTTGTTTGTGTATGAAAAGTTATTTTAGTATTTTTATAGCCCTAGCATAGTAAAAAACCCCACAACCTCCCCAATGTTAAGAACGGCTATCAAAATAAACACCCCTAACCTCCCCCTATCAGGAACGGCTTTCGGAATAAACACCCCCAACCTCTCCATATCAAGAACGGCTTTCTAAGTTAGGAGTGTTTATTCCAAAAGTTGTTCTTAACATGGGGAGGTTGGCGTGTTTATACTACGCTAGGACTGCCATTCTTTTTCTTTTAAATTCTTTCCTTTCTTTTTTTTTCCAATTTTTACTTGTTTGCTCGTTCGCGTCTCTTTTTGCTCACTCGGTATAATCCAGCGATTTCCGTCGGTCGCAGGGCGAGACTCATGGAAAAATAGGCTTTAAACTGCAGAAGTACTCAGTTTACATCGGCCTGGTAATGTAAAATTATCATTAAATTGTCAATGAAGACATGAATGTTGATTGCTTTAGCTAGGATGATTGTTTTTCGTTTAATTTCTAAATCTAAACAACTGGTTGAAAAAATTATGTTTGTTGAAAAAATTATATCTTTGTATGAATTATACCCAGCGAATGTAGACGCCATTTTGACTTTTTTTTTCGTAACAAGCTTTTCTCAAAATTTCTATTATTGAATAATTGTCCTAACAGCTAGAATATGCAATCGATTAAATCAATTAGAATATTCTATCTAAATGACATGGAATAAAAATGTCTGCATTTCATTGGCTAGGCAGAATCAAAGATCCATTTGCTAGCTTAAATACTATTTAAGTCTAACTTCTAAAATCAGGTAAATTAGTTTTACTTTTTAGAACTAATATCCCTAAGGATTAATTTCGTTTTAATATATTTTTAAACAATTAAAAATGGTAGATGTTAAGAAATGCAATGTATGTCGTTGTAGTATAAAACTTGGATAAATATAAACGACATATTCTTCTATAATGTAATGGTTACCTCTCTTTTTAGCAGCACCACGTATGAATGTCTGTAATATTCATCAAGTGATTATGTGACGTTGCTTTTCTGGTTATGTATCACGTGGTCATTATTTACGTTGAAGTGATTCATGACCACGCTGTAACTCGCCAAGCTGTCACTTTACATAAAACTAAAATAAGAACTTACTTGATTTCTTCAGCCAGTGACTTAATTTTCAAGAATATTTTATTCTTCTGGTTTTACCAACTAAAGAAATACTCGAAAGAAAAATGATTTTACCTTGTTAACTTCTATCGCTGGTTGTGCCGATAATACTTCATTTTATATACAGGGGTTCCTCTTCCGGTCCCCTGCCGAGAGTTCACAACGTTTGGACCAACTGTATCAATGTTTACTCTGTCGTAGTTCCCAAATGTTTTGCCATAATTATCAAAATTTGTTTTTGCTTTAGAAATCTATTTTAAATAACAAAAGTCAACGTTTATTTTATAAATTTACCGAAACTTTTCTCAAATGCAACTCACATCTGCACAAAATTTCTAACACTTACAAAAGTTCTTCCCGAGGTTTGACCACAAATAAAGACTCGAAACAAAAAGAATTTTACGTTGTTAATTTTTATTGCTCGTTATGTTGACATTATTTTACTTCAACGCTTGTTATGTACAGGGATCGCTCTGCTGATTCCCCACGGATGCTCAAAACACGAAACGACTTCAGTATTCGATATATATGTTTACTCTGTTGTAGTTTCCGCCTGGATGACCATATTTGTTTTGTGATTTCAACATTCATTTCAACCAACAAAATCCAAACTTTATTTTATAAATTTTCCGAATATAATGATTCAAAACTCATCAAAACAAACTCATCATTTAATTCTCAGATTTTCATCTAAATTTCTAACCTATATTTGTATAATGCGTTTTCATAATAAACAAAGCAATGCTCTTGAATCTTTGAGATGTGGATTAATATGCTGTAATAATTCGGACTAATTCTTTCGCTTTGACCGTTATTACGAGCAATTATATCTTTTTGAGCTCGAGAAAATCGGAGGTTACATCTTTATATCTTTTGGAACTGAAGAAAATCGGAGGCTACATCGGCTGAGACGTTGCAAGATGAGACCAGTAGTCTGAATGATCCAAATAATACAAAAGACGGCTGTTATCATGATCATAACTTATTAGCATATTATTTTTAGTTTCTACCTTCTAAGATGTAGTCTTATTACTATATCCAGAAAAAATAGATTTCCAGAAATATATTTTGTTAAAAGATTCATTTGAATATTTCCTTGAAAAGGAATAGATCTGTAATCTAAATTTGACTCTTTCGATGTCGTCGCTTTAATCTAATATACATGTCTTGCAGAGAAGATCACAGACGATGTAGGGGTCACAATTGGATGACGGTCGCCTATCTTCGAGGTAACCTTTCTTTTCGTTGGCAACTTGTCTTGGAATACGGACGCTGGCAAGGCGGTTTTCTACCCCGGCGCAAAAGTCTTTAATATTTGACGTTTCGTGGGAACCGATTAGTCTTCTCGCATTGTCTTTGCCCTCGTTTGGGTCATAAAGAACGATGTGTTCGTCATGTTTATTTCGCAATTTCTCGATGGCTTCTTCGATGAATCTAAATACAAAAATATTGTATCATTAATTCATATTACAAAAGAAATGCTAAAGAAATGCAAAAAGAAAATGAATGTAAAGCGTAGAGATTTCAGTAAAAATGAATACAAAGTGACAAAAAAATCCAAGTTTCAAAACAAGAAAAAAATCTTCAATAGGATGTTCATCATTTACAATGCGAATAGTGATCCATTTCAGAATAGCTTCATGAATTTATTGCAGAGTTCTGTTGTGACGTAACCCTATATTTACCCCATTTTCTAATGGGGTAAATACAGAGTTACGTTACAACAGAACACCGACTACTCTAATTTGTTTTTCTAGGGGTAACAAAATTTTTTTAATTCTGTTCTGAAAAACAAAATGTATTTCCGACATTACCCTCCCCCACTTGGAGTGTTTTTCTTCTTTTTGCGTGTAATTTTAAATGTTCCACAAAAGATTCGTACGCCATGTAAAAAGGCAGTTCTCTACGTGAAGGCACATTCAACAACGTCGTTTGTGCTGCCGTGCACGCGTGTAGCGTAAACAGAAGCTGTAAAATGGCGGAAAGTAGTTCGTGGGTTCAGGGGTTAATACCATGGAAACGGTAAATTTGCCCCAGGTTTTAGTATCAGATTCGCTGTCAGCGACCTCCATTACCCCTAAAAACAAATTAGAGTAGTCGCTATTCTGTTGTAACGTAACCCTATATTTACCGAAAATGGAATTAAGATTTACTTTAGGCAGTCTTATAACTTCCACTTCCCATATTTTGTCATTCCGCTTCATAAAGACTACATGCGAATATTTGACAAAAAAATCGATAGACAATCGAAAAATCGATAAGACAAAGACTTTTTAAACAGAAGCATTCCGTGTTGTTTAGTAACGTTATATATATATATATATATATATATATATATATATATATATATATATATATATATATATACTAGCAAAAGTACCCGTCGTTGACTGCGTTCAAAAACAGCCTACAGAAAATGGACTCTGATTTATGAAAGTATGATAGGTTATTAAAAGGAAGGGTTGTAAAGAGATAGCTTGGAATTTGGGGGTATCCAAACCAAAGCAAAACATGATGAAAATAAAAATAAAATAGGTAAACCCCATAATTTATTATACCATACTTGTTCACACTGAAAAACTTATCACAATATTCTGTGGATCTATATGAAAAAAAAAACCTTGTTAAACTTTGTGACATATTTCCATTCTATGGAGGTCAGACGTGAACGAACACCCCATAATTTTATTATACCATATTTCTTCAAACTGAAACATAATTATCAAAGTATACTTACGCAGATAGATATGAAAAGTCTTTATTAAAGTCTGTGCCTATTTCCATTCTATGGAGGCCAGGCGCGAACGCAGACCCCAAAATTTTATTATACCATCCCTATTTAAGTTAAAACATACTTATCAAAATATTATTAGTTACGTCTATATCAAAAACACTTGTAAACGTTTTTTTTTTTATTTTTAAATTTTTCATTTCCATACTTTGTGGACCAGGCGCGTATGCTGACCCCACAATTTTAAAGAATCATCATTATGCTGGATCAAACTTACCTATACATCTTCTATCATTATATGCAATCAGTTGCATATATATATATATATATATATATATATATATATATATATATATATATATATATATATATATATATATATATTTTATATATATATATATATATATTTTATATATATATATATATATATATATATATATATATATATATATATATATATATATATATATATATATATATATATATATATATATTCGGGCAAACATTATTAAAAACAACAGAGATAGCTTGTTTAATGATTCTTTTTTTCACTTTTTCGATCTTTCGTAAGATTTTTTTAACTTCAGGATGGAAGGCTGTCCCCCCCTCTAATCTTAGAAAGGTCCTCGTGGACAACACAAGGATTTTGCAACGAGAAAGTAATTGTAAAAAATTAAAAATACTTGAAGCACTCTATATAAAAACCCAGCACCCATCTATAAATAGCATTAATTTTGAAAGTAGCAATAATGTTTAGCATAACCAGTATACAACTGGTTTTACTAACATTGCCTTTTATCATCCTAATTTTTAATCGAGTTTTTTATTACTCGTAAATGTATATTTTAATCGACTTTTCATTGACTCTTTTTATCATTCGTAACTATATATTTCACTTCTATTTTTAATATTTTATCTCCACCTGATGATGATTCAAGAAAGAATCGAAAGCGCTCGTGTGAACCATGGAACATTTGTAAATACCTTCCATCTTGAAGTTAAAAAAATCTTACGAAAGATCGAAAAAATGAAAAAAAGAATCATTAAGCAAGGTATCTCTGTTGTTTTTAATAATGTTTGCCTGAATGAAGGAATGCTGCCTAAATACACTAATATATATATATATATATATATATATATATATATATATATATAAATATATATATATATATATATGCATATATATAACTACTTCATTTATTCACATAAATTTAATATACGAAAGTATAGATTTATGCGTAAACTTTAAGTATTTACTTCAAAAGTGCTCAATACGTAGGTAGAACTAGTTAGTAATTTATAAAATATATATGGCGATTAAGCTACACTGAATATTCTGCGTTTCATCCAACTATAGGATTCGTCAGGTTTATGCGCCTCCTATATATGACGAATCCTATAGTTGGATGAAACGCAGAATATTCAGTGTAGCTTAATCGCCATATATATTTTATAAATTACTATATATATATATATATATTAGTGACGGGACGATTTCAAAATATTTCCCGATTCTGATACAAATACTCATCTTCTAGTTGTTGCTTCACAACGTTTCCGCCAACTATTCCTCTGTCCTTCGCCAGATGGTTCACCGCGATAGAATGGGGATGCTTAATCTCCTAACTGTATCCTCAGCGATTACTGCCTTCCATAGTTGTTGTCGTCTCACCACATTATGGCCAACTAATCCTCTTGCTCGATTGAAACTGCTATCTTCAGACAATACTCGCCTGGAACTGTAGAAATTCAACGTCTCTATCCACTGTGCCACGGCCCCCGAAGGGCGATCAAGGTTGGTTTTAAATCCACGTTTTATTTGTTATCTGATCTTCCATTATCGGGTATATTATGTCGAATGGTATATTATTTACTGAAGAAGGACAAAAGTTGGTCAAAACTTTGTAAAACCACAACCAAAAGATGAGGATAATAGTCCGCAAATAAATAAATAGATAAATAATACAAATTAGTAATCTCAAAAACAAAAAATCCAATTAATCAAATGAGATATCGATTCTGGTCTAAATTCCCAATTCCGATACAAATACCGATTCTTTTAAACTTTTTTCAATATTCAATTAGAGATGTGTTGCTTAAAAAATTATTTTTTGATTACTGTAAAACCTCGCGTGATGTCCGTATTTATTTTTATAAAGCATAAAATGTACACTGACAGGAATCACACAAGTAAACCTTTATAAATATTTTTCGCAAATGTTTTCCACGTAATTTATTGAAAGTTGTGAAACGCATAAAGATTTTTATTTTCTTGTTGAACAAAGCTGATTTGCAACGTCTGTCCTCAATTTCATTGAAATTTTTTCATAAACGTTTTATTGTTTAAAAATAGACAACTTTTTTGTATGCACAATACGATGGTGTACAATAGAATAGTTTCTTCCCATATTAAAATAATTTTCTACTACTACTTCTACTACTACTACTACTACTACTACTACTAATAATAATAATAATAATAATAATAATAATAACAATAATAATAACAATAACACTAACAATAATAATACTAATAATAATGCTACTACTACTACTACTACTACTACTACTAATAATAATAATAATAATAATAATAATACTTATACTACTACTACTAATAATAATAGTAATAGTAATAATAATAATAATAATAATAATAATCCTGTCAAATCGTAGACTTTGCTGTCCCAGTTGACCACAGGGTGAGTATGAAAGAAAAGTAGAAATGAAGCAAATACACAGAGCTAGCCAGAGAGTTAAAAGGGATTTGGATGATGAAGAAAATCAAAATAGTACCGATAATAGTATGAGCACTAGGAACAATACCGAAAAACTTCGAAAAAAGAATGTCAGTATTTGGAATCAGAGGAATAACTGCAAAAGTCTAACGATAATGAAAACGGCTGCAATATTAAGGAAAACCCTTGAATGCAGAGAATAATACAATATAACGAAGAAGCGTTACATGGAATGAAGAACACCGAAGCTGCATATCTACAAGTTCTACACCCCCATCATGCATCCCCCCATAGTTTCACCACCGCTCCTCCCAATAAAAAGTGACACCAAAGAGCTGAGAAGGGCCAAGAAGGATTGAAAGACCGAGAAGAGAGCGCCAGCCAGACCTCGGTTGGACAAGCACAAAGAGAACTGGGACTTTGGGGAGGCTTAGTGCCACTCAAATTCCAGTATAAACCCATGCCCACTGCCTGCGAGAAATCAATGGTAAGAGGCTGTTGCGATGATGCAAATTCATTTGCAAATGCTATCGAAGGAGGTGGAGAGAACTGGACGTCTGGGGAGACTTGTTGTCACTCAGCTTCCAGAGAACACCACAGGTTTCCAATCAGATCGTTTGATGACTTGTGTGAAAGCTTCATGTGAGCCAATAATAAATAGAAGGACCTGTGGAAATTCCAAAGGGCTCATTCATATGCAATATATTGATGTTGGCATTCGATAGATGCTCAGCGTAAATGGGGACGCTCTGATATTATTGTAGCTTTTTGTTATAACTGCAAAAGTTTTTATCAAAGTTAGCAGGGACGCCCAGCGTAGCCATGTTGTAAAATACGCTTGAGTATGATATTTTCATTCTTGCAGATTTCGTATATATTATTATTAAGTTAATGTTCTATATATATATATATATATATATATATATATATATATATATATATAATTTTAGTTCCTTCAGCTATAATCGAAACCGAAACCAAGACTTATGAAGAATGCTTGATAAAAATATTTATAAAAAATTAGATTACTAAGGTGCCATCAGCTAAAATCGAAACCGAAAGCAAGACTTATGAAGAATTATTGATAAAATTATTTTTAAACAAGTGAAGCATGCATGGTCCCCCGTGAGTGCATAGTGAACGAGGCATGAAAAAAATCCAGCATTTGCCCCCCCCCCCCCATTTAGCCCCAAAAGTCCCCAAGGGACGTCAAATCCTGGTAAAACTGAAGAAACGGTGCAGTTTTAGGCCTTAACATATGTAAATTTGACTTCTGCACCATGCAAAAAAAGGAAAGGACTAAGTCCATCGTTTGCCCTCCCCCATTTAGCCCCAAAAGTCCTCAAGGTCTTAACATATGTAAATTCAAGTTCAGAACCATGCAAAACTGCTAAATAGACATACACAGAAAATTTTGAACAAATATGGTAAAATAGTCCCAAAAATGGAGTGTTTTTATTAGCCCTAAAAGAGCCCCAGCGGCACACCCAAGAGTTATTGCGAAGTATAGACAAACAAAATTATATAGAAATCAGTTAGTTCCAACTTTTCAGAAAGTTTTATAAAAATCCAAGGCATCAATTTTTTTTAATAAGCAGAAAAGTGTCAATTTTAGCCATTTTAACCTTAGGGAGGCAACCAGAGTTTTCCTGGAAAATTGGTTCTGTTACTTTTTTACTCATATCATCTTTAATGTTTGTACAAAATTTCAAAAAATTCCAAGGTGTAGTTATTAAGAAAAGTGCGGAGAGATGAACGGACGAACGGACAAGGGTGAATTTACAAGTTCACCCTCCTTTTGTCGAGGGACCAAAAATAGATTATTGGAACGCCATTAGCTATAACTGAAACAGAAACCAAAACATATGGGGAATTCTTGGTAAAATTATTTATAAAAAAATAGATGACTTAAGTACTATCAGCTATAATCGAAACCGAAACCAAAATGAAGTTTTCCGTGAAAGCAATTCTTCTTAAGACAATGCTTAAACAGTTTTGTAAGTATAGGAGCTAGTTCTGGTTGAAGCTTTTTTAGCACTATAATTGGAATGCCATCAGGGCCAGTTGCTTTACTGGAATCAAGACTCTTGATTAGCTTGGCAACATCACGCACATATATTTTTATGTGGCATAGCGTGTTTTCAGATACAGAAGGAAATCAGGTGGCCCTGATCCCATAGGGTAGAATTAGATGCAAAATTCTTGGCAAAAAGTTTAGCGTTTTCCGAGGCTGACGAAATTACTTCGGGTTCATTAATAATGGTTAGGATAGAGCTCACGCTTTTGTTGAGGAGTTAATGTTTTTTATTTGCCAAAACTGGTGGCAACCAAGCAAATCTCAGATACTTTAGACTTGACAGACTGAGCATACAACTCTCTTGCGTTCTTTATTACTCTTTTACAGTGATGCTGGCAGTCCTGAAAGCAGCTTTAGGCTCAGTACATCTATTACGTTGAACGCAATTGAAAAAGTGATTTCTGTGTGCAATGGCAGCAGCATATTCTGAAGAGAACCACAGCTGGCTGTTAGGGTTTTGCTGTAATTTTTTGGAGAGTATGAAGCGGTCTATACATAAATTAACCATTCGGGCCATTAACCAATAAGCGGACCCCATTGTATAAAAATTAAATGAAATACATATTAGAGTGGGTATGTTAGCTAGTGTATATATCAATTTTAAATTAAATGAAATACTTACTTCAGACCGCCTTCTTCTCTCATTGCAGCAGTACTGAAATTTGTATGACCACCAGAGCCATTCCAATCTCCAGGTATTGGTTTCGGATCAAGAGTGATTGTAACGCGAAAATCTTCAGTTAACCGAAATAGAATATATCGTGCAATCCACAATTGATCCCCTGCTTCAACACCTTCACAGGGGCCAATTTGAAACTCCCACTGAAACAATAATGAAAAACATTTAAATATAGTTTACATAAAATTAAGATGTTGGATTTTTTAAAAATTGGGCAATGATAAATCTTACAAAATCAGTAATTCATTCTGAATAGCAAGTCAATTACGAAAATTGTTTTTTAGAAACAAAATTTGGAATTCCCATGCTTTCATCGCTTACATACTATATTACAACATATGTTTTTTTCAGTAACAAACTTTTCCAGATGTCAACAGTTTATGCTCATTGGATAATTAACAGAAATAAGTATCCAATGAAAAAACAGCAAAATCTCGACTCGAAACATAACTGCTTCGTACTTAGTGTACTGAAGCATTAAAACCAATGATTACTTCTTGAAAAATACGAATTAAAGTATTTGGCGTCCATCAATATTAAATACACATTAATTGCAATTTAACCTAAAATTTTTCTCTTTCGCTTCTATAATTTAATTTTTTAACAAAATGGAAGAAAAAAAAACAAAAAAGAACAAAAATGGTTGATACATTAAAACAAATTGAGATTTATATTCTATTATTACAACAAGGTTACATTAATATGCAATTATTTTGAAAAACCTGAAGTATATGGCTGTGTTGATGGATTTCACTAAGGAAGAGAGGGTGTGAGCTCGTCCGTATTTTCTGATAGGACGATTCAAATATTGTTTGCGCAATTGCTGAGTCTTTTCTAAATTCTTGATGCTTTTCTAGATTTCTGACTCAGATACAATTACCAATTCCGATTCTAAAATCGCCTAAAATCTTGAATTTCATTGGGAGGGTAGCGGATAGTTCTGAATTACTTTTTAAATGTCAGTATAATTTACTTTTTAAATGTCAGAATAATTTACTTTTTAAATGTCAGAATAATTTACTTTTTAAATGTCAGTATAATTTACTTTTTAAATGTCAGTATAATTTACTTTTTAAATGTCAGAATAATTTACTTTTTAGATATCAGTATAATTTACTTTTTAAATGTCAGTATAATTTACTTTTTAAATATCAGTATAATTTACTTTTTAAATGTCAGTATAATTTACTTTTTAAATGTCAGTATAATTTACTTTTTAAATGTCAGTATAATTTACTTTTTAAATGTCAGTATAATTTACTTTTTAAATGTCAGAATAATTTACTTTTTAAATGTCAGTATAATTTACTTTTTAAATGTCAGTATAATTTACTTTTTAAATGTCAGTATAATTTACTTTTTAAATGTCAGAATAATTTACTTTTTAAATGTCAGAATAATTTACTTTTTAAATGTCAGTATAATTTACTTTTTAAATGTCAGTATAATTTACTTTTTAAATGTCAGTATAATTTACTTTTTAAATGTCAGAATAATTTACTTTTTAAATGTCAGTATAATTTACTTTTTAAATGTCAGTATAATTTACTTTTTAAATGTCAGTATAATTTACTTTTTAAATGTCAGTATAATTTACTTTTTAAATGTCAGTATAATTTACTTTTTAAATGTCAGAATAATTTACTTTTTAAATGTCAGAATAATTTACTTTTTAAATGTCAGAATAATTTACTTTTTAAATGTCAGAATAATTTACTTTTTAAATGTCAGTATAATTTACTTTTTAAATGTCAGTATAATTTACTTTTTAAATGTCAGTATAATTTACTTTTTAAATGTCAGAATAATTTACTTTTTAAATGTCAGTATAATTTACTTTTTAAATGTCAGAATAATTTACTTTTTAAATGTCAGAATAATTTACTTTTTAAATGTCAGTATAATTTACTTTTTAAATGTCAGTATAATTTACTTTTTAAATGTCAGTATAATTTACTTTTTAAATATCAGTATAATTTACTTTTTAAATGTCAGTATAATTTACTTTTTAAATGTCAGTATAATTTACTTTTTAAATGTCAGTATAATTTACTTTTTAAATTGAAAAACTTTTTCAAAATACTTTCACTTTTTGATAAACTCATTGATTTGTTTTTGTGTGCATTGTCATTAGTTTCCTAGTCTTCTGGTCAAGATACCTAAATTCCTCTTTGGCTCAGCCTACGAATGGTCCAGAGTACTTTATTAGCGATATTGCCCAGGTGTTTATTCGATTATTAGGGTTCTACGGTACAGTTTCGTTTCTAAAAGTTTCTTCGTTCTTCTCAGGTACTCTTTTCCAATCTGCGCCCAGAACATCCAAACATTAATAAGTGTCATCTTATAGCAATTTTTGTACTTGAATTATAATCTGCTATGCATCAGGTTAGAACAAAAGTTTTTGTCGATTTGTAAAAGGAGCATTTTAAGCCATTATTATTTATTTCATGTATACTGTTATCACTTAAACATATCATCATGATTAATTTATAACTTTTTCTTAAATAAAGCATCATTCATATTTTTCTGCAATATTATCACCCAAATTCTTAAAGTCAACAGAAAAGGAATCGTCTTCCATGAGGATAATGCTCGTCCTCATACAGCACTATTGACCAAAGATTTCATAAGAAAATTTGGTTGGGAGATCTTTTCCCATCTTACATGATCTACTAACCTAACTCTCTTAGATTATCGTTTATTTTGAAGATTAGAAAACCATTTAGGTGAGCTTAGGTTAACATCATGAGGGAAAATTGAATACTTTGCACCTAATAATAAAACCATATTCTTCTTTTCAACACATGCGTTTGTCTTGATTATTTAGTTTGGCTCTCCAGGAGCATAAGAATTATATCTTTATTATTCTCACCTGCAAAGCCACAACAGAATTCAATTCGCAATACTTTCAATAGAAACAATGAAATTTTATGGTTAATATTAAATGAAGATTTTCAAAAGCACACATTTTAAATCAGCAAAACTTTGCATCAACCTAATCTATTAAAGCAAAACATATGCTAAACATTAATAACAATTGTTTACTTTGTATTGATACATTTTGTGTTGATTTAATATGTTTCTGAATTTTTTGAGATGACGATTGATTATTCATATTAGTTAGATTCTTCGGACTGCTATTCTCATCTTGAGTATAATAACATGTAGTAATAAATAAGAATAGTAATATAGAATGATAAATAGTAAAATTGTACATCTAGAAACAAAATAGGTTTAAGGCTTCTAAAATTTATACTGAAATTGCCCGCAATGACCCGTGGCATAGTGAATAAATTACTTGGTAAAATTCCCTTGTCAAAGTTACACTCTTCTGGAGGTTGCAAGTTCAATCCTCAAAAATACAATTGCGAATTACTGAGGACTTTTTTTTAAATCGCTCGAGACAAGGCATGAAGCCACTTGATGTAAGGAGCTAATAAGAACGAAAGATAATTATTACAAAGATAGGAGATGCCTATTGACCTTAGTCTTGAAAAGACCAAGGCTGGAGGTAAAAGGAAAACAGTAAGCAGGAAGAGAGTTACACAATCTTGCAGTTCTTGGAAAGAAGCTACTGGAATATGAAGCTGTATTACAATGAGGTATTAAAATAGCGAATTGATGGAGACCACTAGACCAATGAGTTAAACGAGCTGGTAAAAAGGAAGCAGGGAATAAATCGAACAATTCTGAGAAACACGTGCCATAATAGTATTTGTAGAAAAGACTGTGAAAGAGAGGTTTCTGTGAAAAAGAAAGTGTGAAGCCAATGAAATTACAGGTAGGTTTTTGTAATCTATCAAGAATCTTTAAATGCGACACAGATTCATCAGCCCAAATATAACAACAGTACTTCATATATAGTCTGATAGTACATTTTTAGAGATAGCGTATATCCTTGAGTGTGATAAAATGCTTAAAGCGATAGAGAGAATCGATTTTACGAGACGCAGAAGGAGTAATGGATTTAATGAATGAAATCCAAGAAAGGAATATCCAAATAATACGACTAACTTAATCATTTCTGGAGGTTTCAAATAATTCTAATGCAATCACCGTACATATATTACCTCATCCTCGAGTGGGCTTCAGGCTTTTATAAACGGTTACCTTTTTGTAAAAAAGAATATCTGAATCATTTGGGAGGTTTTAAAATAAAAACTTGAAAAAAAAATACTCACTTGAGCTGGCAGGGCTTCTGCGTTTCCACCACAGATTTTCACACCAGCGTAAATGCAGGCTTTGAAATGAGCTTCCACAATGTCCCGTCCAAAGGCTTTGTTATATCCCACGCTAAAGTGATAAGGCCCTTCGAAAAACAAACGTAACATTATAAGACAAACAAGAAAATTACTTACACCTGACAGCATCGTACATCATGACAAAGCCACCATTCATTCATGCATGGAGTATCGTTGCCACATTTGGACTGGTGCATCTAACAATACTCTCTCTCTCTCTCTCTCTCTCTCTCTCTCTCTCTCTCTCTCTCTCTCTCTCTCTCTCTTAGACAATGTTAAAAAATAGTCTTAGATCTAATAGGTCCCGGATTATTAACCAAATTCCAACTGCTGTTCCATTGCCGAAATGTTGAATCCCTGCATCTGTTTTACAAATATTTTAATGGAATGTATTCTGACGAAATGAATATCCACGGCTAACTCGTCAAGAAACAAAATCACACCCCTTCACGGTAGATATCCTTATATGCCAGAAAGCTTTATACTCTAATAGTTTCTTCCATCGACCTGCAGAGTTGAATTCACTCCTGGTTTCCTGTTTCCTGACTGTACTGGTATTCAGAAGTTCTAGTGTAATGTGAAACGACATCTTGCTGCTCAACTCCATACATAATGTCCTGTGTAACGTGGCATTGCCATTACTTTTAAATTGTGTTGTTACACGTCAAACCTCTCGGATTCACACGTTGTCTAATACCTTATCACAAAGGAACAAATAAATATAAATAGGAAAGAAATAAAAATCTGACTCGCATTTATTCATGGTTCTTCACAACAACGCATTTCATTATATTTTCAAAGTCTTTTTGCACACACATGTGCTTTTAAAAAAGTTTCTGTCGCCGCCACATCACGCCAGCATCAACCAACGCTTTCTCACCCTCAACTTTCACATATCCATCTTGCGCGACAACAACTTGCTTCTTTTTCAACCATGTGGTGTAGTCTTCTCTTCCCCTTTTGCGATGCAAGCTCGCGTACACTTGCTAATTTGCATACGTGCTTTAATGGTTGCTGCTGCTAATATTTTCGCTAGCCAGCTTTCCTTCATCTGCTGTTGATATTTTCAAACACGACCATATGCAGTCTGTTACACCTGCACATACAATCCCAAATAATAGTCCCTTACGTTCAAGTGGCACTGTGCCTTATTTAGGGTGAATAAGGTTTAAAAATCAGGATAACTGATGTAAATGCGATGTAAGTAACTGTTGTGTCTGTATCAATAACAACACGAACGCAGAAAGTAAAGGTAAAACAAATATATTAAGACGAAAATATAATACATATTTGCAAAGGTGCAGTTGTACTGCAGTTGGAAGATTGTCCGGCAGAGGGCGTGTTAACGTATTTCATGGAGCAACCGGCATATGCGTCTTGCCTATCCGGCGTTCGAACACAGCTCCCCGGTCTTGCTGACTTGATACCTTTATCTATATCTTGTTCACCCACATATGCTAATTTGTGGGCGTCCCCACAACACCCCCTCCCAAGATTTGAAGTCGTGTAGATTTCAATATCTTTTCCTTTTGGGGTTCATTATCATTGGGTCTATAGCCTTTCTTTTCATTCCCGATCTCCTCGGTTCGGACATGGTCTGTGGTGGTTCACTATTAAACGTTTCGTATACTATATCAATTGGATCTTCCTGTTCCTCAGGTTTGTCATGTTCGTTGTCCTTCCTATGACGTTTTCTCAACTGATTTTGGTGTCTTTTTTGTATCCCTTTTGGACCTTTTATCATGTAGACAAAGTAGCCGATACGTTTATCTACCGTACCCGACTCCCAATATGACATATTATTTTTAAAACATTTAAAATATACCTGATCACCAGGTTTAAACCTTTTACGTGATGTGTGTGTGTGTCGTTTTATATATGACTGCTTGCTTTGGTATTAATTTATCAAATGGTGATTTTATTTTTCTCGCAAACATTAATTCTGCTGGCGATAATTACGACGGTGTATTTAGGTTCTCAGTTATCCTGTATATTTGCAGGAACTGTTGTAATGTTTTATCCGTCAGTGTCCCTATCGATTTTCTATGGGCACGCTTTATCGTATCTACGAACCTTTCCGCTAATCCATTTGATCTAGGATGGAATGGTGGTGTAGTTATATGGTTTACCTGAAACGATTCACAAAAATCCTTGAAAACGCTTGAAGTAAATTGTGTTCCATTATCTGTGACTACAATCTCTGGTACCCCAAATATGTGCAAATATATCATGCAGAAAACTTATTGTGTTATGTCATTGGGGTTTTGACCCGCTTTACTTCCAGCCATCTGGAAAAACTATCTACTATGATTAGGAACTATTGTCCCTCGATCGGTCCAGCAAAGTCTAGATGAATGCGTGACTATGGATGGTCAGTTTTTTTCCAAGGTTTATGAACTATCGGTGGTGCCTTAGCGGCTAACGCACAACTTTACATTTGTTTACTGTTAATGCAATATCCGCATCCATATTACGCCAGTAAACATAACTCCTCATAAGTGTCTTCATCCTATTTATACCCGAGTGTCCTGTATGAAAATCATGTAAGATTTTTTTCTGCAAGGTTTTCGGTACAACCACTCTTTCACTATATAATAATACCTCATTGCATAAGGAAAATATACTTTGCGTTTTCCCGTCATTTTCCCTGAATTTTTTCTTTATGTCTTTTATGACGTCGCCATTTTCAGCCTCACTTTTTATATCGGTAAGCGTGACTGGTAATTCTTTTATTATATTCGCCACCATGTTTTTTCCTCATAATTGGAACGTATAGCTGCAATTACTGACTCTTCAAAGGTTTCATCCCTTTTCGGTATAAGCCTTGACAATCCATCCGCATGACCTATTTTTCCCGAACGTAGATGTTTTATTTGAAAATCATAATTTAGCAAGATCGTACCCCAACGGAGTAACCGATTTGCCGTATATACTGGTAAGCCCTTGATTGAGCCGAAAATAGTCACTAGGGGCTTGTGGTCTGTTTCCAGTATAAAATGTCTTCCGTACAGATAACGGTGGAATTTCATCACCGCGAAAATAATGCTTAATGCTTCCTTTTCTATTTGGGAGTAAGCCTTCTCTGACGGAATTAGCTATAGGTTTCTTCATTCCATCTGGCATGATATGCTGTATAAATGCTCCTATACCATACGAGCTTGCGTCACTCGCAACAATTATTTGTAATTTTGGGTCGTAATAAGTTAAGGATAAATCTGACGTCAAAGTCTTTTTAATTTCCTCAAATGAATCTTGACCTTCTTTTGTCCATATCCATGGTGTTTCTTTCTTTAATAATTCGTTCAGCGGAGCTCTTAAGTCGTGCATGCCTAAGAAGCTCTGTAAAGTCGTCACGTTATGTGGTGCTGGCATGTTCCTAATTGCTATCGCTCTTTCTGGATCAGCGCGTCGACCATCTTTACTTATTATTTGTCCTAAATACTTGAATCCGTTAACGATGGAAGATAAAACTTTACATTCCAAAATAAAATCCATTCACAAATAACTTTAGGGTTAAGAAATTTAACCCAAAATAGGTATCGGAGAATTACGAATTTGATAATGAACAGGAAAGAATTAAGTTAGAGAGAATTTTTTTCTAAAATATATTGTCAGTTCAACGCACATTTAAAGAATTAAACTTAAATCAACCTTAGAATAAAAATAATTCGCCGACACAGTCTTGGCCTTCGGGTCAAGATCAAAGTGTAGTATCTGTTCTTCAGATCTACACTTCAATTTCTTGTTCTCTGTCAGTGGAGAAGAAATCCTTCACGACTGAAACAATTTTTATTTATGTTCCTTTTCTCCACATTAAAAAACGACCTTGGTGTCTAACTCTGTCCCGTGGAACAATTAACGTCTTCTGTCGAGGTCGTGTTTGCCATGTGACGTTAACTCATCTCGATCTACTCTACCCCACTATCTGCGTTTCATTGTGTACCGTCTAAAACTTAAAACTGTCTCAACCGTCACAAACCCAAGGCTACCTGTAAACTTCTCTGACTTTTATAAAACTGTCACAAAACTCACTGCTGCTCCTAAAACTGCTCGTAAACTAACTTTAAATATATCTACATTTATGCCCAGTCTTTTGCCCACCACACCTTGATTAACAATACTATTTTTGTTCTCTTTGTGTACATTAATAAACAACTTTCTATGCATTTGTTCTGTTGATAAACTTATTTTTGCGTTATTGTTTTATATATATATATATATATATATATATATATATATATATATATATATAATTCCTAACACTTTTAAGGGAGAGGCGATAGTATCAAACAAAATAGAATCCATTACCAGAGATGAACTATAGATGGGTCACATAAGATTGGAGCAAAGGTAGCAGATCCAACACTGTAAGCACAACAAGGTTAGAACGGAATATAAAGTAATGATGTCGCATTTTTCGAACTGAAAGAAAACAAAAGTTTAAAATCCGTCTGTAAGTGCAAGCTGTGCGAAAGAGACCGTCAATAATAGGAATTATCTGTAGAAGCTAGTAAGAGACACACCGCCGATAATGTTGTAAGGAAATTTTGAATATCGCCAAGAGCGAAATAACCGCGCTAAGATCTCTGTTCGCAAGTCACCCATCTTAGTTAAGTCAACGAATTAATTAAATAATTAGTTAAGAGAATTTTAGTCTCTCTTTTTCTCCAGTATAAGTTAATTCACTCCATAAAGAAACCCCTATAAACTCTCAGGAACGTCTCCATTTTTTTCTGCATGAAAAGAAGTTCATTCAATTCGCTAAACTGACGAGACGATCAATGACACCAAATAGAAAACAGTGACAAAAAAATCAATATGGCAGTGAACATTAGAAGGTGAAAAACAGCGGCGTCAGACAAGAACGATGAAGGATACAAGTATAATAAAAACATTGAGTTGTCTAATGAAGACGTTTCAATATCATTATAGCTGTTATTAATGCGCTTTAAAAGAGGTTCACCTGATCTATTAATTTACAGATAAGCTGGACGACGTTAAAAAACATATGGCGATTAAACTTAATGAAACAATTTCGATAGAAATGGCATGTGTTACTTTGCATGCAAAATCCAGTAGTAGACACCCAGTGGTAGAGACAGAGAGAATCTGTGTTCAGTTGCAATTTTTTCGACTATCATTGCAGTGCCAGATTTATGCTTTTACAACAGCGTCCAATTCCGTCAGGTTGATGTGCTGAGCATCATTTATGGGTCGCAGCCAACATGCGTCTTCAAACACGTTTCCTCTTTGCTCTAATGAGACTCCCAACGCCAATGAACATTCATGTCGTCACCATCGACACATCACTCCCCACGAGCAGTTCTTTTCATTCACTCTCTTCAGAGTTTCCGTTATCATTAGAGTTAGGAGAGCATCATCAGGTACATCATCCCAACCTGAGGTCACCAAATTCGCTCTAGGTTTAATAACACCTACAACTGCACGGAGCCAAACACAGGCTGGTCAGTGACTAACAAGCTTCGCACACAAGGAAAAAAACGGTTCACCGTGTAATAACGTCAGGAATGATTGGAATCTCACTGCTACGCCTCTATCGTAGGGTGCCTCCTTCCTCACAGAAATCCAACCCCATCTTTTAGACGTTCAGGATCCTTTCACTTCAGGCTAAACTGAACTAATTTTTCTCTGACACATGATGCAGACTGTATATCTTCATTGACGTACACATCGCTGATGTTTCATCCTGAGCACTTGGTTTACGTATATAGTCATTGTTGGTTGCGCCTCATTTACATTTTGTCTGGTGAGCAAAGTGGGGCTGATGTTCAAACCCCTGACACCTTTCCTGCACAGTTTGGGGGCTAAGTGTTCAATACCGCCGCATTGGAAACAGCGCGCATGTCCCCGCCCTCTGTCAGTGCAACTTTTCAAAAAATGACCCCGCCGGCCACAGTGGAAACATCTCCCCTTGGTTGTGGGGCTCAGACTAGGAGTTTCACCTGTACTATTCTGGGCTGTCTGCACTGCTATCTCAACTGGTTTTCCTAGGTCTTTCTCATCTCTGATGATGGCTCGAGCGCGTTCCAGCAAGTGTTCCATGGGCATTGCTGAAATGCTAGTGTAGGCTCTTAGCAGTTGCTGTACACGGGTTGAAAGGCCGGCCACAAACGTATACGCATGTGTCCGTTCTGATAAACAAACAGGATTGCAAGTTTTTTCAGCTCTGCAAAAAAAAAAAAAAAAAATCATCCAAAGTTTCTCCTGGCATGAATTTCCTTGAAGCGAATTTCTCATAAGCCATACACGGATCCTTGGCAAATGCCTTGTACAGTGCATTTTTAATTGCCGTCAAGTCAGTCTTTTTGGCAGCAGTAAGTTGTTGATATACACTTAAGGCGCCTCCAGCCAATCTCAAGGGAATCACCATGTGCATCCTCTTTACTTCACAAAGGTTGCACGTCAACTCGACCCTGTCAACAACAGACGTGAACCCGTCAAATTTGGCTATCAGCTTTAAATCAAACCTCGATTCAGTTATTTTTTTTTACTTCCCAACACAAATTGACTGAAAAAATGGCCGAAATAGCTTGTAGCAAAACAAAAAGAAAAAGTTTAACACGACACAAAGCACTGTTCACAGTACGCATGTCTCGACGCTCATCTAAGAAAAAAAAACATTCTTATATGCAAGCCCTCAACCACGACAAGACCACAATGTGCATATCTCTTCTTTGTACTGGACAGATTCCAGTTTCAATCGACGGCGGTTCTTGTGCACATCCCATTAGAACCAACGGAGTGTTGTTCACCTATTTATCGCTCGCACAGCCGCACACAACACAAAGGCGTGGTTGCTTGCTTCTTTGATGATCATCACAGATATCTAGCTGCTCAGCACCCTACATAGTCTCCCTGCAACTTATGTCCCCGATATTAGCCCCCTAAATCAAAGTGGCACGATACCTTGTTTGTGGTGAAAATGGAATTTAAAAAAAATTAAAATATTGCACCATTAAGATGTTTTTTTAATTCGATTCAACATTATATAATCAATTTTTAATTCATAATCCAATATTTAAAGTTATAAATTTATTATTTTTACTAGAATATCTTGTATTTTTCTTTTCCAGTCTTAACAACAAGTCCGTTTATTTTTCAGTGTTTAAAGTTTAATCATATTACATTTCATGCTCGCATTTTTCTATGTAATCCATGATTTTTCCAGACTTTGCTTTGAAATAAGATTTTCTCTCTCTGTTTCACTTGTTACCTGTGAATTATCAGTGACAGTACAGCTGAGCGACAGATCGAGATAGCGGAGTAATTACTAGCGACAATTTTTATATCATGATACGTTATCATCTCCGCCGTTCCCAGCTATTTTTTAAATTGAGGCGAATACTAGGATACTTTAATTAAAAGTCAAATATAAACAGGTAAAATTATAGAGGAATAAAAAGCGAATCAAATGAGGTATAGGTTGTGTAAACAGTTATATTCAATTTAGCTTAAATTTGCGGTTTTTGAAAAAAATGAGAAGTGGGGCATTCTTTTTGGCGGCACTTTATATATATATATATATATATATATATATATATATATATATATATATATATACTAGCTGTACCCGGCCACGCATTGCTGTGGCTCAGTTTGTTAAAATGGAACACATGTGAAAGTAGAGAAAAGTTTGATTCTTTTTTTCAAGAGAATGTAGAAATTATTTATTTTTTTTAAAAAGAAAATAAACAGAAAAATACTTCCATCATTAATTATGCAAAAAAATAAATAAAATGTTGATTTAGTGTTTCAATATGCTTATAAATTACGATAAAACTTGCTGAGTATGCACTGTTTTACGGTTGTTGTAAAAATGGAACGGAAACTTAAATTTCGCTTCATTTAAATCTTTCTTAATTTTTTAATTGTGCCCCCCAAACGAATATAATCAAAACAGTAACATTCAACAATTGTACTTTATGTATATAAAACACAAAATGGGTGTTTGTATTACTGTACACATAGATTCGAAAAAGTTGTCAAAAAACAAATATATAACAAATAAATGTTATCAAAGGCAAGATAAGTCACTTTTCTGCCAAACTGGATATATTTTTCGTGTTTTTATTCAATGTAACATATTTATTCAGCTCGAAAAACATACAGTGTTTACCGATGTATTCGAAAATTCAAGATGGCGTCTCACACCCTCTTTAACACCGTAAGTATGGAAAAAGGTGTTATAAATAAAAAAAACTATACAAAACACTATTAAAACCCCGCCGAATATATGTCAACCTATGTCACGGTAACATATATTGAGCGAGTTTTTAACAGTATTTTATCCGGTTTTTTATTTATAACATCTTTTCCCACACTTACCGTGTTAAAGAGAGAATCAGACGCCATCTTGAATGTTCCAATACATCGGTAAACACTGTATGGTTTTCGAGCTGAATAAACATGTTACATTGAATAAAAACACGAAAAATATATCCAGTTTGGTAGAAAAGTAACTTATCTTGCCTTTGATAACATTTATTTGTTATATATTTCTTTTTGGACAACTTTTTCGAATCTATGTGTACAGTAATACAAACCCCACAAAATATTTATTAAAAAATTTTTTTTTTTTTTTAAAGTTAATAACGAAAGGGAAATAATTCCATTTTTAAACGAAAAAGTCAGTTTACCTAACTTACTGTATTAATGCTATTTTTTAAGCAAGAAAAAAAAAGGTAAATATCCAGATACGCTACTACAGAACACCGACCACTCTAATTTGTTTTTTTATAGGTAATTGAGGTCGCTGACAACGAATCTGATAGTCAAACTTGGGGCAAATTTACCGTTTGCATGGTATTTACCCCTGAACCCACGAACTTCTTTCCACCATTTTGCAGCATCCGTTTATGCTACGCGCATGCACGCTGTAGCATAAACGACGGCTTCACCAAACAAACTATGTTGGGGGGAGGGGATTGTTTTCCAGGACATAGAATTTTCTAATTTTCAAAAATACATTATAGCGCTTTTTGGGTGGAAAATTTAAAATTAGCTGAAAAAGAAATAAAATAAGAAAAGGAAAGCACACCAAGTTCGAGTAGGGGGGTAATTTATCTGGGTTTTATTTTTTTTACCTGGAACATCGAATTTTCAAATTTTCCGTAAGTAACGCACTGACATTTACCAATTAGAACACCATTTAACATTTTCCGAAGATTTTACTTTGTACATTGGGGGCGCGAGCGGGGGGGGGGGGAGCGGATGTGATGTTGGCGCGCGCGCGCCCCAACATCACATCCCCCCCAAACAAATTAGAGTGGTCGGTGTTCTGTAGTAGCGTATCTGGATATTTACCAAAAAAAAAAATTTAGGATTGGCTATAAATTCCTAAACTCATTTCACCCTAAATAATTTAGGTGATTGAAATAGGAATCTAATTGAATCTTTAATTTCCTGAATAGTATCCGATAATTCATTTTTCTTCGAGTTATATCGAATACATTAATACGGACTTTAGGGGCTTTTTTCGTAATGTTACTGTAAAAATTGTTTTTTATTGTTACAAATTACGATGCTTTAAAAAAAAGCAAAAATAAATTCTTGCGTTTTTTATTTACTACTGAAAACCATAACTTTAGTAAAGGCATTTTTTGTTTAAACTAAATAAAACATTTTCACCAAGAGTTAAGTAAAAATAATTGGTTCATTATATTCTGCGATCATTATTTGAAAAATACTGCAATTTTCATTAAAATTCGTTAATTTCCTGATTTTTGGTGAATTTTTAAGTAAAGGGAGGAATCAAAATGTGTATACACTTTGAGCCTCGGCATTCATTTTGCGACCACGTGTGGTTAATTTAAATTAAAGTTCAATCACATGGTTACATTATCAATAAACCCATTGAAAATTTACCGATATTGTAAACACATTCTGTTTACATGATAAGGGCTGTCCCCTTTTCATGTAAGTATAAAAATGGAGAATTTAGTTTAAAATGAAAATGAAAAGGTATAGGCGGAATTCGAACCTCGTAATCTAGTTTAGAAATAGATTACGTGTGAGAATTTAAAAATGTAAAACAAATATTTGTTTAGAATATAGATAAATATTTCAAGGAAAAAATGTTAACTATCAAGTTTGTTATGAAATTTTAAATTGAAAGAATGTAGCTTATAAGATAATGTTTTTAACATATTGAATATAGGTTAAAATTCCTTTTGTAGAAATAGGAAAAGTTTTGGACACGTATGTCCAGGACACGTGAAAGAATGCACATGTTTTAACATGTGTATGACGTCACGGAAAATAGAAAGTTCGAGGGATAGAGAAAAACTTGAGAGTTAGACAGTCAGTGAGAAAACTCAGGGACAGTCAGACGTCTGGAAGCGAGACGTCACTTCAAGAAAAAATGTGAGACTTTGAATTCTTGATGATGGAATCACGGCCGTGTGAAGAATAAACCATCACGTGTTTTTTGTAAAGCCTGTCTTGTGTCTTATGATTCTTAAAAAAAGGTAAAGTCCAATTGTATTATATATTTGTGTTATATGTCTTTACATACACGTCTCAACATCATCATGTCTACACAATGTCTTCACGCAAAGAGCTTCTCCTTCTTCTTCTAATCTACACAAGCAAGGAATGAACATTTTAAAATATAAGAATCTCTCCTAACAGGAACTATCTCACTAAGTCTCTATCTTACAACATCCCTCACTGTAATAAGACAAGAACACTCCCTAAGACTCTCTCAAGACAAACACTCTAATAAGACTCTACAACGCTCTTTAAAATGAAACCCCTACGTAACACATTAAGCCTGTGGTGTTTTTTTAGTGATGCAATGTTGTCAACTGAGATTTAAAAAAAAAAACCGCGAGATCAGGAGAAAGAAATGTCCAGAAAATCGCTAGCCAGTTTGGCAGAAAAGTAACTTATCTTACCTTTGATAACATTTATTTGTTATATATTTGGTTTTTGACAACTTTTTCGAATCTATGTGTACAGTAATACAAACCCGTGTACAGTAATACAAACCCCTTCGGGGAGATTGGAATGCCCCCACCCACCTAAAATGTACTTGGAAAAATCGATTTTATAGTGAGATTTAAGAATGGTTAGTCGAAAAAAAGGTGAAAAACAAACAAATAATCAATAAATAATTGTTACCAAAGGCAATAAATGCTACTTTTTTTTTACTTACATGAATGAGTTTATTTTATGTTTTAAAGTATTTTCAAGCAATCTAATGCGGGTGTGTGGGTGCCAAATACCTCCAGATTTTCTAGAATTTCCCGCTAGATTGTAAACGAAATCTCCAGATCTAGCAGGAAAACCGCTAAATTGTAACACTGGTCACGTGACAGGAAGCGGTAATAAATAATTGTCCCTAAATAAAAAAATGGCCTCTCGGTACAAAGAAATCCACCTATTTATCATAGAAAAATTAAGTATAATGTTATAATTAAAAAGAAATATATAAAAACACACATGGATATAGTAAACATATTATACCAAAACGTGGAAGCCATCCGTCCAGTGGTTTTTTAGACAATTAACTCCGAACGAACCAACATTTACATATATATATATATATATATATATATATATATATATATATATATATATATATTAGCAGATGTAAAATTTAAATGAGTATGTAATAAAATGCACATTAGTAGGTAAATATATATATTATTAGATAAAAACGTATATTTTTGACAATTAGCGTTAATTTTAAAATATTAAAAATAATCTCGATAGAAATGGTATGCTTTACCTTGTGGTCTTGGAAATCCGTTCTTAGGCCAACCAAATGGGTGACCATTAGCATCCAGAATCAGATATTCTTGCTCAATTCCAAACCAAGGATGTGAATCTTCAACAAGTTTCATCGTTTGTGCGCAAGAATATCGAGAATTCTGTCCTGGTAAAAGAATGTAAAAAAATCGGCAAAGAATGTGACTGTTTAGATAGGCAGGTAGGTAAAAAAAATATATGTATTTTATATATATACTAGCAAAAGTACCCGTCGTTGACTGGGTTCAAAACCAGCCTACAGAAAATGGACTCTGATTTATGAAAGTATGATAGGTTATAAAAAGGAATGGTTGTAAAAAGATAGCTTCGAATTTGAGGGTATCACAACCAAAGCAAAATATGATGAAAGTAAAAATAAAATAGATACACCCCATAATTTATTATACCATACTTGGTCACACTGAAACACTTATCACAATATTCTGTGGATCTATATTAAAAAACCTTGTTAAACTTTGTGACATATTTCCATTCTATGGAGGTCAGGCGCGAACGAACACCCCATAATTTTATTATACCGTATTTCTTCAAACTGAAACATAATTATCAAAGTATACTTACGCAGATAGATATGAACAGTCTTTATTAAAGTGTGTGCTTATTTCCATTCTATGGAGGCCAGGTGCGAACGCAGACCCCAAAATTTTATTATACCATCCCTATTTAAGTTAAAACATACTTATCAAAGTATTCTTATGTACATCTATATCAAAAACACTTGTAAACGTTTTGTTTTAATTTTTAAATTTTTTATTTCCATACTTTGTGGACCAGGCACGTACGCAGACCCCACAATTTTAATGAATCATCATTATGCCAGATCAAACATACCCATTCCTGTGTCTCGATACATCTTCTATCATTATATGTGATGAGTTTTCTATAATAGTCAACCATATAGGAGTCTATTCGTGACCAGACACACACACAGACGTTCAGCTTTATATTATACTAGCAGAAGTACCCGTCGTTGACTGGGTTCCAAAACAGCCTATAGAAAATGGACTGTGATTGATGAAAGTATAATCGGTTATGAAAAGGAGGGGGTTGTAAAGAGATACGTTTTGATACTCAAAAATTTTACCCTAAGCAAAATATGATGAAAGTAAAGGTAATTTTCGCGAAAATATATTTTTTTATATCAACTTTGTTTCCATTCGTAGCCAAGAGTGACCAACAGAATGATGTTTCCTTACAAAGAGAAAATGTTATATATATATATATATATATATATATATATATATATATATATATATATATATATACAAGAAATAAATGTTACCATAGTCAATAAAAGTTACTTTTATGGTAAAAAAAGTTCATTGGCTTGTATTTTTAAGTAGTTTGTAAAAAAAAATTTTTAATTCACGAACCGGTTAAAAAAAATCAAAATGGCAGCGACTTTGAAATGGAGAGCCCCGCTTTCAATTTGAAGGAGAGACACCTGAGCATTCTGTGTTAACAATTTAAGAGAGTTCTGTCAACGTAAGAAATATTTATAAACATATTTTAATGTTTTCCGTTATTTTGTGCTTGAGGAATATTCGATTATGGCATAAAAATTCATTTAAGTATTTATCGCCTCAAATTTCGTTTTAATTTCGGTTCACTGAAATTATTTCAAGTAAAGAGCATTAAAAACTATTTCAAAACAAAAAAAAAACATGAACTGAACTTTTATTGACTATGGTAACTTTTATTTCTTACATATTTATTTTTTCGGATAGTCGTCTGTTGGCTTTTCTGCTAAACATTCTTACTAAATAATATCGACGAAATATCGAAAAACAAAGAAACAAAAACAGTTTTGAAAAATAATGAAGCTTTACTTACTTTAGTAAAATAATCCGAAACAGCAAAATGGGATATTAAAAAAGTAAACACGTAATTATTTAGCTTTTTAAAGCAAAGAATCAATATAAATATGAATAAGAAGAAAATGGCGCCCTTTCCAAGCAGAATAGCTTCGTTTCAGTTTTACAGTGTAGTATTGCGCTGTCGGATTCAGGGTTATACTATTGTAATGTAAAGAACACGCAGAAAGGGTTGTAATCAGCTGAATTCCTTTTAGTACACTGACAAAAAAAGCTTAAACAGATATATAAATAAAAATAAAGAAGATACGTAAATGTTTTTAAAAAAGACACGTAATTAGGTGAGCAGGATTTTTTCCTTCTTTTGACACGATAACAAGTAACGTTCTCATTTTTTATTATGTATCTATATTCGAAAGAGTGGCACGTGCAAGTGGAGAAGGAAAAAAACAGAGTTATGCAAAATTTGTGTCAAGAATTGTCTAAAGTTCCGACTTTTTTTTTTTTTGCTTTCACTTCAATAAGAACGTGAATTTATGAGATGAATTTATTCGACACAATATGATTCAACTCAAAAAATAAATAAAAGCTAACGTGAATTAAGATTAAAGGTGTGCTTGTGGACCCTCACCGTTTTTAAAAATCCTTGTTAAACTTTGTGACATATTTCCATTCTATGGAGGTCAGGCGCGAACGAACCTCTGTGCTTTCACCTAACGTGTCAAATAAAAGTGGGGTAGTGTGGCCTATTAGATAGCAGGTGATACCGTCTGCCCGTAATCTAATAATGAAAATAAAAGAATGAACTAAAAATTAATTATAACCCAGTGCATTTATACCAGAAGAAACATTGTGTCATGAGAAAAAAAAAAAAAAAAAAAAAAAACAATGATTCCCGTAGTCTTTACATTTTTCTTTTTCACATTGTCGTCATTTTTTTCGGCGGTAATCATCGATGACAGACTTCATTTTCAGATTTAAAAAAGTTATAATTTTTAATGAATGTAATAGTCGGGGATCAATTTGTAATGATAACGTTCTAATAAAGAGAACACACACTTGTTTTGCCACGTCAGTTGTTAATGTTGCCTCTAGCCGTTAAATGTTTCCCCTTTCTGTTGGTAAGGTGTATACAATTTTTCCCCAATGTAATTTGGTAATGTGAAAGCTAAGCGTGTAATCTATGATAAGCGCCGTAGAAATTTGCGAAAAATTGAAAAGAAAAAATCGAAATGCTAGTGGCAGCATTAACAACGGGCGTGGCCAAAAAGTGGGTGTTCACTGTAGTAGAACGTTATGGTTCCAAATTTTATCCTGTAAGTGCTGAGTATCGCCTGAAAATTTTACGAATAAGTGAAAAATAAAAAGGTAAATGATAGGGGCAGCATTATGCAGTTCCGCAATTTTTTTTTTTTTTTTTTTTTTTTGTCAGTTATGTTTATAATCGATCATAATCGCCGGGAAATAAAGTATGAAAAACTGAGAAGCTGAAATCTAAAGGCTAGGGTCAGCATTGTTCAGCTCCGCTAAACAATGTTAGGGAGTACCTGAACAATTGGAACCCCGCCATTTCCAAAGTTGACCTCGTCGTCTTTTCGCAACTAATTGTTGCGGATTATTATCCATTGGACCTTCGTCTACCAGGAAAAGCTGTATATTTAAAGATTTGGAGAAGTGATTTCCGTTTCTCATGTAAAAGTAAATATGAAAAAAAAAGCTATGCATTGAAAGATTTGGAAGGGGACATTTTTTGTGTCAATTTTCTATTATGGTTTAATATTAGAATCAAGGTTTATTGTTTGCTTCGGGTTATCATGATTCCATTGTATGGAAGACCAAAGCGTACATAATTTACTATTACAAGTGTTAAGAAAAATTGAAAATAAAAAATATTGTTAAAATGAGAATAATCTTTATTAGAACTTTATAATTAGAAAGAATTTTATTAACCTGTACGTATTTTGGTAATTTTGTATCAATATTTAAATGGTAAAATATATTTACGATAGTTTTTATTGGCGCTTTTTTAAGTAGTTTTTAAATATGTTTTTTACATCAGTCATATTTTTTAACTACAATATTTTTATAATATTCTAATAGTAACATAAATTAACATTTATTAACTATACTAAAAAAGTTAACTTTTAATATGTTTCAAACTTTTAATATGTTTCAAACTTTTAATATGCTTCAAACGTTTAATAATGTTTGATAAAGTTTACGTTTCTATGTTAAATTTTAATATAAAAGTTTTACTGTTTAAAAAGTTTATGCGGACGTTTAGAAAATTGACCCTTCCTCTAAATTCCACAATTTACATTTTTGTTTTCTTTTTTCACGTTGTTGTGGATTAAAAAAATACTCGTTTGCCCCAGAGTGTCGAAAAAAAATTATTTTTTGATTGTTGAGTTCTTTAATTTATTAGTTTTGTTTTGTGTTTTTTAAATAAAGTTTAAAAAAAAACTACTTGTCCGTCCCGAATATAAATGTCATGTTGGTTATGTTCTATTTTAGTGTCAGAAAAAAAATATGACTATAATTATTTAAAATAACGTATTTAAACCAAGTTAATGTACACTAAACAGAAATATTATTTGTATCAAATGCTAAAAGTTAGGCCCGTGGAATTGTCAGATGCTTTTACTCATAACCCCCAAAACGTGTTTTATTTTGTTTTTTGTTTTGTTTTTTACAATTAAACATTCTATTCAAGTTTGGTTGAATGGAAAATTTTTGGAAATTTTTTCCGACGCTAAGATAGGACATTATTGTGATATTCATTTACAGCATACTCGAAAACCTGTAAAAGTCGTCATTCAGCTAGAAAGAAAGTAACAATTTACTCTAATCCCTTTTTTAACCGAAATAATCACCTGTCACGTGAGAGAGTCGCAATATTTTCCTATATTTAATATATTTAAATATATATATATATATATATATGTATATATATATTTAAATATATATATATATCGAGATTTTCATTTTAAATGTCTCAGTTCCACTGTACAAGTGCCCTTTTTTCTTCTTGCCATGCTGTAAAGTTGTAGAAAGAAAAATCAGTTGGTAAAGATCCGCGCGTTGTCTCTCACAGTTGTATTTTAAAATGCCGGAACGTGCGTTGGCTACACGAGATTAAGGTCCAAGGTGTGTGTTCCGTTATAGAAGCGTTGATTTAATGTGAAAAAACAGAATCCGCATCAGGTAAGCTTGAAAGCCAAACCACAACGCAATATTACGAAAAAATATATATTTATTTGCTTGAAATTTATAATTTAAATATATTTCGGAGTCAAACTCCAATTTCAAAATACAACCACTGAGAGACAACGTGCGGATCTTTACTAACTGACTTTTATTTCTCCAACTATACAACATGGCAAGAAAGAAGAAGAAAAAAGAAAAGAAAGTATAACATACTGAAGATGCAGTTTAACTCCGAAATAAATTTAAATTATAAATTTCAAGCTTGTAAAATATTTGTTTATTTTCGTAGTATTGCGTTCTGATTTGGCTTTCAAGCGCACCTGATGAGCATTCTATTTTTTTTTGCTTGTATATATATATATATATATATATATATATATATATATATATATATATATATATATATATATATACAAGCATTTCGGCTCGGCGTTGCCTGCGTGTTTGGAGGTGTATGCTGAGCAAAACAAAAGAAACGGTAATTTTTTAACTTTGACCCCTATTATGACCCCTTAACATTTATTGTTTTGGGCTGAAATCAAGTTATTAATTAAGATCCATGCCCAAGGAACCAATATCTAAAATTTCAAGCGTGTAGACCCAAAATTGTCGGAGGAGTTTGGTCGAGTTCTCAATGGTCAAATCGTTGAACTTTGACCCCTTAATCGCCAAATTTCTGTCTGAAAACCAATCACATCGATTTTCCAAAATCTCAGTACCATGTATATAAAATTTCGAATCTGTAGACTTAAAATTGACGGAGTTATTGCGTAGGGAAATGTACACAGACATACAGACACACACACAGACACTTTCACTTTTATATATATATATATATATATATATATATATATATATATCATATATATATATATATATATATATATATATATATATGATTATAAGGAGATATATACTTGTTAAGTTAGGTATTCTATAGTTTTACAAATGGTCACATTTAATTAAGCTCAGTAAAAATGATGTTTTCATGTTTTCACTTTCACTTTTATCGTTAGTCAACATTTCAAGACCAGGAAGCGTATTTAATTCACAGTCATATTTTATTTATATTTTTTATGAAATACGTCTTACACGCGTTTCCAGTTGTATCCCAACAAACAACTCCTCAGTGACAAACGTATATTCCTCAGGAAATACTTGGAAAGTTTTGTTGTATCTTTGGAATGAAAAAGCGTGTAGTAAGCAGTGCAGGAAGTGATAACTACTGCTGATCGGAAGATTTGAACCCAGCTACCAAAGTAAAACTTGGCTTTATCAGTTAGCGTTTTTCCTCTTGGCCACTCGGAATTAACCTTTAGATGAATGTGAATTTAGATATCTATGAAGCAGTGTAAGCGGTTTTGCCATAATGAATGGCCATGAGAGTATCCAACAAAGAGGAAATTTGGTATTTTATATACATACATATATATATATATATATATATATATATATATATATATATATCGAATTGATGCCTCTGCTCAGTCTCAAAAGACAAAGGATACCCCCTGTAGAGGCAGCTACGCATGTAATTGTGAGGCAAGGGTTGCGCAATTTCTAACCACACCTCTCCTGAATCGGCACTGTTTTGGTCTAGTGACAAGGGGAAATCCAGGACGACTGAAAACAATGCCGAGATAAGCGGAGAGCACATACAGCACCTGGGAGACCCAAATGGTCACTCATTTAGTACTGATCAGGTTCGACGTTGCTTAACTTTGGTGATGAAGTGGGAATTGGCGTGTCAACGTGATTACGTCATGTGTGTGTGTGCATATATACATGTATATATCTATAAAAGTGAACGTGTCTGTCTGTGTGTCTGTGTACATTTCCTTACGTAATAACTCCGAAATTTGATAGACAGAGTACTGAGATTTGGAAAAATATTTGTAATCCGTTTTCGGCCAGAAATTTGGCTGGTAAGGGGTCAAAGTTCAACGATTTGACCTTTCTTTTTTTTTACATGGGGGATAACCACTTATCAAGGTCCGGAAGCCACTCGAGGATAAGGGTTATTGTGTGTACAATAATCAATGGAATAATATCGTAGTAATAGTTGGTATTGGAGATTTGATAAAGTGTCTTACTTAAGGGGGCGATTAATCAGGAATTTGTTTATGTTGGACTTGAAGACATTCAAGTTGAAGTTAGGTGGGAAACAGGCAAACGGAAGAGAATTTCACAGGCGTGCACTTCTCAGAAAGAAGCTTTGTTCATGGAATCTACATTCTGATTTAGGCACAGATAAAGAGTGGGGGAAATTACTGACAGTGGTTTTAGCTAGACGCGCGTTTATCGTGAAAGATTGGTGAGGGAGGACCAGAGATTGGAGCTCAGACGAGCACTTGCCATGGAAATAACGATGAAACAAAGACAGGTTTGCAACATCTCTTCTGTGGGAGAGAGGTTGCAGGGAAGAGAAAAGGGCATCCCCCCACTAAGCCACAAAGTCTATTCTGTACTTTGTCAAGGCAGGATAGGCTGTTTTTTGAAGCTCTAGCCCAGATATGGCAGTAGTACTCCATCTTTGGACGTACTTGGCTTTTATACAGATAGAGAATTGCACCAGTTAAATATCTTCTAGAGCGGTAGAAGGATCCCACCATTTTCCCAGCAGCCCAGGCAACAGATTTGATATACATGTTCCATTTCAGATCAGGAGTAAAGGTCAAACCCAAGCTTGTCAAAGCATAAAGCCTCCCCAAGACGAGAGCCATCCATTTCAATCGATGCCAGATGAGGAACAGAGCGTTCATGATGTAAAGATAGGAGCTTGGTTTTAGATGCATTAAAAGTAACCAGACACCTCTTCCCCCACTGTACCACGCACTCAAGATCAGAGGAGAGGGAATCAGAAAAAGCTTTGTTACTTTGATGTGTTGCCGTTGATGGTCGTGTCATCAGCATAGATGTCAACAAATGATTTAAGTATGTGTTTTGGGAGATCATTGATGTAGATCAGGAAGAGAGTTGGGCCCAGGATGGACCCCTGGGGGACTCCAGCATTAATACTGTGGGCCTCTGATTGCTGCCCATCAACCGCTACTCTTATGAGCCTATCAGAGAGAAATGATTTAAATTATTGAGAAAACATTTCCAGTTATACCATGGCTGGAAATATTCTGAAGTAGGCCCTTATGCCATACCTTATCGAAGGCCTTTGATATGTCAAGAGCAATTGCCCTAGAAAGGAAGCCTTTGTTGAGAGATTCACTAATCCTTTGGGATATAACTGTTAGCACATCAGCTGTAGATCTAGGAGAACGGAAACCATATTGAATGTCACTAAGGAGGTTATTTCTGCTGAGGTGGTTGACTATTTCTTTATTTAATATGGATTCCAGTAACTTACTCATGACACACAAGAGACTTATTGGTCTGTACTGAGAGGGAGATGACTTATCACCTGAGTTCTTAAATACAGGGCACACTGACGAGGTGTTGGAAAGCACTTCTCCTTAAGGTAACGCTTAAACAGTTTTGTAAGTATGGGGGCAAGTTCTGGTCGAAGCTTTTTCAACACTATAATTGGAATGCCGTCTGGGTCCAGTTGCTTTACTGGAATCAAGGTTCTTGATTAGTTTGGCGACCTCACGCACAGATATTTGTATGTTGGATAGTGTGTTATCTGTTGTAGAAGGAAATACGGGGAGTTGATGACCTTCGTTGCAGAGGGTAGAGTTATCTTTGATAACCTTAAGGACCTTTGAGAATTCTACCAAACTCCTCCGTCAAATTTGAGAATAAACAATTGACACTTTAGATATAGGTTCTTTGGACATGGATCTAACTTAATAACTTGATTTGAGCTCAAAACAATAAATATTAAGGGGTCATAGTATTAAGGGTCAAAGTTAAAAAAATTTGACCTCTGCGGTCTCGACCAAATTCCTCAGACAATGTCTGGTCTAAACATTTGAAATTTTACATAAAGGGTATTCAGAGATAGGGCAAGCTTGTATGTATGTATGTATGTGTGTATGTATGTCTGCCTAAAACTTTCGACAGGGGCGATGGGTTTTGTTTGACCTTTCAGACTACATATATCAAAAAAATTGGCTAAAAACATTAATATCTTCACCCTCAACTGGGCACGTTTCTACAAAGGGGGGTCGCTTTTTTTCGCCGATATTTTCGAAAGTCATCCTCTCCTTTCGATTGTCTAGCCTTAATTAAAACCTACGTCACTTCTGGTTTGGCGGTGGTCGTAACAGCAAAGATGTCATGTTTCTTCCCATTCTTTTCCTCCTTTGACATAAGGGTTCGAACCTGCCTTCCTAGTACCACTTTTTTTTTCTTTTTGCTCAAAATACACATCCAAAACTCGGCAACGCCGGGCACCCATGCTAGTATACACACACACACACACACACACACACACACACTCATAGATATGTATCCCCCTTCAATAATAAAAAAATCAAATTTTCATTTACTATAACGCTTATAATCTAACGTTATAAGCAATAAAAAAAAAAAAAAAACTGGTAAGAAAAAACAACCAACGAATTTAATTGCTTTTTGGGATAATGCTTCTCCAAAACATTCCAGTAAAAATCGTTACGAAAACATTGTCCCATCGACTAACACTCCACCTTTCAGACTCCAGTTTCACCTAAAACACATAAAGAATATGGCTGCCCACACTCGGAATTTAGGAAAATTATGATTGATTTGGTTGGTTGGTTGTTTTTGTTTTACGGCATATCAACCCTTTTCGGGTTATTTAATGCCGAATCCAAAGATTTTGAAGGAAATTTTTTTTTAATAGAATATATTTGTTGTTTTCACATCGGTTTCTATTTAACCCATAGTTGGGACCCTAACAGGTACTACCACTCCGGGTCAGAGTGGACCTGGGAGCAATGGTAATTAAAGGGTGGCTCCACACTCCCCCAAGCCCACAAGCTGGGGCCTCACCACTGGATATAGTTTAAGGTCATATCCAGGACCCCCATTGAGGGACTTTTACCCTCTGCAGGGGGGCAGTCGGCGTATTCTAATGCCCCACCGACAGGGCCAAAATTATGATTGAAAACATAAAAATCTTACATAATGATCCCAACGTATAACGACTCAAAATTCTAGAGGATTTGTATCTAAAAACGAAAGGTCCCATGATAAACGATATTAACTACGAATCCAGTTGTAATATCTTAAAGTGTCTAAGTACGTAATTAACGATAGGGGGGGGGGCTGTAAATTGTTGATTTTATCATATTGTAATTTTTATACACTCGTTTAAATAGTGTACATACATCCAATTACACATGCCTTAAACACGTGATCACGTCTTTTCTATAAATAACCACACATTTTATAAACCCAGTAGTCAGAGAACCGCCTGAAGACGACAAATGTTTCAGTAGAAAGCGCTAGCGGAAACAATGCAATAACACTTAAGATATGAACCCTACATAAAAAAATTTCGACAATGCTACAAAAAAGTACATTTTAAAAAAATCACCAAGAAAGTTGTTAAACAGAAACTGTCCATGTTTTTCAACAATATATATATATATATATATATATATATATATATATATATATATATACATACACTGATGATTCCCGAAAAGATGAAACAGTAGTGACTGCAGGTATTTAATAATCATTATAGTTATTATATAAGTGAAATTGTCTGTGTGTTTCTGTGTGTGCACATATTCCTACCAAACTACTCATAAGGGGTACTGAGATTTAGGAAAATCTTCTTAATCGGTTTTCGGCCAGGAAATTGGCTGTCAAGGCGTCAAAGTTCAACGATTTGGCCTTTGAAATCTCTTCCAAAATCCTCCGCAAATTTGGGGTCTAAACACTTGAAATTTTAGATGTAGGTTACTTAGACATGGATCAAACTTTTGAATTCAATTTGACCCCAAAACAATAAATGTTAAGGGGCCAAAATTGGGGTTAAATAAACAAGCATTTTACCTCTGCGATCTCTACCAAATTACTCAGCCAATTTTTGGTCTAAACATTATAAATTTTACATAAAGTGCATTCAGCCATAGGACAAGCTTTTTAATGGGTTTTTGGTCCAAAATTTGGCTGTCAAGGCGTCAAAGTTCAAAAGATTTGACCTTTGCTGTCTCTAACAAACTTTTCAGCCATTAATAATTTTGAGTCTAAACATTTGAAATTTGACATAAAGTGTATTCAGACATGCAGCAAGCTTTTAATCAGTTTGGGGTCGAAAATTTGGTTGTCAAATGGATCAAAGGTTAAAGAGTTGACCTTTGCAGATTCTACCAAACTCCTCCATCAATTTTAGGTCTAGACACATTTAGGTTTCTGGACGTGAATCAAACTTTTTTAAATATATACATATGCACATAAAGTTATGAACAGTACATACAGGCTGAACTGCTAGTATATATATATATATATATATATATATATATATATATATATATATATATATTTTTTTTTTTTTTTTTTTTTTTTTTTTTTGTTTTTTTTTTGGGGTATATATATTTTTTTTTTGGGTATATATATATATATATATATATATATATATATATATATATATATATATATAGAGAGAGAGAGAGAGAGAGAGAGAGAGAGATTGATTGTTGGAGAGCTATTGGCTACACATTAGCAAACGTGTTTCAATGACCCCCTAGCAGGGAAAATCACCTCATCAGGCCAAAAACCATCCACTGATGAGGTGATTTTCCCTGCTAGGGGGTCATTGAAACACGTTTGCTAATGTGTAGCCAATAGCTCTCCAACAATCAATACATTGCTCTGTTTCATGCATTGAGTACTCTTTGGAATGACATATTGTGTTGTTGTTATGAGTTACTGAAAAATTCTACCAACAGTATAATAATATATATATATATGTATATATATATATATATATATATATATATATATATATATATATATATATATATATATATATAATTTATGTTTATAAACATATAATATTATAGGGTGAAATAATAATACACGCATATATATAAACAAAAATATGAGTAACTTACGAACAGGTTTCCCATCAGCATGATAAACATCGCAGAGAAGCAATTTGTTATTTCCACGCCGAAAAGGGTCGTTGAAGAGTCGGACGGGATACAAGTGTAAATCTTCGATGCGCATTGTTATAAAATCCATGATGGAACCAAAGTTCCATTTAGGACAATCTGGTTTTATAAAAATAAAAACAGGAAAATGGCATTATACAAAATATTGATTCAGATTTTCTAGCAATGAAAATAAAAGTAGTTTTTAATTACAAAAAAAAAATGTTTTTTTTTCTTTTTTTACTAATCTTCTATAAATATAAAAGTGAAAATGTGTGTATGTGTGTTCGCTTTTTCTTGATGTCTACAAAAGGCTTTTTTGGTCGTCATTCTCGGCTGGCTGGCTCCTTCTTATAACTTTTTATATGCTGTCTAAATATTAATATCTACGACTAAGGAACTCGGATCGCAGCTATCTTTAATTTACCCGACTTTTACAAGCTATTTTCGAGATATTTTTTGATCGCCACGTAGCGGGGAAAACAGAAACTGGCTTCCAGCGCAAAACTAGGTCAAACATCACGCAACTTGACGTTCTCGCACTTGTTAATTTCGCTTTATAAACGTTAACTTAACACACTTATCAATTCATCTGCTCCCGTTGTCGAGGTGGGTAGGTCGCAGGGGTTTTTTTTCCATTTCCTTTCCACCTCCACGTCAAAGGTTCGGGATTCAAGCCTACCTTTCTACTAAAACTTTGTTTTTCTTTTACACCTCCAAACACCAGGCCAACGTTTTTTTAGCTTGTGCATCCGACGACGCGCTAGGTTCGAATTCGTGTTTCCACCCTAGTGGTATTGGTCCTAAGGTGCTGGGGTTTATATTTTTCTCGGAACCTAGCCCTCTGGTTAATACAAGGTTTACCTTGTAATATGGGTAGGAGTAGGGTTAGTTAGGCTGAGTAACCACCAAGAGTGGAAGATAAGTTCTTTATTAGGGCCTAAACTAGGGAAGTAAGTGTGTCGATCCTGTCCCCGAGTCTTTATTTTTCATCGGCACTAGGAGAGCGTCCAAAGATGCCCAGTCCACTTGCTTGTTTTGTCCCCGGCCTGTTTTTTCGCCCATTACGTCCTTTATCTTGGAAGACGCCGTCCATCCCTATTGACCCCAACCCCAAATTATTTTCGCAGAAGAGCAGTCCTTCAGGTCCTCCACTCCCCACTAGGGAATGACCTGCTTGCTTTCACCTCTCCCCACGGGGAGGGGACCGGAAGACAGTGGGCGTTTCAATCGACGAATAGCAAGTAAGAAGGGAGGGTCCCCTTACTAACCCGCCCCCATAGGCATTTTGTTTATTTGTTTTCTTTTTCTTTCTTTTTGGGTGTTTCATAGTTTGCCCCCCTCCCCATCATCTCACCCCCATTAAATAAAAAAAAATATATATTACTTTTTGTTTGTAAATATATATTTTATTTTGTTTTTTGCATGTAAATAATATTATTTTTTCAACAGAATGCATGAAGTCGCCTGCCATCCTGTAAGCTGGGGAGATGATTTTAAAGTAGGTCCTGGTAAGAATGAAGGCGTATTTAGCGTGATAGATCTCTAGTGTAGAAAAACTAATAAAGTACTTGTCTTCCGTGCAAGTCTAGCATAGCTTTAGCAAAGATCCGGCTTTTTCCCCCCAACCCCCTTACTGGCCTTAGTGCCTAAGCTCTTTTGGACACCAAATGAGGGCTTGGCAGTAGATAATGCCAAGGCCGGGGGCGAAAGGCTAAATAATTCGGCACCATTGAGATCAAAGTGTAGTATCTGTTCTCAGTTACTAAACTTTTGTCAAAGCAGAGTCCGATAGCGCTACCCACTTGACCAGCTTTTTGGTCAAGTTCAAGGATTTATTTTGTGTGGCCTCAAAGGACCGACCACATTCTTTGGGTGAGTGGTCCTTTAGGCATTGTTATTGTTGATATTGTTATTTGTTTACTAATTTGTTCGGGGGTCGCCGCCCCCAATTCGAAAGGTGCGTCATTGGTCGGTCCGAGTACGATTCCGGGGGTTGCCACCCCCAGTGCGGTCAAGATGAGTTCGGGTTCGAGTACGGTCGGTTCGAGTATGGGTCCGGAGGCTGCCAACACAAAAGGCAACCCCAGCGTAGCAGTGGTAGGCCTGGACGCAGTAGCAGGCCCTCACAAAGGAACATGGATAAACCATGGATAACGCCTGCAACCGTGGTGGCCACTTCAAAAGAAGAGGAGCTGGCTGCATGGAGGAAGTTCGTCCAGGGCATACCAGGTGGCGAGGTAGCCTGGAAGGCCGCAAGCAAGAGAAGGCCGGTGAAAAGATGGTGGGTCCTGGACGAAGAAGCAGCTACACCACTGACACATTCCCAATCAGAAGCCAGCAGCCCCCAAAAGTCAGCAGTGGAAGGGCTGCGAAAAAGCAAATCGCTAGAAGTCATCATGGTTGATGGGTGCTCCTCGGTGGTGGGGGGATCAAAGATCACAACGCCAGCCAGTGCGGCAGAATGGCCAGCCCTCACACCAAGTGATGCCTCCCCAATAGCAGCAGCGCAAAGACCAAGACAGGAGACTCGGCAGACAGCCGGGACCAGCACGCCAGGGGAACCCGAGAAGTCTGAAGCCTGGGGCTGGAAGGATGGTACGACGAAGACTCCCGAGTACTACAGAAACCTGTTTGAAAGCAAGTATCGGGAGTACGTGGAGGGAAACACGATGAAACTGTTGCCGGGAACTCTCGAAGACATCAAGGAGAGAACACTATCTTTGTAACCCTCGAGGCCAATGGGAAGGGGCTCACCGATGTCCGACCAAACGGAAACTACGAACAAGCTCCTCCGAGTCAGAGGGATAAGAAAAGGAGGAGAAAGCAAAGAAGAAGAAAAAAAAGGGAGCGGAAAGAGTCTCCCAAAGAGACCCCCAAGGAGACTCCCCAAGAGATTCCCATGAGATTCCTCATAAGACTCCTCAAGAGTCGATGATTCAAGACCCACATACTGAGCCTCCAACATCACGCCACCAGGAAGACGCTCAGCATACCCCTCCCCTATTCAACACTCTGGAGCAAAGGACAAAGCTCCAGTCAAAAATCAAGTGGCGTTGGCGGAAAGCAAAGAAGAGGTGAAGGCGCCCCCCCCCCCCAGAGTGGAAAAGACCAGAAAATTTCCTTTCTGACCGGGTGAACGTGTTTGTGAGGCAGAATTGACGGTTGGTGACCTCAACGGAACACAACGCAAATACCTAAAGCAGCTGGAAAGCCTAAAGACGGTGATGAAAAGGAGGTCACCAACCCGCAAAATTTCTCAGACGCCCCAAACCTGATAACGTTTGTCAGGCCAAATAGGGGAGGAAGAGCAAAGGCTCTATGGAGGATATTGGAGGCTGGAAAGACCTCATTTCCGGGCTTCAGGCTAGTGGACGGGGAGCACCCACCACTAACTCAAATGTCGCTTGCGTATTATTTTTCAGTAATTAAATAATAATTGCATTTCTGGTGGTAAAGAAACTTGATTTTATTAGTGCTCTACACGGCTCCCTACTTTATTTTATGCTGGGGGCATTCTTATTTTCATTTGTCCCAGTGATTTCTTTCTAAAAAATATTCTTCTTATAGTAGTAGAAATTTGGTTTTAGTAATGTTTTGGATGCCTCCTAAATTTAGGGTTTTCAGTAGCACTCTGGAGGCCTCTGGACTTTTTCACTGCTCATTTATGCAATTTTTTTTTTTTGAAGTGATACACAAACTTGGTTTTAAAACAAATGAAACCCACGATAATGAGAGATAAATACGTTTTTAAAGAAACATGTTGCGCACACTTTTTTTAGTGCTGCGTTGTAGTTTATGAGGGCAGTCAATAATCTGAAACAAACTCCAGAGTAATCATAAATAAAGTAACTCGGTAAATACCGTATGCTACAGAAAATAGTGTTGAATTCTATAGATGTGACAAGCGCGTGCAACGATGCAGTAGGCTACTTAAAACGTAGTTGATGCTGAATCCAATTTATTAAATACTCTGGATATATTTGATATGTGTAATAATCAGAGAGGCGGTAGCACTCTCTATATGGGGATGGCCCGTACACGCCTATATACGCCTACAAAACAAAACTATCCAAATCTCAACTAAAATCAACTTATAAGTTTCAAAAAGCACATATTCTTACAGAGAAGCGTCTTACGAATCCAGCGAGTGTCAGAACGTCGGTTAAAATGTCAAAAGAGAGCAAAAAAAAAGGGTACAAAAATGGCCAATTGTTCTTCTTTCTTCTTTCTTCTTCTTTCTTCTTTCTTTTGAGACGATGTATCTCGGTGTACGAACGGTCTCTGACAACAGTTCAAGCATCAATCGACTGCTCTTTACACGGAGAAGTGCAGTGACCCATCGCTTTTTAGCTAACTCCATAATTAAATAAGATTACGTGTAATAACAAGTTTTAAACACTATATACCCAATGTAGACAGACCACTTCGAACACGGAACTTCTCTCAAAAGGGACAGCTCCAAATAATACACCGGATGCTCACAGACGTTCCAGTTTGCCAGTGGCCTATATTTCTTGGACGCTGAATATTTGAGGTGAACGTTAAGGTTTTTTCTTTAAACAGTAACCCACCAGCGTTAATGAAACCACGAAATCTTTATCTCAGTTGATCAAAATTGTTATAAGAGTAACCTATCAGCAAGTACGACGTCAAAAAACAATGTTATAAAAACAAATAATTCTTCAGATTTTGGACTGTAAAATATGTACAAAATGTCAATGCTGTGACCAGGATTCAAACCTAGGTTAGCACGGCCACAACGTGGGGTCCTAACCTCTAGACGATCACGGCTAACACTGACGTCTGTCGCTCTTGGCAGAAAGACACATGACTACTGTCAAACTATTGAAAAATAAGGAGGAAACTTGAAATTCTCACGCATGCGCAAAAATACACTATAGCAACCATTGTTAAATGCAGCTGAATCTCTTCGCTCGCTAAGAAAAGTAGATCAGACCAGTTCTTCTAAGAACTCACCAAACGCCAAAGGAAATAAGTTAAATTAACCGCAAAAGAAACTGCAAGAAAGTCATCTTCTAAGAACTCACTGGAAGCTGACCAAAAAGAATCAAAATCCAAGCCCTAGCCACAAAAATAACTAGATATTGTGGCTACTATACACAATCTACTAATAAAAACAAGTAAGTTTTCTAAAATAAACTACAATAAATTAACCAAGTAACCTCACACTCTCACTGATTAGGATTCATATAAAGATAACAACTACACTATTGGTGTATATACCGTTCCACACTTTAACTATTGATGACGGGGCAGTATCTCAATTCTACGAGAGTTGTTTTGCTATAAGATAAGTGATATTATAGTAAGATACACATAAGTGTTATATGTTTACATTTAATAAAAAATGCCAAAGTCAGCACGTAGTAAAAAAGCTCAAAGAAATATAGACTATGAAAAAAACAAAGTCAAGGTATTATCTGAGCAAAAAGAATACTATCAGAAAAATGCTGAAATAATAAAAATTAAGTATCATGCAAATCCTGAGGCAAAGAAGGCTGCCTCACGTGCTGACTCAAAAAGCACGGTATAACAGGGATCCCGAGGGGAAAAACTGCCTCACGTACTCTTTATAACAAAGAACCAGAAAAAAGAAGGCTGCCTCACGTGCTGACTCAAAAGCACGGTATAACAGGGATTCTGAGGAGAAAAAAGCTTCCTCACGTGCTCTTTATAACAAAGAACCAGAAAAAAAGAAGGCTGCCTCACGTGCTGACTCAAAAGCACAGTATAACAGGGATTCCGAGGGGGAAAAAGCTGCCTCACGTGCTCTTTATAACAAAGAACCAGAAAAAAAGAAGGCTGCCTCACGTGCTGACTCAAAAGCACGGTATAACAGGGATTCCGAGGGAAAAAAGCTGCCTCATGTGCTCTTTATAACAAAGAACCAGAAAAAAGAAGGCTGCCTCACGTGCTGACTCAAAAGCACGGTATAACAGGGATCCCAAGGGGAAAAAAGCTGCCTCATGCACAAACTATTATAAAAAGACCTAAAACCCAGCAGGAAACGACCTGCTACTAATGGAGGCGGCAATGAGCCGCCTCCTAAAAAAGACAATACTATCATGAATGTAAGTTTAAAAATAAGACTGTAAGTAAAAATACTAATTAACAAGAATAAAAAAGCATTGGAAATGCAAAAGGATATAGGGATGGTATGCCAAAAAGTATACAAACAAGATAGCTATGAATGGCTAGGCACATGGAAATAGAATTGCATCCAAAGTATAGCCCTATAGCTTTTTACAACCGTAATGATGGCACGGAATGAAGATTGGAGAAAAGCTATAGGGCTATACTTTGGATGCAATTCTATTTCCATGTGCCTAGCCATTCATAGCTATCTTGTTTGTATACTTTTTGGCATACCATCCCTATATCCTTTTGCATTTCCAATGCTTTTTTATTATTGTATATATAAGCCTGGCGAATCCTATAGTGGATGAAACGCAGAATATTCAGTGTAGCTTAATCGCCATATATATTTTATAACTTACTATATATATATATGTATGTATATATATATATATATATATATATATATATATATAAACATTTATATATATTTATACTATATTCACTTTTATATATATACTAGCATTTCAGACCGGCGTTGCCCGTGTGTTTGGATGTGAATGTTGAGAAAAAAAAAGTGATAGTAGGAAGACAGGTTCGAACTCGTACCTCGAATGAGGAATAGAACGGGAAGAAACTCTGACGTCTTTGCTGTTACGATCACCGCCAAACCGAAAGTGACTTATGTTTAAATTAAGGCTTCACAATCGAAAGGAGGGGATGACTTTCAAAAATATCGGCGAAAAAGCGAACCCCCTGTAGAAAAGTGCCCAGTTTAACGGGAAGATGTTTTTAGCCAATTTTTCGGTATTCGTCGTCTGAAAGGTCGAAATTCAAAACGATACTGATCTTGGTAAAATTTGTCGCTTCTGTCGAAAGTTTTAGGCAGACATGCAAACATACATACATACATGAATTTATATATTGGTAACTAAAAACCTTCGATGGAAACCGATTGGAAACCTTGCCCTAACTCTGAATACCCTTTATGTCAAATTTAAAATGTTTAGACCAAATTTCAAATGTTTAGACCAGAAATTGTCTGAGTAGAGACCGCAGAGGACAAATTTGTTTAAAACATTGAACTTTGACCCTTTAGCAGCCAAATTTCTGTCCGAAAACGGATTACAAAGAATTTACCCAAATCTCAGTACCCTGTATATCAAATTTCGAGTCTGTAGTCTTAAAATTGACAGAGTTATTGCGTAGGAAAATGTACATACACAGACAGACACACAGGCACACCGACACGTTCACTTTTACAGATATATATATATATATATATATATATATATATATATATATATATATATATATTTGCATTTCTGCGTTGGTTGCGTGTTTGGAGGTGTGTGTTGAGCAAAAAGAAAAGTGGTAGTAGGAAGGCAATATATATTGCATCAGTATCGTAGCCTTCAAGTCCAATGTAAACAAGTTCTTGTTGAGCCGTCCTTTTAAATAATCAAATTTTGTCCATTTTTCCCCCATTAACGATTGCTACACTTCCAATTTATACTCATTAGCACTTATCCTCAAGTGGCCTTCAGACCTTGATAAGTGGTGGCTCTCTTGTAGAACAAAAATCTACGCAAAGTTTGATATTTGGCGCAGGTTGAGTAGCTGTTCGTACCAATCTGGATACGTCATCGACAATCAGTCCGGTAGTGGTTTTCTTGCTGTCGTGCTGAGGTATGTTTATGGTCCCTCTTTGAACGTCTACTCTCCCAGGTTTTACCTTCGACTTTTGAGAAAGGAAATAGTTTACTGCTAACAGTGCGAGGCGTTCCTATCTTGTTGGCGTTAGTTTATCATTAACCATATAGCTACCTTTCATTACAATTTAAAACATCATGAAAATGTCAAGCTGGTTTGGGGTGGGGCCTGTGTGAGCTTTCATGCAAAAAATATTTTTTTTACTTTCTAATTTAATAAAGTTTTTTTTTTTTTTTTTTGTCCGGAAAAACGTTTATATTTGTTAGGAAATGTCAGGCATTTTATGTCTCGAAATTTTAATATTGTAAAGTTGGATTTTAAAGATCGCGGCCGTTGACTCCTTTCGACAAGTTTAATTATGGTAAACTATGTTCATCTAAAAGAGAGGTTATGCAAGTTAAAACGTTTGTTTGAGGTTCAGCCACATTTTGACTTCGCTTTTCACGTCTATCTCCTTCAGCGCCGACTTTGTTTCTCCTTAAGCACGTGGTGCAATTTTCTTTTCTTTTTTCTTCTAGCGCACACTTCTTAATTTGCATTTTCCTTATTTTTTCGGCGTTTCTCTTTCTTCCGACCGCATGCTGGGCACAACCAACCCATTCTCATCAAAGCTTTTCACGTCTGTCTTTCTCGGCGCCGTCTTTGTTTCTTCTCGAGCACGTGGTGTATTTTTCTTTATTTTTACTTCTTGCGCACACTTCCTAATCTGCATATGCCTTTTTTCGGCTGCTGCTGCTGCTGCTGCTGCTAATCCCTTCGCAGCCAGCTATCCTTTGCCGCTACTGATATTTCTCATGCGCTTATATGCACCATGTTACAAACGATCGCCGAATTAGTAATCAAATCTTTCGAATATTAATAGACAAATACTAAATTATATGTTAAGCATGATATATTTTTGTTGTAAATAATGTTTTCAATATTTTGTTAAATTATTACCCCAAAAAATCAAGTATCTTTTGTAATTGTGTAATGTTGTGTCTTCCTGTTAGTGTAGTGTTACATGTTAACATGTAGACTCTGAAACAGAAGAAAGGAAGAGGAAAGAAATTCAACTCCTTGTTTCAGTTTTAACAAAAGACCTCTATTCCTCCTTCTCGGGTCACGTGTGACGTCTCGTTTCTGCTATGACGTCACCCACGTGTCTCGAACCTTTGCTTTACCGAACCCCCCTTCCTCATCTATGTAGGTCTTTTCGTCTATGCTGTGACGTCACTACGCATAGCCAGCTTGGCCATTTTCGTATGTATTATGCAGCTACTGCTGCTGCTGCTTAACAAGCGGTAACGGCTCTATTACAATTGGAATAAAAACAGTATTTTTTAAAGTATTTTTTAACATAATTTATTCATTAATTATTAACCAAATGTTGCAAAATAATAAACATTTGTTTACAAATAATAAATTTTAACGCTAAAAGCTATACGGAGTTACATCTAAATGTCGAAGCAGCTATTTGCGGTAATTGTGGCCACAGGATCGTGATGTGTACGTCTTTTTTTTTTTTTAATTCAATTTTCACCCCAAACAAGGCACAGTGCCACTTTGAAGCAGGGGGCTTCTATTAGGGAATTAATTAGCGGGGTCATTATGAAGGGAGAAGAGTAGAAAGATGTTTGTTAACATTACACTTGAACTTCTGCATATCATTACAGTTAGGGAAGCAGGATCCCGGAAGGGAGTTCCAAAGACCCGCAGTTCTGGGGAAGAAACTATTGGAGTAAAAGGCTTTCTTGCACCTAGGGATCTCCACTGTAAAGGGATGAGACTTAGTAGCTTGTCGGGTTTGTCGGGGGTAATTACGTCGGGGAGGTACAAGTGTTTGCAGTTCGTCAGAGCATTCACCATTAAAGTATTTGTAGAACAGGCAGAGGGATGCAACATCTCGTCGATGGGACAGAGGTTGAAGCCTAGATGACAGTTCAGGACCTATCAGGTTGGCGATTCTTTTTTGAACCCTGTCCAGGAGCGAGAGACAAGCAGCAGATGCACCAGCCCAGATGTGACAACAGTACTCCATACATGGGCGAATGGTTGCCTTATAGAGGTATAGGATACTGGCAGGCGTAAGTAGTTGTCTAGCACGGTAGAGGGAGCCAACCTTCCTTGCAGCAGCCTTGGCAATGCTCTCAATGTATCTATTCCAGTTCATATTCCCTGTAAACGTTAGGCCGAGGAGTTTAAAAGAAGTACTTTCAGGCAATGTGCTCTTGGCCATTGCTATTGGTGGTAGAGAAGGTTTCTTGTAGTTATTGAAGGAAACAAGCTTAGTCTTAGCAGCATTGAATGAGACCAACCATTTTTGTCCCCATTCCACTACGGATTGGAGGTCATCCTCTAGTGTTTCTGCCATTTTCTTGGATATGTGTTCATTTGTTTTCCCCTCATATCTGTTATAGAGAGTGGTGTCATCGGCAAATATACCCATCTCCGAAACAATATTATCAGGGAGGTCGTTTATGAATATCAGGAACAATAGAGGTCCAAGGATAGACCCCTGAGGCACTCCCGCATTTATGTCATATTGTTTGGATGTACGTCCGTCGAGGACAACTTTGATTTTTCTATCACTTAAGAAGGATTTAATTACGTTATGAATTCTTCCAGTGATTCCATATGATCTAATTTTCCTTAGAAGACCATCGTGCCATACCCTGTCAAAAGCCTTAGATATATCAAGGGCCACCGCTCTACCCTCCCCTGTTTTATCCAATGAACGGTATATACGTTCAGAAACTACAGTTAAGATATCTGCTGTTGAACGGGCTTGCCTGAATCCATATTGTTTGTCAGTCAGGAGTTTAGCAGCTGTTAGGTGCTGGACTAGGACTTGATTAACTAAGGACTCAAATATTTTGGCGAAAAGCGGGAGAAGGCTAATGGGGCGATAATTTAGTGGGTCAGTTCTTTCACCAGAATTCTTGAAGACTGGTACCACAGAGGCGGTTTTCCAGCAGTCGGGAAAACAAGATTCGTTAAGGCATTTATTGTAAAGTTTGGACAGAACTGGAGCAACCTCGGCAGAGCATTTTTTTAATAGCACAGCCGGGATGAGATCTGGTCCACATGCTTTTGAGGTGTCTAGGTTTTTTATAATAGCATGTACCTGAGAAGGGGTGATTTGTGACATACTTTTGCTGATACACTGTATGTCAATTATACCACTGTGTTTATCCTGATTATTGCAGGTCTGTCAAACCATAACACCGGCCACGGGGGAATCGAGACTTGTATTATCACAATTTACTAAAAAGAATACAACGAGAGAGAGAAGAGGAGAAACGAACTATTGTGTATATTTCAACTGCTTGTATGAGAAACCGCCTCGTGAAAGTAAGACAACGACGTAAATAATCCGTATGTTCCCAAAGAGTCACACTAAATAATTTAGACAAACGTGTGTGTTGAAAAGAAAAATGTGATTTCATTACAGTAATATTAGATCGGTGCAAAAGTTTTTACCAACCTAAAATTTCCACTTGAAAATGAAAAAAAACCCTCTGTTTTAAAATGGATAAAAGACCACCATAAATTAATCACGATGATATGTTTAAATAATAAAAATATGTATGAAATAAATTACAATGGGTTAAAATACCCCTTCTACAAAACGACAAAAACTTTACACCGACCCGATATAATGTTGCTGAGTATTTATTTCCTTTAAATCGTGGGAACATGCAGCACAAAATCAGAAAGGTGGGAACGTAAGTTAACCCCCCCACACACACACACACTAAAAACTAACATCGTGGCTTCTTAAAAATCGTCTGAGCAGCCCCGTCGGTATTCTCCGATCGAGTCGCCTCAGCAAGTTAGCAATAAACGAAGTCCTTCCCAAATAGAAGTAAAGTATGGATGGATAGAATTAATAGAATTAATATCACAGCCCAACAGATAAAAGGCCACTTAGTTGGCCTATTCTCTGTAGGGCTGATTGTCCAGAACGGATCTTCGACTGAAGTCTGCTAGTCGACTCCCTGGGTGATTGGTTGGTTGGTTGTTTTTGTTTTACGGCATATCAACCTTTTTCAGGTTATTTAATGCCGAATCTAATTATTTTGAGGAACGATTTTTAATGGAGTATATTTGTTTTTTAAGTCGGATCCTATTTAACCCATAGTTGGGACCCTAACAGGTACTACCACTCCGAGTCAGAGTGGACCTGGGAGCAATGGCAATTAAAGGGTGGCTCCACACTCCCCAAGGCCCGCAAGCTGGGACCTCAACATCGGATATAGTTTTAGGTCATATCCAGGACCCTCCCTGGGTGACTTACAGTCAAAGTATTATGTACGTATCGAAAGAATCTAATTTGTATATCAATAGTAATGATACCAGAAGAGTCTATTTTGTCAATAGTAATGATACCAGAGCAATAAGTGACGTCATGAAGAAAAGGAGCGTCCGCAGATCGGTAATCTTTGATGTTGCCTCTGGTTGCGTACTTACCGCTAGCCTTTTCAGGAACGAAATCGAAGATTTTACACTTGCAACGCAACCCATCGCCATCAATGTCAACCCAAATGTATTCAACCATCACGGTGTCTTTATCTTGCGGCAAAGACATGTAGTGAGTGAGCACCGTCTTGTCGGTTTCTGATTGGCAGCTGATCATCTGAGTCATAATGAACACTGAAACGATCAAAGTATAACGATCACTTTTTTTAAAAGAAATAATACGTAGAAATTTAAAAGAAAATAAAAAATGTGACGAATGTAAAAGAATCCAATGAAACATTTAGCGATCGTTGACTCCATTATTATTATTATTATTATTATTATTATTATTATTATTATTATTATTATTATTATTATTATTAATGTTATTATTAATGTTATTATTATTATTATTATTATTATTAATGTTATTATTATCATCATCATTATTATTGTTATTATCATTATTATTATCATCATCATTATTATTATTATTATTATCATTATTATCATTATTATTATCATTATTATTATTATTATCATCATCATTATTATCATCATCAGCATTATTATTATTATTATTATTATTATTATTATTATTATTATTATTATTATTATATACATATACTAACAAAGGAGGCACCCAGCTTTGCCCGATCGTAAAATATGCTTAAATATATTTTAATTTGTCACGATTTCGTATATATTCTTATGTAGTCGTGATTTCAAAAGTAAAAAAAAAACATATTTGGATACTATCAGCTAGAATCGAAACTGAAAACAAAACCGTAGCTTTCAAAACTGATAACGTTACCACTATGCCAATGTGTGTGGTTAAAAATAACCTATGATAAATGTGCAAAATGTATAACAATTTTTTCCAGTTTTGATGCCTTTTTGACTCCATTAAAAACTATTTTAACCGGTTAAAGACCCATAAAAGAACGGTCCATAAAAATCCAATCATTTGAAGCCACTCTGCAACTTTTAGTTTTGGAAAAGATAGAGTTTGAAAATATAGACAGACAGACACAGTGAGTTTTATAAATTATATATACATATATATATATTGACCAAACTCAAAGAAAACCAACCTGCCTCCTCCCTTGAGGCTTGCATTTACTAATATCCGCGGGCTTAGAACTAACTTAGATGATGTTGAGTCATTTCTCCTTGTAAACACCCCGGATATCTTAGCATTAAGTGAAACTAACCTTCACTCCTCCATTCCCTCTAACCACTTTAACATGCCTGGTTATCTCCCACTCTACCGTAAGGACTCGGACAGACATATGCATGGACTTGGAGTCTATATTCGAAACACCCTCCCCCTAACTAGAGAAATAAAACTAGAATCAGAGGGCCAGGCCTTTATGTGCTTCAGACTAAATATGCAACACAATATTAGCTACTTGTATTTTCTCTACCGCTCTCCCTCAAACCAAGACTGTACCCTAATAAACAAAGTCTCAGACAGCATAGATATAGCACTCTCCCTCGATACTAGCGCACAAATACATGTATTTGGTGACTTCAATGTCCACCACAGTAACTGGCTAGGATTCTCAAATCACACAGACGTAGCTGGTAGCGCAACACATAGCTTCTCTGTATCTCATTCCCTATCTCAATTGGTTACATTTCCGACACGTTTCCCAGACCAGCACGATCAACATGCCTCACTTCTAGATCTCTTTCTGACAACGGTTCCCAATGACTGTACAACAAATGCCCACAGCCCACTCGGGAATGCTGATCACGCTGTGATAATGGTAGAAATCAGCCTAAATTCTTGCCCTAAAGCTGAAGACCCACTACTCAAAACAACGAGGTATTACAAAAAGGCTGATTGGGAAGCCATCAGGGAGCTCATCAGAGATGCCCCATGGCAAAATATCTTTACTCTTCCAGCGGAAGAGTGTGCAAATGAGACAACTGAATGGTTCAAAACTGCTATTGAAGCACATGTTCCCGCACGGAAATACTATAGCAAGCCCCACTCCCCCCAATGGTTTACTTCTGCTTGTGCAGCTGCCATTTGTCAAAGGCAGCATGCGTTCCGCAGATTCAACCGACATAAGTCCAGCTCAAATAAACAGAAGTTTATAGAAGCTAGAAATAATTGTAAGAGAGTGATAGACACAGCTAAGTCAGATTACTCTGAAACCACCAGAAAGCGCATCGAAGCACAGAAATTAGGAACCCGGGATTTTTGGAAAATCTACAACAGCGTAGTTAATAATGGACAGTCAATTATTCCCCCACTAACAAACAATCATGAGGTTGCTTGCACGGCAACTGACAAGGCAAATCTGCTTGCCAGTCGGTTTGCCTCCAACTCCACACTGAACTCGGTACACCACTCACTCCCTGATTTTCCTCTGCGAACAGACGCCACACTTGACGATTTGAAAATAACCCCTTCTCAGGTACATGCTATTATAAAAAACCTAGACACCTCAAAAGCATGTGGACCAGATCTCATCCCGGCTGTGCTATTAAAAAAATGCTCTGCCGAGGTTGCTCCAGTTCTGTCCAAACTTTACAATAAATGCCTTAACGAATCTTGTTTTCCCGACTGCTGGAAAACCGCCTCTGTGGTACCAGTCTTCAAGAATTCTGGTGAAAGAACTGACCCACTAAATTATCGCCCCATTAGCCTCCTCCGCTTTTCGCCAAAATATTTGAGTCCTTAGTTAATCAAGTCTTAGTCCAGCACCTAACAGCTGCTAAACTCCTGACTGACAAACAATATGGATTCAGGCAAGCCCGTTCAACAGCAGATATCTTAACTGTAGTTTCTGAACGTATATACCGTTCATTGGATAAAACAGGGGAGGGTAGAGCGGTGGCCCTTGATATATCTAAGGTTTTTGACAGGGTATGGCACGATGGTCTTCTAAGGAAAATTAGATCATATGGAATCACTGGAAGAATTCATAACGTAATTAAATCCTTCTTAAGTAATAGAAAAATCAAAGTTGTCCTCGACGAACGTACATCCAAACAATATGACATAAATGCGGGAGTGCCTCAGGGGTCTACCCTTGGACCTCTATTGTTCCTGATATTCATAAACGACCTCCCTGATAATATTGTTTCGGAGATGGGTATATTTGCCGATGACACCACTCTCTATAACAGATATGAGGGGAAAACAAATGAACACATATCCAAGAAAATGGCAGAAACACTAAAGGATGACCTCCAATCCGTAGTGGAATGGGGACAAAAATGGTTGGTCTCATTCAATGCTGCTAAGACTAAGCTTGTTTCCTTCAATAACTACAAGAAACCTTCTCTACCACCAATAGCAATGGCCAAGAGCACATTGCCTGAAAGTACTTCTTTTAAACTCCTCGGCCTAACGTTTACAGGGAATATGAACTGGAATAGATACATTGAGAGCATTGCCAAGGCTGCTGCAAGGAAGGTAGGCACTCTCTACCGTGCTAGAAAACTACTTACGCCTGAAAGTATCCTGTACCTCTATAAGGCAACCATTCGCCCATGTATGGAGTACTGTTGTCACATCTGGGCTGGTGCATCTGCTGCTTGTCTCTCGCTCCTGGACAGGGTTCAAAAAAGAATCGCCAACCTGATAGGTCCTGAACTGTCATCTAGGCTTCAACCTCTGTCCCATCGACGAGATGTTGCATCCCTCTGCCTGTTCTACAAATACTTTAATGGTGAATGCTCTGACGAACTGCAAACACTTGTACCTCCCCGACGTAACTACCCCCGACAAACCCGACAAGCTACTAAGTCTCATCCCTTTACAGTGGAGATCCCTAGGTGCAAGAAAGCCTTTTACTCCAATAGTTTCTTCCCCAGAACTGCGGGTCTTTGGAACTCCCTTCCGGGATTCTGCTTTCCCAACTGCAGTGAATTTTATAAATCATATATATATATATATATATATATATATATATATATATATATATATATATATATAAAGAGAGATGGTGGGGGAGAATATACATACATGCATTTAATCATGAAAAAACAGATCAAATATAATAAATAAAGATGTCGAAACGAAAGACCAACGTTGACAGTACCAACACGGTCGATAGAGAACATAAATTTGCAGGGGAACCACGTTTGAGATAGAAATTTCTAGGTGATGTATAAATAACTAGGACTTATTTCTCTTGATATTCTGTGAGTCTCTGTCTTCAACCAGTGAAGTGTGTATGACGGGAACAGCTTCAGAGATGTGAAAACCGTGCAAAGATAGCGAGTCGGTACATCTGCACATGTAAATTCGCAATTTAGGCATTTTTTTGTTTCCGTTGACAAGTATAATTCAAGGAAGATAACTTGGATTTGACCAAGTTAATTTTATTATTATTCTGAATCAACATCAATACGGAAATAGATTGTTCTCATCCCGTGATGACTGGAAAGAAGTATTAATTAATGTTATTGTGAGTTATTATCGTCTATATTAAGGATTGAACCTTCAACCCCCAGAAGATTGCTACGTGTCCACGTGAACATAGCGTGTTGTCTGTTATAGGAGGGAATATGGGGAGTTGATGGCCTTCGTCACACAGGGTAGAATTGCCGCAAAGTTTTTGGTAAATAGTTTGGCCTTGTCGGATGCTGTCGAGATGACCTCTGGTCCATTGATAATAGTTGGGATAGAACGTACGTTTCTGTTCAGGGTCCTATTTACTATTTGCCAGAACTGGTGGGAACCAAGCAACTACTCAGCTACTTTGGATTTAACGGTTTGCGCATATAGTCCTCTTGCATTTTTTATTACTCTTTTACAGTGGTTGCTGGTGGTCCTGAAAGCAGCTTTAGTTTCAGTGCATCTATTACGTTGGTAGCTATGGAAAAAGTGATTTCTGTGTGCGATGGCAGCAGCACATTCAGGGGAGAACCATGGCTGGCTGTTAGGTTTTTGTAGGAATTTTTTGGATGGTATGAATTGGATGGTCTATGCCTACAAGTAACCATTCGGTCAGATCAGATACTATTGAGGACATATCCTTTTTAAACATGGAATGGAGAGGTAAATCAGATATGAATGTATGGAAGCTATCCCAGTCCGCCATAGAGTATTGGTATACAGTACGGTGGAGAGGTACGTCTGTGGATTTATTATATTTCATTTTTATCTTAACTGATACGACGCAGTGATCGGAGGATCTCAGAGGAGATAGAACGGAACATGAGCATAGCTCAGGGGAAGTGGATAGAAAAAGGTCTAGAAGGCTTGCGTACTGACCGGTACTATCGGGCACTCGGATGGGCTCGCGAACAATCTGAGTGAGGTCATAGGCAATGGCAAAATCATGACAGAACCTCCCCTCATCATCAGTCTTATTTGAGTGGGTAAGCCATTTCACAATATGGACATTGAAGTCACCGCAAATGTGAATGTTAGCCGAGGGATGAGCAGATAGGATGTGGTCAATTTTTTCTGATATACTCTTAAAGACTCCGCTGTTGTGGGGGCGATAGAGGGCAAATATAAAGCCGGTGGTGTAAGCAAGTGCAATCCGGAAGCACATATAAGGTAGATTAGGGTCTTTTCTGGCGATATCCCTGCCACATGAGAAGCCATCTTTAATGTAGGCACATATTCCATGCCCGTGGCGATCTTGGGGGTCACATTTAGATGTTAAGTTAGAGTATCCTTTAATTATGAACTCATCTAGAGAGGTGGTCGGCCCTATTCCAGTTTTGCTTAGAAAGAATATGTGAGGTTTCGTCTCCTGCAATTGGGTTTCAACCTCTGGTAGGTTAGACCGTAGACCCCTCATGTTAGAGAAGGAGACATGGTAATAGGGGTCTACATAGGAGGATGGGGTTCTAGGTTTATTCGTGTTTTCTTTTTTTGAGATATTTCATGTTGAGGATTTGGGGGTTTGTGGAACAGGTCAGCATACTTGGTTAGAGCAGAACAGAGAGGGAAAGTAAGAGAGGAAAGACAGGAAATTTTTTTTGTAGCACATGATAAGGTAAAGCCGTAACAATTGCCCACTAGTATGACATCGAGAGGCCCCACCAGAAACTACTGCATGGTCCAGAATCCATTCACCAAATGGCAATACAGCAGTCTCAGTACTTTGCACTTGCTGATAGGGCAGCCTCCTTAGTGGTTATTCCAAGGTTCAGGTCCCTGACTATCAGGCGGTTAACGTCAGCTCAGATGAAAACGTTTACCTCGAGCACCCTTACTAGTGACATGGCCGCAAGGATAGACATAGAGACAGAAAATTTCCGACATCTCAGACTACTGTTCACGAAGTACTACCGACCTGGGAAGCAGCTTTTTCTTCACCTTTTGTCAGAAACATCACTCATTAGAAATGAGGACTGAGGGACAAAAAAGGATAAGCGAGAATTACTGGAGCTGCTGATAACACATCCACTACATTATCTACTCTCCATTAAAATAAAATGGTAAGAGGGACTTATTTATATCTACTTAGTAAAGTCCTTTGCCCATTCCCAGTTTAGAATAGAATTTGAAGATAGTCTCCCCTCCCATATTAATCCGTGGATTTTTTTTTTTTTTTTTTTTTTTTTTTTTTTTTGCTTTTGGTACCTCGCGATAGAACCTTCGAGATTAAACTTATAATTACGTTTCAATAATGCAACTTGTGAGGTCAGCTTATCTTTTTAGATTGGGGGCATCTTATTTAAAGGCTACTTTAGGGTAATACCAGGCGTATTTAACAAAAAAAAGTTTAAAACACAAGTGATAAGACATAAGTGATGTTAAGGAGTTTCAATTTTTAGTAAGAATGCAATAAGAGAACAAAGATAAATAAATAAAATGTATATATATATATATATATATATATATGCATATATATATATATATATGCATATATATATATATATGCACATATATATATATGCATATATATATATATATATATATATATGTATATATATATATATATATATATATATATATATATATATATATATATATATATATATATACATTAATACACAAAAATTGGCAAAATTAAGATATCTATTTATTATTTTTTCGATCATGTTTTTGTGGGGAAGGATGTTTCTACCTACACTTAGGGTTATGGTTAGAGGTCCATTACTTTTTTTTCTGGTGAGGAAAGGAAATAAATGGAGTACCAATAATTTTTTATGTTTATTTGTTTTGTTTTTATTATTGAAAGTGGCCTGTTGCCACCTGGATTTAGGGTTTGGTTAAGGTTATTGTTATCGGTAGGATTTCAGTGCTTTGTGTGTGGTGGGAAAGAACCTAAATATAGGACAGGGGACTCTCTTGTCTTCCAAGTTTATTTCTGTATCTCTCGGCAAACTTCGTAATTTACCGGTTCAAGTCTAAAATTTCCTTTAAATTCATATACGACTATTTTTCACAAGTACCTCAAATTGCTTACATTATCTGAAACAGGCTGTTCAATTCCTCGTTATCAAATAGGTAGTAATTTTTTATTTCCTTCAAAGACGTGGAAACAGATGATCTTCTCTTGTTACTGGTTAACCGTTAGACATGTGCAATGGCTAAATAAATGACTACAGTCTCCTCGTTCGGTCGTTCAGAGAAAAAAAACGATGGGCATAGGATTTGGACCAGTCTCACCTCTCGCGCGTAAAATTAATAAAAATGACAACTAGACGATTTCCGCATCATTTACGACTACATCGACGCAAGCCTTTACATCTCTATGTTATGACTTTTTAAAAACTAATGTCTGCTTTATTATTGATTTTTTTTCTGCTTTATTATTGATTTTTTCTTTTTTAGACATACGTTCATTTGTTTTAACAAAAGTCGCCTGAAAAGTTCTCATCCCGAAAACATTACACATATTTATATACTCCCTCAGCTGATATTTGCTTGGCCTGTTATGTTAATAGTACCGCCTAATATCCTTCCAGAAAGTAGCATTTTGTGATATATTTCGCATTTCCTGATATATTTCGCCCCATCCTACCCTGCCAATATAATTGTCCATAATGCCTACTGGAAAGAAATTGAAAGCCAACTAGGGAGGTTGAACGCCTACTGGACACTATCCTCGAGTTTCTCTGTACATGAGTTTGTCAGATCAGACTGTCTTGAGGATACTTTTCTTTACAAGTAAACACGACCAAATATTCAAAGGAAATAGCATTCGCGGCCCAAATAAGATCTCCTTAGTATGATTAACCGGGTTTGTAAGTACTATACACATAGATTCGAAAAAGTTGTCAAAAAACAAATATATAACAAATAAATGTTATTAAAAGCAAGATAAGTTACTTTTCTACCTAACTGGATATGTTTTTAGCGTTTTTATTTAATGTAACATGTTTATTCAGCTCGAAAAACATACAGTGTTTACCGATATATTCGAAAATTGCAAATGGCGGAACACTCTCTAGTGAACACGGTTAGTTTGGGAAAATGAGTTAAAACTAAAAAACTTAAAAAATACTGTTAGAAACTCGCTCAATATATGTTACCGTAATAGCCGGGGAAGGTTTGAACGAAAGAAATGCAATTATGGTATCATAGAAGGTGAACAAATCGACTAAAAACATATCATACATTTTTATAAAGTTTGACTGTCCAGAAGGGAAGGAGAGTTAGAGGTTTGGGTTTAGGTAAAGGAAACTATAATGTACTTAGTTGTATGAAGCAATCAACGATAGTAAAATAAAATCACAAGTACATCCACTTCTGAAAATCTCAAAAGGATCAGAGGATAATGTTAGTCCGTTTATTATTGATCTCTTTTTTTTTCTTCTTTAATTTCTCTGTCCCTTTCCTCTTTTTTCTTTTCCTTTTCCTCTCGTTTTATATTAGAATCTTCTCTTTTATTTAAGTGTTCATCTTGGTCCTGTTCTTGCGCGAGATGTCTCCAATGTTTAGGCGGCCAGTTAACAATTCGTTACAGCACTTTATTCACGTGGCGCACGTTCTGAATTGATTTTAATTCGGTTTCTGTACTTCAAACAAAGACATCAAGTTGTATTATGGCGATTTCGTAATTCTTCGTGCATTCTCACAATGCCCATTTTTGGTTTCTTTGCAGCACAGGAAACTCTGGAATCACAGTCGCCAATTTCCAGTCACTTTCGTATAAACTGACTTGAGCGCACGACATGCGGGTTGATGGACGAGTTTTAGTCCGAGAAATAGAGGCAATTTTTAAATTTAAATATGTCTGAGTGCGTTTCTCGACTTAAAATGATTTTTGTTCATATTTGACAAGGAAAACCATTTGGAACGATAAAGAATTTCTGTTCTTTATTAATAATTTATTTGTTTTTTATAAAATTTGAATGACTATGAAACTTTTATAAATATGTGGACAGATTTGAATTGGACGAGTCTTTCCTCTTTTCTTACGAGAGGATAAGGCGGTTGATTGGAGCATCAAACCTTAAATGCGTCTCGACGTGGACTGAGTGTTTGAATGGAAGTCAATGTTAAAACTAATTAATATTCCTCTTCCCAAAATTAAACAAACTATAAAACTATTTTAAAAATGAATTTAGTGGGGTTTTTCTAGCATTTCGTCGAAAGATTACATTGAAACATCGGTTCTCGTTAGATCATCAAATTGAAGCAACATAGAGCCTGGCCATTGCCGGATGGGAGACCATTTGGGAATACTATGTATGTCATCTTCCTATACATTTTGTTGAAGCCACTTGTGAATTTGATATTCCCTGTAAACTTCTTCCTACAGAGGAAGTTGGCATAGCTCGCCCTGATCTAATACAACAGTAGGTATTACGGGTTCGTTCGAGTCGTCGAATAGTCTCCATAAAAAATATGGACTGGTAAAAACAAAAAGTGGAAGTAAGTAAAAAATTGATAAAAAATAAGGTCCTTATTCAGAATAAGAAATGCGCATATTCCGGGCAGGTTTCAACTGCCGGAATGTGCTGAGTGAAATCTTTGAGCTTTATTTTCTTATCACAAATGATGCCCATGTTTAAAACACTAAAAAAAAAAAAAAAACAGTCAAAAATTAAGAAAAAAAAATATTATAATCGAAAACAGTCATCGTTTTATGAATAAAAAGTGTAATTTACGGACCGTGCTGAAACAATAACCTTATTATTTAGAAAGCTATTCTTAACATGGAGAGGGAGTTATTTTTTAATTATTCTATACTTTCACCTATTAATGTAATAAACAAAAAATAACGTTTGTCAATTGTTAACTTCTGCAAGTTCATTGGCTAAGCTTTTTGGCACCTTCCGACGGTTTATGTAACCTACCCGGAATATGTTAGCAACTGAAAAGAAAACAGGCAAAACATCAAAAAATTGTCTGATCTTAAAAATTTTTAGATTAGTTAGGTAACTTAAATTACTTCAGCCCCTCCCTTTTGCATTTTAAGGAGGAAAGTCGTTTTATAATAGGCAAGGTTAAAAGCACATAATGATCGCATTTACAAAGAGATAACATCATGAAAAAGAAATAAAACAAACAAACGGTGCTTATTCATAAAAATGTACAGGTTAAATAAAAGAGTTTTAAATAAATGAAAAGAAAAAAATACTGATTTTTCCGAGTTGTCATTAATTATAACTTGGCTTAATGACGAATTGATCTATCTCCCCTTTTTACGGGTATTTCCGCCCTTATCAAAGTCGAATCGAAAAAATACGATAAAATTGATTTTTATTTTTACTTTAAATTTTATTCGCTAATCTTCCGTAAGTTTTTGCGTGAATATTTACTTTTTCAGAAAAGTTTTCCTGTTAATTTATTGTGACCTGCCGTGTTTCATTTGTCTATTTTTTATAGACAAGTACTCGAAAACTTTTTTTAAAGCTAGCTAGTATTTAAATCTCCTAAGACATTTAATTTCTTTTTCACATTTAAATTTCTAATTTTTAATATCATTTTCTATCAAGAGTTGCATTAAAATATGTTTTCATTTGAAATTTATGTATTTGTTTTTCTAAAAATAAAAAAAAATATGCATAGTGAATAAAGTAGTTGGTTAAATTCAGTTGTAAAGTAGATTGAAGGTTCAATCCTCAGTGCGGGTGATACTCGAAATACAATTGCGAATTACTTATGACTTCTACCTTGTCATGGCTGATAAAGCGAGAGTATGTTACTCCCGTGGGGTAAAGGGTTTCCGAGTTCGACAGAAAGACCCCCGAGTTCGACAAAAAGATAAAAGTAAAATGATTCCCGGGCAACGGCGGGTAAATTACAGATATTAAATAATAATATTAATAACATAATTAATAATATTATAATAATAGTAAATTACAGATATTAAATAAGAAGAAGAAGCAAATGCGATAAAAATAGAAAACTGTATACATTCACAAAGCAAAGAAAATGGTCGTGAAAGCATAGACTGTTTAATTATAGAATTGGATTCTGTTTGACATACTAGACAAATACTTACCTTTTGCTTATGTTTCTTTTCTTGTGATAGGATACAGGCGATTACTGGAGCTTCGTGCCTCTAGCTTATCTAGCGTAAAATGCTCGTCAGAAACGAGGCCAAGGTTTTAAAAGGCAAAATACAGTGTATGCAAATAATTAGAGACGCGCGGTCAACAATGATGAAACATTAACCTTGGAGATATCTTATTTTTATCAGAATGTTCAAAAACGGACGTGATGTCTTTGCTGTTACGACCACCGTCAAACCGGAAGTGATGTAGGTTTAAATTAAGGCTAGACAATCGAAAAGAGGGGGTTAACTTTCGAAAATATCGGCGAAAAAAGCGAACCCTCGCTGTAGAAAAGTGCCCAGCTGATGGTGAAGAAATTAGTGTTTTTAGCAAAGGATCAAGCTTCAAAACGATACTAATCTTGCGAAAATCCGTCGCCTCTGTCGAAAGTTTTAGGCAGACATGCAAACATACATACATACATACACTTATATATTGGTAGCTCAAATTTTCGATCCAAACCGTCTAAAAAGCTTGCGGGGGAGTTTAGTAGAGTTCTCAAAACGGATTACAAAGATTTTCCCATATCTCAGTTCCCTGTATATCAAATTTCGAGTCCGTAGACTTTAAATTGACAGAGTTATTGCATAGGGAAATCTACACAGACACACACACAGACACGTTCACTTTTATAGATATATTAGCATTTCAGCCCGGCGTTGCCCGGGTGTTTGGAAGGGTATGTTGAGCAAAACAAAAAGAAAAAGCGGTTAATTTTTTAAACTTTGACCTCTATTATGACCCTTTAAAATTTATTGTTTTGGGCTCAAATCAAGTTATTAAGTTAGATCCATGTCCAAGGAACCTATATCTAAAATTTCAAGTGTTTAGACCCAAAATTGGCGGAGGAGTTTGGTAGAGTTTTCAAAGGTCAAATCGTTGAACTTAACAGCCAAATTTCTTAACAGCCAAATTTCTTAACAGCCAAATTTCTGGCCAAAAATGGATTACAAAGATTTTCCTAAATCTCAGTACCCTGTATATCAAATTTCGAGTCTGTAGACTTAAAATTTACAGAGCTATTGCGTTAGAAAAAGTACACACACACAGACACACAAACACACAGACACGTTCACTTTTATATATATACTAGCATTTCATCCCGGCGTTGTCCGGGTGTTTGAAGGAGGAAAAGAACGGGAAAAACCGTGACGTCTTTGCTGTTACGACCACCGCCAAATCGGAAGTGACTTATATTTAAATTAAGGCTAGACAATCGAAAAGAGGGGATGATTTTCGAAAATATCAGCGAAAAAAGCGACCCAACTGTAGAAAAGTGCCCAGTTGAGGGTGAATAAATTAATATTTTTAGCCAATTTTTCGGTATTTGTCGTCTGAAATGTCGAGCTTCAAAACGATACGGATCTTGTGAAAATCTGTCGATTCTGTTGAAAGTTTTAGGCAGACATGCAAACATACATACATAGATTTATATATTGGTAGCTCAAATTTTCGACCCAATCCAATTAAAAATTTACCCTATCTCTGAATACCTATTATGTAAAATTTCAAATGTTTAGACCAGAAATTGTCAGATTAATTTGGTAGAGACCGCAGATGTCAATTTTTTTTTTCAATTTGATCCCTGTTATAACCCCTTAACATTTATTGTTTTTGGCTCAAATCAAGTTATTAAGTTAGATCCATGCCCAAGGAACCTATGTCTAAAATTTCAAGTGTTTATACCCAAAATTGGCGAAGGAGTTTGGTAGAGTTCTCAAAGGTTAAATCGTTGAAAATTGACCTCTTAATAGACAAATTTCTGGTCGAAAACGGATTACAAAGATTTTCCCAAATCTCAGTACCCTGTATATCAAATTTTGAGTCTGTAGACTGAAAATTGACAGAGTTACTGTGTAGAGAAATGTACACAGACAGACAGACAGACACTTTTACTTTTATAGATATATAGATTTTGTTCGTTAACAAAGTTTTTGTCTATTTTATTCGCAGCAGCTAATGAGTAAATTTAGCACTTGCTGAATGATGACCCATTCCCAATCATTCATAATATTCACGTTTTTTTATAAACAGTGATTAGAAAGTAACTCCTTATTAATTGTTTGTAATTTATTTTATTGAATGAATACATAAGTGTATAGCATGATGTTTTATTTAGAATTTAACATGCGTGCCAGCATTCGACACCAGCTTTTTTCTTATTTCTTATTTTACTAATGAGTCAACATTTATCAAGACTTAAAACCTATTTTAAGAGTATGGTTAACGAGATGAATATCTTCACAAACGAATGAATACTATGAGGGGATTTAAAATTTTTGTATATATATATATATATATATATATATATATATATATATATATATATATATATATCCTACTAAAAACAACAGCTGACTCAGAAAACAGCATTTTTTCATCATCAAAAATATCGCTCTGGGAATGTAAGAACTAAAGCCAAAAATAAAGGGACAGTCTCACAACTCTTGCTACCCCTCCCCCATCATCCTGTATATTCCAAACATGCATTTTTGTTCATTTTTCTTATTTACAACATTTTAATTAGTATGTGCTTTTGTACATTTTCACAGACGGAAGTGTTGTCTACATCTTAACCAAGCCAGGATACATGCAACAATGCCATTAAGTATTTGCATAAAAAGTTCATTTATATTTCTGCATATTCATAAACTCTAACATATAGTTGTTCACCATTCCGCGATGCCTTCCACAGTGGCGTTTTATCTGAATTTTCTACAGTCTACGCCTAACCCTAACCTAATCTAATCTTTTTGCCCTCAGATAACAATAACCTTATATAGGATTCATTAAAGCTCATGAGCGTCTGTGCACACTGCTAACAACTGGCAAGGCTTATTGCTACAAAATTCATGGCGGGGATCTTCTACAAAAGAATCCAATCATGTTTTTATATAATTCAAACGATTAAGACAGTCACAAATTGTGTCATACACGATTTGTTAACGATGTAAAAGAGCACATTTTTTTTTATATAAATAACAACTGCAGATGACCTCTGCAATAGACACTAAAAAGATAAAATCAGAAATATCACTTGGCATAATTGCTTTCTAATTAATTTTAATTGGATAAAAAAAATGTCTGCTTTGTGTTATCTATTTAACCATATATTAATCATCAGAAGATCATTTAATGTCGAAACTTGATTTTATAACCTGTGTCGTAATTTTTCCTTTTTTTTTCATAGAAGTCGCCAATTATCAAGGCTCAGAGACAACTCGAGGATAAGGGTAAAAGTGTGTACAGTAGTCAATGGGAAAATATCATAGTAATCGTTAATAGTGTAAATTTGGTAAATTGGATTATTTAAAGGGAACGGCTCATCAGGAATTTGTTCACATTGGACTTGAAGACTGCCATATTGTAGTCAGCTTGAAAGCAGAAAAACCGTAGAGAGTTCCACAGGTGTGCAATTCTAAGAAAGAAACCTTGTTCATGGAATCTATGTTTAGGTTTAGGCACAGATAAAGAATGAGGGAAATTATTGATATTGTTTTCAGCTAGACTAGTGTTTTTCGTGAAAGTTTGGCGAGGGGGGATCATAGATTGGAGCTCAGACGAACACTTGCCATGAAAATAACGATAAAGCAGAGACAGGCTCCCAACGTCTCTTCTGTAAGAAAGAGGTTGCAGGAAAGAGAAAAGGGTATCCCCTACAAGGCTACAAAGTCTATTTTGAATTCTGTCAAAGCAGGATAAAGTGCTTCTAGCAGATGTGACAACAATACTCCATCCTTGGACGTACCTGGGATTTATATATGTAGAGAATTGCATCAGCAGTGAGATATCTACTGAATTGATAGAAGGATCTCACCATTTTTCCAGCGATCTTTACAACAGATTTGATGTACGTATTCTATTTCAGATCAGGAGTAAAGGTCAAACCCAGAAGCTTTTTCAAAACATGGAGCCTCTCAAAGACGAGAGTCATTCATTTCAATTGATGCCAGATGGGGATCAGAACGTTGATAATGTAAAGATCGAAGGTTGGTTTTAGATGCATTAAAATTAACCAGCCACTTTTTCCCCTATTGTACTACATGCTCAAGATTAGAAGAGAGAGAATCGGAGAGCACTTGATCGTTTACAGCTTTTAATGTGCTGCCATAGATGGTAGTGTCGTCAGCAAAAATGCCTACAAATAATCTAAGGATGTTATTTGGAAGATCATCGATGTAGATCAGGAAGAGAGTTGGGCCCAGGATGGCCCCCTGACGGACCCTAGCATTAATACTATGAGCTTCTGATTTCTGCTCATCAACCACTACTCTTATGAACCTATCAAAGAGAAATGATTTAATAATAGAGAAGACATTTTCAGCTATACCATAGCCGGAGATCTTGGGAAGTAGGCCTTTATGCCATACCCTATCAAAGGCCTTTTATATGTCAAGAGAAATTGCCCTAGAAAGGAACGATGTTACTCGTGAGAAGATAAAGTAGTAGTAGTAGTAGTAGTAGTAGTAGTAGTAGTATTTCGCCATCCCAGTAGTTCTCAGGATTAAGATCTAGGAGACAGAAAAACGAAACAAATGCATAAAACTGAAAAGAATTGGAAAATCACTAAAATACCAATAATTCTGGGGGCACAAAGCGCAACCGGAAAAAATAGGATGAATTAGAATTAAAAGGAAAAGTGAGACAATACAATGTATATAATGATAAAAACAGACAAAATCTTTAGGAAAATTCTCGAATGCGGAAACCAAACTACATAACCAATGAATGTTAACCATCCACAGATAATTTAGAAATAGAACAAGAAATATATAGAACTCAAACTGTTAATAATACCATAAACTGACATTCCTCCCTTTAATTGTAGCACACAATATGGTCGGGGAATGGAAAGATTCATGGGATAGAGCACCAATCAAACCTCTTCTAGGAGGGTACAGGTAATACCGAAACTTTGGGAAACATATTACCACTCAAATACCAAAAAAAAGATTCATGGTTGTTGCCAGTAAGAAATCAATGATTACCGGCTGTTGAGATAATACAAAACGATTTGTAACGGTTATCGAAGGAGACGGAGAATTCTGGAAATCTAGAGAGACCTGTTACTCCAACTTTAGAGAAAGCACTTGCCTATTCTCAGTGAAAATTATAAATGAGTAAATAATAATAATAATAATAAGAAGAAGAAGAAGAAAATCAATCAATAGAAACATCTTTGGGAAGGACTGTTCTGATAAGTGTAGGCTGTGTGGTTTAACTCTTGAAATAGTGTCACACGTTGTTAGTGTGTGTTCTACATCTGCTCAAAAAAATACAAACGTCGCCATGACATGGAGTTTGTGCCAAAAGTTTGGAATCCAAATGACGGACAAGTAGTTCTAATATCTCCCAGAAGTAGTAGTGAAAAATGAGGACATTAAGATTCTCTGAGATTTTAATGATTCAGTGTGACCGAGAATAACTCATGACCATGCATAATGCACTACACCCAAAGGACTATATTGACAGACTCTACGTGGAAAGGAAAGACGGCAGGAGGGGATTGATCTGTATAGAAGACTGTGTGAAGGACATGAAAAAAGGCTAGAAAAATACTTAATGCCAAACACTGAAAGGATAATTATGGCAGCGAGAGACACTGAAAAAAAAACAAAAAAAAAAAAAACACAGAGACAAACGACAAAACGAGAAAAGAGAAATTCCCATTTCCCAGAGAAACAACAACAGAGAAAATTCCCATTTCCCAGAGAAACAACAACAGAGAAAATTCCCATTTCCCAGAGAAACAACTCCACGGAAGATTCATAAGAATGACAAACGATGAGAATAACGAAAACACCTGAACATGGATGCGAAAAGGACATATAAACCGAGAAACTAAATCTCTAATAACTGCAGCACAAGATAACTCGATAAGAACCAACCATATCAAAGCAAGGATCGATAAAACACAAGAAAACAGCAAATGCAGACTCTGTGGACAAAGAGACGAAACGATAAACCATATAGTAAGTGAATGCAGCAAACTTGCCCAAAAGGAATACAAAAACAGGCATGACCAAGTGGGGAGGGTGGTACACTGGGAATTGTGTAAACGACTGCATGTTGAGCGTACAGACAAATGGTACAAGCATAAACCTAGAACAGCACTCGAAAACGAGAACCACAAAATCCTATGGGACATGGACATACAGACGGACAACCCCATCCAAGCAAGAAGACCAGATGTCGTAATAATTAACAAGAAAGAAAAATCCTGTCAAATCATAGATTTTGCTGTCCCAACTGACCACACGATGAGTATGAAAGAAAAGGAGAAATGGAGCAAATACACAGAGCTAGCCAGAGAGCTGAAAGGGATTTGGATGGTGAAGAAAACCAAAATAATACTCATAATAGTAGGAACACTAGGAACAATTCTGAAAAACTTTGAAAAAAGAATTGGAGAAATTGGAATCAGAGGAATGGCTGCAAAGATACAACGACTAATGATAATGAAAACGGCTGAAATATTAAGGAAAACCTTTGAATGCGGAGAATAATACACATGAACCACATGCGTGAGCCAGACAAACTGCTGCAGAGGCAAAACAGGGAATGGAGAACACTGAAGCTGCATATCAACAAATTCTACATCTCCATCATGCATCCCGTCCCATTGTCCCATCACCGTTCCCCTCGCTCAAAAAAAAGTGTGATACCAAATAATCGAGAAGGGTCAAAGGAGATGGAAAGACCAAGAAGAGAGCACTGATCAGACCTTCACTGGACAAGCGTGAAGAGAACTGGGACCTTGGGGAGGCTTGCCGCTGCCATCGAGAAATCGGTGGTGAGAGACTGTTGCGATAACACAAATTTATTTGCAAATGCTATCGAAGGAGGTGGAGAGTGCTAGACGTCTGGGGAGACTTGTTGTCACTCAGGTTCTAGGGAAGACCACAGGTTTTTTTTTCAATCAGATCTTTGATGACGTGTGAAAGCTCCATGTGAGCCAATAATAATAATAGCTATTATAATGACGATTACTTTGGTTGTTACAAAAGTTTAATAAAGATATCCGGTGTTATTTTGACAAGTTGTATGTTATAATGAAAAATAAATTTGTCGTTAGTTGTAAAAATTAGTGTTGGGACGATTAATTGTAATTAGAATTAGAAAAAATCGGAACATTTGGAGTATTGGAATCGAAAACATCTGAATCTAATTTCTGATACGAAAATCAGTTATTTAAATAAAAAAAATTACTTACTTTTCAATTGCTGATACTAATGTTGAAATGAAAACTATTTATTGATTTTAAACTAACAGAAAACTTAAATTTATACTAATAATAACGATTTAGTAATAATGTCATTTAATAAAAAAATTCATTTGTAAAAAATGACATGAGTAAAAAATATAGATGGAAATCTCATAATGGGTTTATCAAAATCTTGATAAAAGAAAAAACATAAAAAGTTTGTGAAATTTAAAAGAAAATGTAGATGAAGACTCCATAACTTCATCACCTCTTCCCTCACAATTCTACTTTTTTTTTTTTTTTAGAGAATTAGACAATTTTAGAATATGAATCCGTGACTGTATCGGAATCAGAAAAAATATTGCAACCATCAGTAAAAATAAAATCGCTTTTGATAAATATAATGAGTCAACTGCAAAACAAGAGAGCAAATAATTTAACCAGCGTATTGAAAATATCCTATGATTTGCTTCTCTATATGGTTCGGTAGAAAAACTACGATGTATAATGAGATAAATACTGAAATTAGATAATATCGATATCTGTTTAAATATACTGTATCATCGAGTTGAAAACAATATGCAGATATAACATATAGAACGGATTGATTCCGTTAGGTTCAATAAAAGAAGTTGGTGTCGAGCAGTAATAACCGGTGAACTGACAAGTACCACTTTTGCTTTCTTTGCATATCCGTGAACATAGTCACGTGTTCGAGCTACGTCAAAATCCTTAGTTGTACCTCTATAAGGCCATGTATGGAGTATTGTTGTCACATCTGGGCTGGTGCGTCTACTACTAGTCTCTCGCTCCTAGACAAGGTTAAAAAAAGAGTCGCCAATCTGATAGGCCCTGAACTGGCATCTAAGCTTCAGCCTCTGTCCCATCGACGAAACATTGCATCCCTCTGCTTGTTCTACAAGTATTTTAATGGTGAATGCTCTGACGACCTGCAGACACTTGTGCCCCCACAACGCAGACACCCTCGACAAACCCGACAGGCACCTAAATCCCACCCCCACACAGTAGAGATCCCTAGATGTAAAAGATCTTTCTACTCCAGTAGTTTCTTCCCCAGAACCGCTAGACTCTGGAATTCCATTCCAGGATCCTGCTTCCCTAACTGTACTGACATGCAGAAGTTTAAGTGCAACGTAAACCGACATCTTGCTGCCCAAATCCCTACATAGTGGCCCAGTAGTTGCTGCCCCTGATAGTAGCCCCCTACACCAAAGTGGCAATGTGCCTTGTTTGGGGTGAAAATGTAATAAAAAAATTAAAAACAAAAAAAAAGTCTTTCTTTCTATTCAAATCTGACTTCTGACAGACAGATACTAAATCTTCATTACAATCGACTTGAGAGGAAAATCTTTCATTTAACTTGTGCTTATTGAGTAGACAAAAATAATTCCATGAATACTAGATGAATTTATCGGTTATAAAAAACAAGTACTTTTTTCAATTTTGTAAAACATGGTCTCTTCAACAAAGTTATTGGTCAAAGGACACATAACCATAATATAAAAAATAACCATCTGAAAAACTTTACAGACTTTTGTATGTGATTTTCCATAAAGTATGTTGAATATCTCAATATTCCGACCACGTGTACCGGAAATGTCACTTGCTAAGAATAAAACATGAAACACTCACCTGGCCGGAAGAAATAAAATACGGTTAATTGTCATAAGTTGTTGATTGATTGCTGTTAGTTGCCATAAATTGTTGATTGATTCTAAACCACCTACAAAGGTTATCTTATCCACGACGATTAGCTGCACACGGAAATAAGTCATAGCACACTAAATGCTTTAGAGGCGTAGCTACATTGACAATGAGGCGAATTCCTAGAATGACGTTTATGGGTGAACGCATGGGTAATCCAAATAATTATATAAACTAAAAGGAGGTAATTCCTGGGAGGATAGTCCCATATGACAACAGATACTATAAAACTCCCACAAACAAAGAAGGAGGATATATTTGGAAGGGTTGTATCATGAAAACAGAACTGCATTACCACTATCCAAAAAAGGGGGAGATGATACCCTGGAGAGTTGTAAGATGACAACAGAACACATACTACACTATCCTTTGAATAACGTATTGAAAGATAGTATATTAGTTTGACATAGTATAGTAAATTGAATTGGTCATTACAAGATAGTTCAATAGTACATAAAGTAATAGTATAGTTTCAACTTCAGACAGACAGGTACTAAATCTCCATTGCTAATCCATTCATCCATTCAGCGTGGCCGCAGCCGAGATTGAACTCACTACACGAGTTTGTAGTGTAATTCAAATCTTGTCCGTAGCTGAATACTCTATGCTTCGTCAGGGCTATCAAGGGTATTTTTTATTGTGGCGCCATCACTAAATGGGGTGCCTACCACAGTTTAAGAGAGTCCCATCTACCTTTGAGAGAAGGATAGACCGCGCCAGTTTCTCAACCTGGTATTTTACCTTGCAGGCCTTGCCTTCCCAAATGGTCACTTATCTGGTACTGGCCAGGCTCAACGTTGTTTAACTTTGGTGATCTGGTGAGAATTGGTATGTCAGCGTGATTGTGCCGTATATAATTGCTAATAAATGACGAATAGTCTTTGTAATCGACGTGGCTTGAAGAAAACTCTTTCATTTAATTAGTGTTTACTGAGGAGATAGTGTAGCGAGAAAGTTAGACTTTGAATCTGGATCAGATGCAGGTTTAACATGTAAAACTCTTGGAAGGAAAATATGTCTGTTTTGGGGAGGAAGAATTTTTAGAAATATGATCTCGTCTATATCTGTGGAGCATCGAGTAATTGCTGCACCTGAGATAAAGAAGAAAATGTTTCTGGTGGGTGTGACAGCACGTGCCTTTTCCTCGACAATGATAAACATTGTGATTTGTATCATGGTGCAGGATGGCGTTTAACATTAATAACAGTGCCGTGGAGGAATGTACAGTCTAAAGAGTTCTTGGGAGAAAATTCGACTTAATAAAAAAAAATAATACAGAAAATACAGAGAAATTTTTATGAAGCATGTACCCGGCATGCAACGAAAATGTCATATTCCAAAAATGACGTAAACTGATCAAATAATTTTTTTTCTTTAATAAGAGAATCAAATCTTATGACGAGTGAGACACCATGTTTTTAGAATGTGCTAAAATTTAAGGGCGGACAACTCAATTCTACTACTGAGATTTACGGGATGTGCTATTTTCTACCAAAAATTAATAATCTCTAAAAGTCGTAAAATTTGATTTTCTTATTTAAAAAAATACTTGATCAATTAAAGTGACTTTTGGAATATAACATCTTCGTTCCATAACCAGTTTGTATATCATAAAGATTATTCTGCCATTTTGTTTTTTTGTTTTTTTTAATTATGTGTAATTCTAAATAATCACTGAAATATGTAATGAATAGGGGGTTATCCGTTTCCTACTAATAGCAAGGTGTGACATGAAATGAGTTCAATCTGAGGGAGAACCCTGCTCCTTCGAAGGGGCTCTCTGGAAGAATAAAAAAATAACCGATAACGGACTCGTCAGAATTTGCCAAAAACAGGAGGTAATACCTGGGAAAATGGTCTCACTAGGCCCAATAATAAAGTGATTGATGAGAACAAGCTAGTTAACTAGGTTGTCAGAATGAAGTCAAGGATTTCCTTGGCTGGCAATTTTATCTGTTCCCCACTTACATCAAGTTTAGACATGAAGTCAGTTTAACGTTGGGAGAGAGGAATCCAACTCTTCCTAAAAGTATGAAAATAGTATAGAACTGACTCATTGATATTCCCCGGTAGGGCGCTTCAGATAACTGACAATTAATCATCTCATTCCCCCTCGAAGAAGGAGACAATGCCTCTGGAAAGATGATCTTTTAAGACCAAACATGGCAACTCACATTATTTGACCCAAAGACCTATGTTAGCCTGCCATGCTAGGGGCCAAAGCGATTCCTTTGAGACCACTATTTTTTTAAAGGACTTATTGGCTATGAGCAAAGTGTATTATCTGTTCTGATACTACACTTTCATTTTTTTCCTGTACGCAGTCAGTAAGTGAAGGATCCTTCTATACTGAGTCAATCTCTATTATTGTCTCAATCCAGACTGGCCTTTTTGGGGAGTTGGATTTTCACCACATTAAAAGCAGACTTTGTGTCTAATTTTGCCTTCGTAGGGAAGTAATTAAATAGAGACAGCTATGTTATACTTTTTTTTTATAATTGATAGAAGTACTAGTCCGAAGACAAAAATATTATGAAAAAAAATTATAATGATTTTATTGTATTAGGTTGGTGCAAAAATAATGTCGTTTGTTGACATCCAACTTCAAGTTCAGAAAAAAGGAGTATTTAAGATAAACGTGCAGAATAGTAGACATAGGCAGTGCGTACATTACAGAATCGATTTGTAAATTATATTATTTTTTAGAAACTGGAAGGAAGACAGAAGGGTTTTTTAAAACTATACTCAATTTAGAAGGGTTTCTTTTGTTCTCGAATAGTCTCTGTATGAAAGTTGAATGAAAACCAGAATTCCTTTCATTTTATTGGTGCTTTATTAATCTTAAAACGAAACCTACTTTTTTAACGGTCATATGATCGGTAAAACTACAAAATAATTGAACCCTCTCACATGTGTGTGTGTGTGTGTGTGTGTGTGTGTGTGTGTGTGTGTGTGTGTGTGTGTGTGTGTGCGCACGCTTGTATGTGTATGTGTGTGCGTATGTGTGCGCACGCTTCTGTGTGCGTGAATTTTATCTTTCTAATTTATTTTCAGAAAATTAAAAAATGTACATATCTTTGCATTCTCGTGTTCTTTTCATAGGATCCGGGCGAGAATTGAATTTGTTTAAGCACGAAATGCTCGCATGAAACAGGGTTAACGTTATAAAACGTTAAAACATAGAAAAATGCAAGTTGGCCAAAAGGTGGACACTTGAAATCATTAAAAGTGTCAGGAGTGGGAGTATCCAGATAAAGGTTCAAGTGAGGGCAGTTGGGGTCAGAAGGGAATAATTAGACGTGCAAAAAGGGTAAATGAATGTATAACTTATAAGGTGTTGCAGGGGGTCGATAGGCTGGATGCCGCTTGACACAGGCAAAAAACGACAAATAGCAAAGAAGACAAACGCAGATGAACAGCCATAAAAGATATGTTGCATTTATTCCACTATAAAATACAAAAGAAAAAATGATGTGGATGGCATCGGGTCTTGGATGGACAGGAATATGGGGTGTTTGGTAACTGGAAAGGCTGGATATGTGGAAACTGGATCCTGGAAAGCATGGAGTGATATCATATGGAAATTGATGTGGACATCTCTGAGGTATGATAAAAACAATTATACCTGTTACAATATTTTTGCACTATAATGGCGTAGTTATTTAAATTGCTGCCCACATCAGCAAATATTTGGCACAAGGCTGCAAAGTGGGGATCTAAAGCAGGCTCCCTTAAATATAAAGAGTGGGATAAAAAAATTGCCTGAGTAACCCTGTCGGCATTCCCCGGTCGGAGCGCCTCAGGCGACAAGCAAAAAAAAACCCACCTGAAAGCCGGGTGGCAAAGCCTGGGAGATTGGACCTCCTGAGTATTACCCAGGCAGTGTACTTCAGTCCGACAGGTGCTGGGCACTGTTCCCGGCCCCTCACCTGTCGGGCTGAGTGTCAAGAACGAATCCTTAATGTGTACTCCTACCCTGTTTCCCTGCAGCCGAAGCCACTAGGAGACACATCCCATTATAATGGGGTAGTTATTTAAATTGCTGCCCACATCAGCAATATTTGGCACAAGGCCGGGAAAGTGTACCTCAGCCCCTAACCTGTCGGACTCGGTGTCAAGAACGGATCCTTGACGTGTACTACTACCCTGTCTCCCTGCAGCCGAAGCTGTTAGGAGACACATCCCATTATAAAGAAGTATAATGGGGTAAATATTTATTTTCAAAATTTTTACAAAAAAAAGTAAAAATAGAAAAATTTGGCACAAGGCCGAATATGGGAGAAAGGAAAGGGGCTGTCTTCTCTGACTAATGCTAACTAATCTAACCTAACTAGTTCCTACTTTCACTCTGCTTTCATCACAACACCACATTCATACTATAAATCCATCAGCGTATAAATCCTTCGTCGATCACTATAAGAAAATCATACTATGATAACATAATTAAAACCCATAAGAAAAAGGGGGGGTTGGAAAAATAAAAATTTTATATACAAGATAGAATTGAAATGTTTACAATGTTAGCAACAAAAGACTAAACTGTGGCAGATAATGCTGATTCGCCAGTCGAAAGGGTGATGAGGGTCCGAATGCTTTATTATCAACACCTCTTACGAAAACTTCAAAAGGGAACCTGCATCTCTGGTGAATCAAGCGATCTGTCACCTAATTGGGGAGGGGAATGGGGCTAAAAAAAAAACTCAAAACGGGGCCTAATGATCACTATCACACACTAGCTAGGTTATGAACACAGGAGCCTACAAAACTGATCCTTACACTCGCCTAAAACATGACTTGCTCTTGATTTAAACAAACGTGTCAAGGCTGGTGTTCGTTTTTGGGTCCCAAAATTCTCTGCCTAAGGACATCCAAGTATCAGTCAATGCTTGCTTCTCTCACCCTATAGACACGTGCAGCTGACACCCACCTTTCAACAAAATCTGATGAAGAGAGTATAACTCTCTCAGCCTTCAAATGATAACGGAAGATTCATATAAGGTCGAGAACAAAGTCCTCAGATCCGTAGAAACACTCTCATACGGGTGTTCTAAATCACACATCTCATAACAGTAAGGTCAGGAACAATTCTTTTCTAAGCCTATCAGTTGTCGGTGCCCAATCGCTACAGACATTAATAGGAATCAAAGTTAATGACGATGTGTTCAGCATGCGAACCATGAGACATGTAACAAACTGAATCAACGGCACCATGATGCGACAATAAACGAAGGCGTGATATAAAATCTCGACCTCATCGCTGCACCGTTTACAAATAGATGAAATTGCCAAGCCAGCTGAATGAAATCTCTTACCAACCCAGAGATAATCTCGAATTACCAGCGAGGCCGGGGAGGCCTCATCGTTAGTGAGACACTCCGACTCAGCCACCCAAGACCAGATTGAGCAGAGCTGCCACTTTGTCAAAGGGAGCCCCTCACCGATAACATCCCTTATGGATGCTCTCACTAAAACCTTTTGGGGAAACAGCAGAGCGTTAGAGAGGCTTTCCTGGCTCTCGCGAAGGGACATTCACCTCTGGACAACCTGTGTGCCCCCCTCGGACTCATGCACCCACCTCAAAGCTGGAAAGACTTTCTTGATGTCTTTCATCCAGAGACCACCATTTTCCCTACTTTGTGTGCACATTCGATCTAGGTAATACAGCCGTAGCGTTGGAGCCAATTCTCCATGTTTGGCATACCTAGACCGTCTTCAGAAAGATGGAGATAACAGAAATCACGACAGACCATAGAGGCCTTTCCAAGCCATAAGAAGTTGAAAAGAACCCTCTGCAAATATAGCAGCATATCTGACGGGATAGGAAGAACTGATAGATGATAAATAAAGATTGGATAGATTTGGGTATTACACACCTCCGCTCTCCTCTTTAATGAAAGGTTTCTACTGATTCACAGCACGGCTGCGGATTGTACTGCTTTCAGAACCTCCGACCAATTTTTCTCCAGCTGGAGGTCAGGACCAAACCAGATGCCAAATAACTTGCAAGGCCCATTGCTCCAACTAAAGGGTCTCTGAAGGGGCATACCCCTCCAGGCACCGATGCGCAAACCCAAAGACTTGTCGCAGTTAATTTTGGCCCCTGTTACCGTTTCATGCAATCTGATTTCTACACTGACGACACTGATCTCAGCATTGCTTGTTACAAGCACAGTTACGTCGTCAGTGTAGGCGGAGTACTTTACCTGGGCATCCACACCTGGCAAAGCAATTCTGCAAAGGACCAGATTCACCCTTAGTCTGTGCAAAAAAGGTTCAATCGCAAGCACATACAGCATTGGTGATAACAGGCACCCCTTATGAATTGAACGTGACAAACTGAAGGGTCTCAACCTCTTCCCATTCACTTCTACCATCACCGTGGGGTAAGCATAGAGAAAATGAACCCACAAGCAAAATTGCGGGCCAAAACCGGCCACCGACAAAACAGCCACCAAGTACCAATGGTCAACCCTATCGAAGGGTTTGGACTGATCTAAATTGATCAGCGCTACCTCAGTGTAGACTTTTTCTATCATCAAGCATATCATCTGCAAGTTGTGCTGGATTGTCCTGCCCTTCACGGCACACATTTGCTTGGGGCTAATAAGATGAGCCAGGACAAGCTGTAGACGATTTGTGAGAATCTTGGCCAAAATCTTTAACTCAGCGTTAAACATCATTAAGGGCCGATAATTACCTAATCCATCCCCATCATCTTTGCTTTTGCGAACAAGTTTTATCACACCCATGGTAATGTACTTGGGGATTGAGCTGTTCCTAAACCATGAGTTAAATATAACCGTTAGCAAGGGAACAAAGATGTGCGACAACCTCAAATACACTTCGTAGGGCAGACCATAGATCCCTGGTGACTTATTAAGGCCAACCCACTTTAAGGCTTCAATGACTTCATCCTCCGTTATGCCACCTTCTCACCTAGCTGCTTCGGTTGTCAAAAGATGAGAAAAGTCAGCCAAATAGGTGTCGAACTGTTCTAATGACCGACCGGATTCCATGGAAAAAAGCTCCTGGAAATGAGACCTAAACGCCTCCAGCACACCCCGGTTTGTGGTCACAGTACGCTTGTCTGGCAATGTGACCCGAGCGATGTGCCTATCCGCAGCTTGGTGAAATTCCTCCGCATGCAGTTTAGCGGCCATGTTTGTTGCTTCCTGGGGCATTCTTTTTAACCTAGCACCAATCGCAAAAACTTGGTGCTCCTTTTCAGTAAGGGAGGCAAGCTGAGCCTTAATTATATTAACGCTAGCACTATCCCCCTCCTCCACCGCCGATCTAATCTTAACTCTAGTGTCACTTTAACTGCCCTAGAATCTAGTCTAGAATCTAGAGTCTTTTGCTAAAGTTGGTAGAAAAAGGCCTAATGGCTTCCTTAATTTTTACCCACCACTTATTCCCAATAATTGCTCTCGTCAATTCCCGCTTTAAGGTTAATAATAGCCCTTCATGGAAGCCTTCCACATCAAACAACGACATGTTGAGCTTCCAATAATCGGCTTATCTAGGCTTAGGTTTATCTAAGTTTACCCATACACGAACAAGTCTGTGATCCGAGTAAACAATATTGTGGAAACTTGGACAATTTAGAATCCCTACGTCGACTCACTTAACTAAGAACTGGTCGATATAACTCGAGAGTTGTACTGGATAAGAGCCGTGTCTACCCGTCCAAGTCCACACTAAGTGACAGGGCTTTTCATTTCGGAATTTGTCGATAAGATCAAACTTATCCACAAATTCACAAAATAAAACAGCATCCCGACCTCTGTTAGTACTCCTAGTAGGTAACCCAAATCGATCTAACTCGGGATCATGGACCACGTTCCAGTCTTCCGCTAAGATAATCATTCGAGAAGTATCCATGAACTGCTCGATTCGCCAAAAAAAGTCAGCCAGCTCAACATGGCTATTGGGCGCATAAACCCTAATAAAACGATATGCCCTACCCTTTATTGTAACATCCAAAACACATAGTCTTCCCTGCAGATTTATGTAACACGGGTCACACAATGCATCTAAAGACCTTTGAAGTAGCCAGGAAACGCCTCTTAAGTGAGAATTAAAGTATGCTGGGTAAGCTAAAAAAGGTCTTAGACACACAAATGGTCACCCAAAATAAGGTGGGTTTCCTGCACACAACAAATATCCACTTCGGTGCTGCAGGTCCAAACTCAAGCCCCATTTTTGCAAGTTGGCCCTTAGCCCTCAGACATTCACACTAGCAAGCTTGAGATCCCTGATTGTGCCTTAGGGTTGAGAACCAGAAATGAAGATCGTGGACATAATCATGCCAAAGGCTCTCATGAGGGAATACGTATCCATCTGAGTGTCGATGAGTTCATCATGAGAGATATTGCCAACATGCATTGGATAGGTTAGTTTCGCTATCCTATACAGGGAGGGGTGCATTTTAACCGGGACCCTCCCAGCACCACATTTTCATAGGTTTCTTATGTCTGAGTCTTTGAAAATTGCTATGGGCACTGCTAGATCAAACGACTTATTGGCTTCTTCTAGCAGTGCTCATAGATCCTTTGCCTTCTCCTTTTTTCTAATGATGGTTAACACTCTTTTAGCATTAGGAAAGTTGTTAGGGTCATCTATTGGCTTGTCAAGCACCTCCCTGAAGTCTCTAAACTTAGCTAGGTCGACCCCACCCCCTAAAATAAACAGAGTTGTTGATTTGGGGGTCACTACATCTACAGATGTCTTTACCGGGTAAATATTGTTGACGTTTCTTTTTTTTCAGGAAGGGGCCTTTTTTTGTTTCCATTAGGGGAGTGGGTGGAGTCTTTATGGGGGATGTGGAAGGAGTATTATGAGTGGTGGCAGGGGTAGATGGGACAGGAGAGGGCTTTTTGATAGGGCTGAGAGGTATCAATTTGGGTAGTTTTCAGGGGACAGGAGATGAAACAGAAGGAGGCATTTTATCAGCGTTACGGGTTTTAGGTTTGCAAGGGGAGTCAGTTATGGGGTTTATCTGTCTCTGCAGTTTGGGGCTTGGTTTAGGAGACGGAGGTTGGGATTCAAAGGGGGATTTGGGAATAGAATTTTTGGGGGCATCCAGTTTCTTTTTGAGATTAACGATCTCCACATACTTCGCCTTGCCTGGGTCTTTTTCCAGCATGGCCTCCTCCCTTGATTCTTCCAGAGAGAGGCGACCAGGGTTTTTTTCCGATGGCTATCTCCCATGGTTGGTCCTTTTCAATTTCGTTGTTGGTAGTCTCTTCAAGAGGGTGGCAAGAATCTTTGACTGCTAGTTCAATTCTCAAATGTTGGCCCACTCTTGATTTAGGGTTTGGAGCTGAGTTCTTTTTAAGGCAATCTGTCGTGAGATGACCAATTATCCCACAGTTCCAACATGTGGGTATTCTGCCTGCCACAATTATGGGTAGTTTGTCATCACCCACTGCCAAGAAGAATGGTATGTTTGTAAAGTTCTCTTTGTCAAGGAGAAGGTCTGTAAAATGCGTTGCATTGGACGACAACAATTTCCCCGTATTTAAGCATAAATACTCCAATGTGTTCCCCGTCCACGTGATGAGGTACGTGAAAAACGGATACAGTGGTTCGTCTTCTTCTCATATATTTAGTACGAAGAATATAGTTCGTGGTTATGATCTCTTTTGGGGACAGAGAAAGACAATCTTACACATTGTTTAAAAGGACGTTCCAAGTATCATAGCCCCTACACTTGATGAGGCATAGTGGACATATTCCCGTGGTGGCTAGGAGGTTGTTGACTAATTCCAAGTTTGCACGAATGACTTTCTTTGTTTTGCAGTCAACAGTATCAAGCATTTTCTTTTTGATTTCTTGAAGTTTTGGTAAATCCACACATTCCTTTATCCGTTACGGTAATTTTTGGCTTTTTCTACGAAATCAATGACATTTATAGCGACCTTTGGGGGTCGTGTCTAAGTATTTGTCAGAACATCCTCTGATTCCATACTGTTGTTGGTTAAAGGCATCTGGCTTCAAGAGGCAGCCATGGCCAAACCTTTTTAAAAAAGGTTTTAAAAAGTTCAAAATATTGTTAGAAATAACGTTAAAAAAGCAGCATGTAAAAATAATCCGATGTAAAAAATTGACCTACCCTTTACTACCTGACCCTCATATTGCTCATTAGCCAATGTTTCAGATCCCCCTTGGCTAATTTTATCGCTAGAGAATCCCCCCTACCCCGGGCCAACTTATTTTTTCTATACAGAGGTTGTTGTACAAGGTGACCTCTCCCCTCCAAAAAAATTTCCCAATCTGAAAGAGTCACTTAGGGATACGGCAACGGAAACATTTAGTACATAAACGGTAACATAGAGATTTAGGACTTCCATTACTTTCCCCAGAGAATATTTTCGTTATTATATAAATTTTAATAAAAAAAGGATATATTTAAAATTTTAAATGAAGTTCGGCGTCTATAGTTCATTTATGTTAAGAGTGCAGTTATGAATTCGGGACCACTTCTATTGTCCTCCCCATAACATTGTACACATATGATTCAAATTCCATAAAGATCGGATACATTTGAATTTGAAGAAAATATTATACCGTTCTAGCTCCTTAAGGATTGCACTTAGAGATTCTGGAATAATAAATTTTACATAAGAATACACTTTTAGATTCTATGCAGATACTCTAACCTATTTTTCTATAGGGAATACACAATCATTGTACATACATACAGATATTGAGTTTTATCTATAGTGATAGATTTATACGGTGAATGTTAATTTAAAACCACTAATGCGAAATAATGAAAATAAGGTGTTTTTTGTTTATTTATTGTTGTCATAGAAACCTGACTCCAAGGACACGTAACTTTAGCTTTTCCTGTGTGCAAGATAATATTATTATATTCCAGAGACTATGCTCGGTCAGTAAGTATGTGACCTACGTTTCGGCATTCAATAGATTATATAACACTGGAGAATTAACATGAGATTTATTCTTAGTTATATACTACATTATATGCCAATTGCAAATTAGTATGTGATCATTACCCATTTAACACGGCAAAATACTCTTGGTTATTTTATAGGATAACGTGTAGAATTCTTTGATCACAAGAATCATCCCTTTCTGTATTTTGGATATCTTGACACGTCCAAACCACGTGGGCCTGGTATTATCCATGTTGCACTAATAAAGAAATACTCTGCTGAGCTGGCCCTGGACGGGCAGCTGCTAACATAAACTGTTGAAATTTTATTGACCCGTCGTGGGTAGTCAGCTCAATCAGTTGTGACGTCTCTCTGTAGCAATGGTGTCTTTGTCATCTCTCTCCTTTTCTTTCTTTCTTTATTTTTGTTGTTAAGAGTTGTAGTCGTAACAATTGATACACCATTATTTTCTGTTGCAACTATATGTTATTGTTGTAAAATTGTTTACTTGTTAAAAATAAAATCATGTTACATGCTGTGGATTGCAAAACATACCACATTATTAATAATACACCTCAGTAACAAAGAAGTGCTGCGAAAACACAATTGGTTCTGTAACAGACCGGTAGTCAATCTTGGACAAGGTAAAAAAAATCTGATCTCATAGGTCCCACATTATCAACTAAGCTCCAATTCCTTCCTCGTCACTCCAATACTGCATCCCTGTGCCTGTTTAAGAAATATTTTAATGAAACGTCTTCTAATGAACTCATCACAGTTGTAGCCCCCTCGACGTACATATCTCCGGAAAGCCTTCTACTATAATAGATTCTTTCTTTGGACTACTAGACTTTGAAATTCCCTCTCTGATTCATGTTTCCCTGACTGTACTGACGTAAAGAGGTTTAAATATAGCGTAAACCAATATCTTGTTCATCTGTTTGCATAGTTCTCTGTAAAAATGGTCCCAAATAGTAGCCACTAACGTCCAAGTGGCAATATGGCTTTCTTGAACAAAAGTAAAAACAAAAAAAAAGTCGTCTTTCTGTCATTTCCTAACACATTATCCTTAACTTCTAATGGAAAATGCCTTTTAAGTAAATCGAGTTATAAATGTGTGGCGTCCTACGTGATTTTAACACACACCTAAATAATGAAACTATAGAATAGATTAAATATGATTGGTTATTTGTCAGGTGATATAAGCTTAGTTTTCATTCGACAAAATACGCTTGTTCATATATCAGCTTACATCGGCCTGGCAATGTAAAATTAATATTAAATTGTGAATGGTGATTGTATTACCTCGGATGATTATGTTTTTCGTTTAATTTCTAAATCCAAACAACAATTGAAAAAATGATGTTCATGTATGCATTAATAAATACATACCCAATGAATGTAGACGCCATTTTGATTTTTTTCTTTTATAACAAACATTTCTCAAAGTTTCTATTACTGAAAAAATAGTCTGGACGGCTAAAATATGTAACTAATGAAATTGATTGGAATTTTTTTTATCTAAATAACAAAATAAAAATGTCTGCATTTCACTGCTGAGGCAGAATCAGCAATAAATTTATTAGCTTAAACACTATTTACCTCTAACTTCTAAAATTCGGCTGGATTAATTTTATATAATAGAATTAACATATATAAGGATTAAGATCGCTTTGATATAATAATAGATATTTTGAATGAATTTTAAAATTGTAGATAACTTACGTCGTTGTTCTAGTATAAATATAACCCATAAAACTTGTATAAATTTAAGCAACACCTATCAGCGTATTCTACTAGAAAGAAATGCACCAGTCATATTTTTAGCGGCATTACTTGTGAAAATCTGTAATATTTTTCAAATGGTTATGTTTGACGTTGCTTTTATGATTATGTGCCACGGGCATATTTATCTACGTTGACGGGATCCGCTTATAAATCGCCAAGTTATCACGTTACATAAATATCAAAATATACACTTACTTGGTTTCTTCAGCTAGCATTTCCAGGTGTATTTTCTTCCACAGGTTTGATCACAAATAAAGACTCGAAACAAAAAGAATTTTATATTGTTAACTTTTATTGCTGATTATGTCGACATTATTTTACTTCAACACTTGTTCCTTTATGTATGAGGGTCGTTCTGCCGATTCCCCACCGAGGATCAAAGTACAAAACATCTTCGGAATTCGGTACCAAAGTTTACTCTGTTGTAGTTCCTGCCTGGATTACCAGATTGGTTTTGTGATTTAGACATTGGTTGTAACCAACAAAAGCCAACGTTGGTTTTATAAGTTTACCGAGTATGATGATTCGAAACATCAAAAAACAAACCGAGTCTTTGATTCTCAAATGAAACTCAGATCTGCACCCAAATTTCTAACACACATTTGTAGAACGCGTTTTCGTAATAAAACTTCTGAATTATTGAGATGCGGATTAATATGTTAATGTGTATTATTCGGACTATTTTTATTTTCGTTTTAAATGTTATTCCGACCTTTTTCAAGTGTATTTTTCTGAAATCGAGAAATCCTGATAAGTGAATCGGGGGTTACATCGGCCGAAACGTTGCAAGAAAAACACTCAAGATAAGAACAGTAGTTAGAATAATCTGAATAATCAAAGACAGCTGTCGTCGTGATCATTAGAAACTTTAATATTTTTAATAGTAGTATTTTTAGTAATAGTATTTTTCTGTCTTCCAAAGGTGGTTTCGTTACTCTGTATCCAAAAAAAAAAAAAGATTTTCAGAAATATATTTTATATATATATATATATATATATATATATATATATATATATATATATATATATATATTTGCGTGTGTGTGTGTGTGTGTGTGTGTGTGTGTGTGTGTGTGTGTGTGTGTGTGTGTGTGATTACAAAGAAATGAATTTAAAATGGAAAATATTCTGTAAAATAAAATTACCAACAATTGTTTCCTGGAATGAAGGAGCGATCCAAATTCGACTCTCTCGATGTCGTCGCTTTAATCTAATATACATGTCTTGCAGAGAAGTTCACAGACGATGTAGGGGTCACAATTGGATGAGGGTCGCCTGTCCTCAAAGTAACCTTTCTTTTCGTTGGCAACTTGTCTTGGAATACGGACGCTGGCAAGGCGGTTTTCTACCCCGGCGCAAAAGTCTTTAATATTTGACGTTTCGTGGGAACCGATTAGTCTTCTCGCATTGTCTTTGCCCTCGTTTGGGTCATAAAGAACGATGTGTTCGTCATGTTTCTTTCGCAATTTCTCGATGGCTTCTTCGATGAATCTAAATACAAAAATATTGTATCATTAATTTATTAATTCATATTACAAAAGAAAATGCAAAATAAATATAAACGGTGTCTTTAATGCGAATAGTGATGCATTTAAAAAAATATTTTCTTCATATATATATATATATATATATATATATATATATATATATATATATATATATATATGCATATATAGATGGAATACTGTTGCCATATCTGGGCAGAAGCTGCTAAAAACAGCCTATCCTGCCTTGACAGAGTACAAAATAGACTTCGTGTCTTAGTGGGGGATGCCCTTTTCTCTTCCCTGCCACCTCTCTCCCACAGAAGAGACGTTGCGAGCCTATCCCTGTTTTATCGTTATTTCCATGGAAGGTGCTCGTCTGAACTCCAATCTCTGGTCCCCCTTCGCCAATCTTTCACGAAAAACACCCGTCTAGCTGAATCCACTGTGAAAAATTTCCCCCACTCTATATCTGTGCCTAAATCAAAACACGGATTCCATGAACAAAGCTTCTTTCTTAGAACTGCACGCCTGTGGAACTCTGTTCCGTCTGCCTGCTTCCCACCGGACTACAACTTGGTCCAACGTTAACAAATTCCTAATGAACCGCCCCCTTAAGTAAACACTTCATCAAATCTCCACACTAACGTAATGTACTTGCAATAACCCTTATCCCTGAGTGGTTTCCGGGCCTTGATAAGTGGTGATCACTGTGTAAAAAAAATATATATATAATATAAAGCTGAATGTGTGTGTGTGTGTGTGTGTGTGTGTGTGTGTGTGTGTGTGTGTGTGTCTGATCACGAATAGGCTCCAATATGGTTGACTATTTTAAAAAACTGAGTACATATAATTATAGAAGATGTATCGAGACACAGGAATAGGTATGTTTGATCTGGCAGAACGGTGGTTCATTAAAATTGTGGGGTCTGTGTTATGGAAATAAAAAGTTAAAAAAAAAACGTTTACAAGTGTTTTTGATATAGATGTACATAATAATACCTTGATAAGTATGTTTTAACTTAAATAGGGATGGTATAATAGAATTGTGGGGTCTGCGTTCGCGCCTGGCCTCCATAGAGTGGAATTAGGGACAAACTTTTATAAAGACTTTTCATATCTATCTGCGTAAGTATACTTTGATAATTATGTTTCAGTTTGAAGAAATATGGTATAATAAAATGAAACGTGTTTGTTCGCACCTGACCTCCATAGAATGGAAATATGTAACAAAGTTTAACAAGGTTTTTTTTTAATATAGATTCACAGAATATTGTGGTAAGTGTTTCAGTGTGAACAGGTATGGTATAATAAATTATGAGGTTTATCTATTTTATTTTTACTTTCATCATATTTTGCTTTGGTTTTGATACTCCCAAATTCGAAGCTATCTCTTTACAACCCTTCCTTTTCATAACCTATCATACTTTCATAAATCAGAGTCCATTTTCTGTAGGCTGTTTTTGAACCCAGTCAACGATGGGTACTTTTGCTATATAATTATTTTCATAATATATAATTATTTTTATAATATATACGTCGTTAATTATTTTTATAATATATATAATTATTTTTTATAATATATTTATAAAACACTGTGTAAGTTTGTGTGTGTGCGTGAATTTTTTCCCTATGAACTTCGTATATATATATCAAACCATCTAATATAGTTAGTCTTATTTTCAATTATATTCGAAATATAATACAGTGACATTAGCAAAGAAAAAGTCACCTACGAAAACGAACCTCCTAAATTAAAACCTTGAATAATTATCTAAACTCGAATGTAAATTAATATTAAGCCGACTTTAAAAATAGATAAAAGTCAATTATTGGAATTTTAATTGTAAGGTGAAGCTCCAATGATTCAAACTCGAGATAGATAATGACAAACTTCCCATTAATATGGGAGGGGAGATTATCATCAAAAGTGTCCTGAATTGATAATTTAGCACCGGACTTACTACTTAGATATAAATAAGTCACTTGTACCCATTCCCCTCCTCCCTGTTTCTCTTTTTTTTCCTTTTTTTTTAAATGAAGAGTAGATAATACAGTGGATGTGTTATCGGCAGCTCCAGTAACTCTCGCTTCTCCTTCTTTGTCCCTCAGTCCTAATTCAAATGAGTTATTTTTCGGACAAAGGGTGAAGAAAAAGCGGCTTAAAGGTCGGTAGTACTTGGTGAACATTAGTCTGAGATGTCGGAACTTTTTCTGTCTCTATGTCTATCCTTGTGGCCATGTCATTAGTAAGGGTGCTGGAGGTAAACGTTTTGTCTGGGCTGACGTTACCGCCTGATAGTCAGGGACCCGAACTTTGGATTAACCACTAAGGAGACTGTCCTATCAGCAGGCGCAAAGTACTGGGACTGCTGTATTGCCATTTGGTGAATGGATCTGGACCATGCAGTAGTCTCTGGTGGGGCCTCTGGATGCCATACTAGTGGGTAATTGTAACGACTTTACCTTTTCATGTGCTACGAAAAAAAAGAATTCCTGTCTTTTTTCTCTCTTACTTTCCCTCTCTGTACTGCTCTAACCAAATATGCTGACCTGTTCCACAAATCCCAAAACCTCAACATGAAATATCTCCAGAAAAAAAACTCGAATAAACCTAGAACCCCATCTTCCAAAATAGACCCCTACTACCAGGTCTCCTTCTCCAACATCAGGGGTCTACGTTCCAACCTTCCAGAGGTTGAAACCCAATTACAGGAGACGAAACCAAACATATTATTTCTAAGCGAAACTGGAATAGGGCCGACCACTTCCCTAGATGAGTTAATAATTAACGGATACTCTAACTTAACAGCTAAATCTGACCCCCAAGATCGCCACGGGCATGGAATATGAGCCTACATTAAAGATGGCTTCCCGTGTGGCAGGGATATCTCTAGATAAGATCCTAATTTACCCTATATATGCTTCCGGGTTGCACTTGCTAACACCACTGCATTTATATTTGCCCTCTATCGGCCCCACAACAGCGGAATTACTATCTTTAAGAGCATATCTGAGAAAATTTACCATATCCTGTCTGCACATCCCTCGGCTAACATCCACATCTGTGGTGACTTCAACGTTCATAACATGGAATGGCTGACCCATTCAAATAAGACAGACAATGAGGGGAGGTTTTGTCATGATTTTGCCATTGCTTATGACCTCACTCAGATTGTTCGCGAACCCACCCGTGTGCCCGATACACCCGGTCAATATGCAAGCCTCCTAGACCTTTTTCTCTCAATTTCCCCTGAGCTATGTTCATGTTCCGTTCATTCTCCTCTAGGATACTCCGACCACTCTGTCGTATCAGTTAAGATAATAACGAAATGTAATAAGTCCCCAGACGTACCCCTCCACCGTACTGTATACCAATACTCTATGGCTGACTGGGATAGCTTCCGTACATTCATATCTGATTTACCTCTGCACTCCATATTTAAAAAGGAAGTGTTCTCTATAGTATCAGATCTGACCGAATGGTTAATTGTAGGCGTAGACCAATTCATACCATCTTAAAATTTCAACAAAAACCTAACAGCCAGCCATAGTTCTCCCCAAAATGTGGTGCTGCTATCACGCACAGAAATCACTTTTTCCATAACTATCAACGTAATAGATGCACTGAGACTAAAGCTGCTTTCAAGACTGCCAGCAACCACTGTAAAAGAGTAATAAAAAATGCAAGAGAGCTATATGCCCAGTCTGTTAAATCCAAGGTAGCTGATCAGCAGCTTGGTTCCCACCAGTTTTGGCAAATAACAAATAGGATCCTGAACAGAAGTGTGTGTTCTATCCCAACCATTATCAATGGACCAGAGGTCATCTCGTCAGCATCAGACAAGGCCAAACTATTTGCAAAGAACTTTGCAGCTAATTCTACCCTATGTGACGAAGGCCATCAACTCCCCATATTTCCTCCTATAACACAGAACACGCTAGGTAACATACAAATATCTGTGCGTGAGGTCGCCAAGCTAATCAAGAACCTTGATTCCAGTAAAGCAACTGGCCCTGACGGCATCCCAATTATAGTGTTAAAAAAGCTTCAACCAGAACTTGCTCCCATACGTACGAAACTATTTAAGCGCTGCCTTAAGGAGAAGTGCTTTCTGACTCCCTAGAAAACCTCATCAGTTTGCCCTATATTTAAGAATTCAGGTGATAAGTCATCTCCCTCTCAGTACAGACCAATAAGTCTCCTGTGTGTTATGAGTAAGTTGCTGGAATCCATATTAAATAGAGAAATAGTCAACCACCTCAGCAGAAACAACCTTCTTAGTGACACACAATATGGTTTCCATTCTGCAAGATCTACCGCAGATGTGCTGACGATTATATCCCACAGGATTAGTGAATCTCTTGACAAAGGCTTCCTTTCTAGGGCAATTGCTCTTGACATATCAAAGGCCTTCGACAAGGTATGGCATAAGAGTCTACTTCTCAAGATTTCCAGCTACGGTATAACTGGAAATGTTTTCTCAATCATTAAATCATTTCTCTCCGGTAGGTTCATAAGAGTAGTGGTCGATGGACAAAAATCAGAGGCCTGCAGTATTAATGCTGGAGTCCCTCAAGAGTCGATCCTAGGCCCAACTCTCTTCCTGATCTACATCAACGACTTCCCTAAACACATACTTAAATAATTCGTTGACATCTATGCTGATGACACGACCATCTACGGCAACACATCAAAGGCTGTAAATGACAAAGTTCTCTCTCCTCTGATCTTGAGCGCGTGGTTCAGTGGGGGAAGACGTGGCTGGTTACCTTTAATGCATCTAAAACCAAACTCCTATCCTTACATAATCAACGCTCTGATCCCCATCTGGCATTAATTGAGATGGATGGCTCTCGTCTGGGAGAGGCCCCATGTTTTGACAAGCTTCTGGGTTTGACCTTTACTCCTGATCTGAAATGGAACACGTACATCAAGTCTGTTGCCAAGGTCGCTGGAAAGATGGTGGGATCCTTCTACCGCTCCAGATGATATCTCACTACTGATGCAATTCTCTATCTATATAAAAGCCAAGTACGTCCAAGGATGGAATACTGCTGCCATATCTGGGCAGGAGCTGCTAAAAACAGCCTATCCTGCCTTGACAGAGTACAAAATCGACTTCGTGGCTTAGTGGGAGATTCTTTTTTCTCTACCCTGCCACTTCTCTCCAACAGAAGAGATGTTGCGAGCCTATCCTTGATTTATCATTATTTCCATGGCAAGTGGTCGTCTGAACTCCAATCTCTGGTCCCCCCTCGCCAATCTTTCACGAAAAACACCCGTCTAGCTGAATCCACTGTGAAAAATTTCCCCCACTCTTTATCTGTACCTAAATCAAAACGTGGATTCCATGAACAAAGCTTCTTTCTTAGAACTGCATGCCTGTGGAACTCTGTTCCGTCTGCCTGCTTCCCACCTGACTACAACTTGGATGTCTTCAAGTCCAACGTTAACAAATTCCTAATGAACCGTCCCCTTAAGTAAACACTTTGAAATCTCCACACTAACGTACTGTACTTGCAATAACCCTTATCCCTGAGTAGCTTCCTGGCCTTGATAAGTGGTGACCACCGTGTAAATATATATATATATATGCATATATATATATATATATATATATATATATATATATATATATATATTACTGATGGGACGATTCCAATATTTTTCCCGATCCTTATATAATTAACAATTCTCTTCTAAATTCCCGATTCCGATAAAATTACCGATTCCCATTCCGATTCTTCATAAATCTCGAAATATTTAACTATAGATTTGTTATTTTTCCCTGCTTACAGTAAAAACACATGTTACATGTGCAGATATATTCCTAAATGTTTTGAGGGTGATCTATCAATTTTAGTTTTATCGATAGTTTAAAATCAATAAATATTTATTATTATTATTAGCTGAGGTAGCTGAAACAATAATGTAACTTAACAGAAGGATACGGTAATAAAAAATAAAACGTATATATATATATATATATATATATATATATATATATATATATATATATATATATATATATATATTAATTAGTTTCAGCTACCCGGCCGACGGCCAAAAAAACGGCCGGGTAGCTGAAACAATAATGTAACTTAACAGAAGGATACGATAATAAAAAATAAAACGCATATTTGCTCTACAACAGTATTGAGCACTTTCTTCAGGTTTTTATTAATTACCATTTCTATATATATATATATATATATATATATATATATATATATATATATATATATATATAATTTTAAGAGCGTTGCTTCACGCGAGTAATGGCATATTTTCTCTCCTCTAAATTTAAAAAGGTCTGGACCTTTTTAATTTTTGTATTTTAAATTTTCTTGCCTGATGAAATCAAATATGATTGAAACGGTCGTAGCAAGATGTGATGGTATTTACATAAAGAATAATATATGTGTGTGTGTGTGTGTGTGTGTGTGTGTGTGTGTGTGTGTGTGTGTGTGTGTGTGTGTGTGTGTGTGTGCAAGGCGTCAGGATATGTGACCAAGAAATCAATAAAGTATTCGATTGCAAATATGAAAGCTAAAATACAAGAACGCTGACCGATAGTTCACCAAGTATCAATCTCATATTAGAAGCTATTCGTCCAACACACCGCTTCTAAAAATCATCTCTCGGAATATTTTGCTACCTAGACCATTGATTTTCGAGGTCCATTGCGCCATAGACATGCATATATAATTCCATCACCCATGGGAATATATGCAATGGATTGGTATATCCATCCAATATCTGATATACTGTGTTAACATCAAAAAAGAATCTGGATTAAATATACCAGAACGCATTCAACACACCAACGAATATGGCTGCTCCGTATATCTTTTGGAATATCAATAAGGAGCAAGCACGCATCTTTGTTATATGGGATTACTGCCTTCTCCCCTGAGCCAATATTCTGCCTATTTGGAAATAAAACCCCGGAGGACATTATACTCCCTCCGATAATGGACTGCCCAGGTTGTATGAAATTCCCTCTTCCAATAATTATTTTCATATAACTATCATTCACCGCCCAAAAGCTATTTTCAATATTTGTGCTGAAAAGAAAAATACGTGCCTTTTCACAGCTGAAAATATTGCTAACTGCATTTCATTTCCTCTGATGATATGAGTCATTATTGAGAATCCATGGATTAAGGAAATTAATATAAGCCCTTCTATATATTCCTTTTGCCAAACAATAAATTCTTAACTTGAATATATGTGTCTATATTTTGGTTTTCAGAATTTAATTTTAACAACTAAATTTATATATTGCTCTATTCTTAAATAGTTGCAAGAATAACACTCAAGATAAGAACACCTTTTCCTTTTTGGCTAGGACCACCCTGAAAGTATTACCTCGAGTAATATCTATCAGATTACCTCTAGTAATATCTATCGGATTTGAATCTGTGTCTTATCTCGCTTATATATATATATATATATATATATATATATATATATATATATATATATATATATATATATATACTAGCAAAGTACCTGTCGTTGACTGGGTTCAAAAACAGCCTACAGAAAATGGACTCTGATTTATGAAAGTATGATAGGTTATGAAAAGGAAGGGTTGTAAAGAGATCGCTTCGAATTTGGGAGTATCAAAACCAAAGCAAAATATGATGAAAGTAAAAATAAAATAGATAAACCCCATAATTTATTATACCATACCTGTTCACACTGAAACACTTATCACAATATTCTGTGGATATATATTATAAAACCTTGTTAAACTTTGTGACATATTTCCATTCCATATTTTTTTTTTACATTAGGTTCACCTCCACAATTTTCGACTATGCTGAATAAAAAAATCTCATTTAAAATTTGCAGAGGTAAGTATTTTTCGAGATATAAAGACCTGTACTATGCACTACAATTGATTGGCGGCCATGAATAAACACTCCCAACCTTCTCATGTTAAGAACAGCTTTCGGGAGAAACAACACCCATGCCTAACCACCTGTTTTAACCTTTTACCTGTCTTTCGTTTGTTAAAAACAGCTTTTGGAATAAATACTACCATTCTCCCCATGTTAAGAACGGTTTTCGGAATAAACACCCCCAACCTACCCATGTTAAAAATTGTGGAGGTGGACCTAATGTGAAAAGTTACCTTCTGTTTTTTTTTAATAAATTGTTAGTAGAAAGCACAGAATAGTGACAAAACACCATCCCCTCTCCTTGGTAAGAATGGCTGAAAAAATAACGGTTTTCTTGGTAGAAACTTTTCTGTATTTCACCTAACTTCACATTTCTGGTGCTAATGCACTTACTGATCCGCGCTATTTTTTAAATCGTACTTCCAAGTTTAATTAAAGCTTTATGATATGTTGTTTTTTTTTCAGTTGTAAAGTTAAAGTACAGAATAGGTACAAAACACCCTCCCCTCCCCATGTTAAGAATGGCTTTTTAAATAATAACGTTATTATTTCAGCACGGATCACTCTCTGCATGAGTACCTAATATTTTTATTTATTTATTTATTTTAAAAAGCCATTCTTAACATGGGAAGGGGAGGGTGTTTTGTACCTAATCTGTACTTTAACCTTACAATTGAATAAAAAACATATCATAAAACTATAATTAAACGTGGCAATACGATTTAAAAAATAGCGCAGATCACTCTCTGTATTAGCACTGAAAGTACAGAATAGTTAGAAAACATCGTCCCTCCTCATGTTAAGAATGGCTTTCTAAATAATAATGTTAATGTTTCAGTAATGTTCCTTGTCTGCTTAAGTTTAACTTTTGTTTATTAAATTGTTAGGTGAAAGTACAGAATAGTTACAAAACACCCCCTTCCCATACTAAGAATGGCTTTCTAAATAATGAGGTCATTATTTCAGCACGGTAGCTTCTCTGCATAAGTACCATGTTTTGTTTATTAAATTGTTAGTTGAAAGTACAGAATAGTTACAAAATACCGTCCCCATGTTAAGAATGTCTTTCTAAATAACATTATTTCAGCACAGTATTTTCTATGCATAAGTACTATCTATTTTTGTTTATTAAATTGTTAGGTGAAAGTATAGAATATATGAAAAACTCCCTCCCCGTGTTAAGAATAGCTTTCTAAATAATAGCGATATTGTTTCAGCATGGTACCTTCTCTGCATAAGTACTATCTTTTGTTTATTAAATTGTTAGGTGAAAGTATAAAATAGTTATAGAACACCATCCCCTTCCCATGTTAAGAATGGCTTTCTTAATAACATTTTAGCACGGTACCTTCTCTGCATAAGTACTATCTTTTGTTTATTAAATTGTTAGGTGAAAGTATAGAATAGTTACAAAACGCCCTCCCCATGTTAAGAATGGCTTCCTAAATGATGTTATTATTTTAGCACGGTACTTTCTCTGCATAACTACGATCTTTTGTTTATTAAATTGTTAGGTGAAAATATGGTTCTCATGCAGAGAGTGATCCGTGCTGAAATAATAAAGTATTATTTAAAAAGCCATTCTTAACATGGGGAGGGGAGGGTGTTTTGTACCTAATCTGTACTTTAGCCTTACAATTGAATAAAAAAAACATATAAAACTTTAATTAAATGTGGAAATACGATTTAAAAAATAGCGTGCATCACTCTCTGCATTAGCACCAAATATTATTTAAGCACGTTACCAATCCGTAAATTTTCTTCGAAAAAAAAAATCTACTTTCACCTAACAATTTATAGTTTTAATAATAAAAGGTTCATATTTTCTTATATCGAAACAACTGTTTAAAAAATCAAAAACAAAAACAAAAAAACAAAAAAAAACAACAAAAAAAACAAAAAAACAAGAACAAAAAATACTTCGTCTTTTATGCTTTAACTCAACTTTCTTTTGTTGCCTGATATGATAAAGAACAAAATTTTAGTTAAAAAAATTTGGAAGATAAACAAATGAATTATGTTTTTTTTTTACTTATCGAATAAACAGAAAATCAAATCTTCTAATTCGTCTCATCAAATTGTGGTGTATGAAATGAATTGAAACGGAAGTTCAGTTCTATCAACAAAACAGGTTCGCACTAATGGCTTACGAAAAATATTTTTATTTTATTTAATATTTTTTAATTGGCGATGTTAATTTATTTTAATAACATGGAAACATTCCTCGACTCTAAAGATGGGTTGTCTGAAAATTTCAAATAAATTGGTAATGTAGAAATATGGTTTTATCGATTTTGAACGAACCAAGAATTATATATATATATATATATATATATATATATATGTATATATAACCACGAATGTAGTGCAATTTGAAGTATTCTATGAATATTGTATTGAAACACAAGTGCACTGAGTTGTAAACTCTAAATATCAATATACTAGGTTTGTGCAAAAGTAATGTCGTTTTTTTTATATATAGTTGCATGTTAAAAAACGATATTACTTTTGCACCAACCTAATAAGAACATACAATTATATATAGAAAAAGAAACAATGACAATAAGTCGACAATAAAAATGATAGTCCATTATTTATACTATATATTTATTTCTTTTATATATACTAGCATGACTACCTGGTGTTGCTATGAAAAAACTAAATAGAAGTTAGTGTGTATAAACATCTTTATACTTTTATCTCTCCATCTCTTTCTATCGTCTCTTTATCTCTCTCTTCTTTATCTCTGTCTCTACTAAATCATCCCAGTGCGTTCCTCTCTTTTATTTTAATGAGTTGAAAAATAATGTCATTTATTTACTATAGTTATTTTTTTTTAATTTAATATTATAATCTCATATTTATTGCTCCTAGCCAACGCCAAGTAGTATAAAACACAATGACATATTTGATGCTGGATAATTCCTGTCCTTCCACCGACCTCTACAATAATACAAAGAGAAATTAAGTTGATAATGAAAATAGTCCAAAGAGATTAAAATGTAATACCTTAATTTACAATTATTTCTTAACTATTCTAAGTAGAACAAAAGATTCTGTTACTTTCCCCTCATTCACTTACCAAATATAATGTTAATAATGACAATTTTATTAGTACTTCATGACGTCAAGACGAAAAAAAACTTTCTCTTACTACCTCCGACTCACTTAACAAATATATTATAATGTAAGAGAGTGTTCACAGCACTGTCAAAAGCTGTTAAAATCAAACTCTGAAAAGAAATGATGTTGTAATATCAATTAATTTATCCCCGGACAACGTCGAGTAAAAGAATATTTTCTGTGATCATCTCCCATCACGTAGTAAATATAATTTTTATATATTTATAATGTTAGTAAAGAGGTTTCCACAGAAGTGCCAAAAGTATAATTAAAATCAAAGTATTAAGAGAAATTATGTTAATAATGACAATTTATTGTTCATAGAAAACGCCCATATAAAAAGTTAATGTTACCTTTTCTCTCCCACCCACTCATCGAATATACTACTGCAATTATACTAAGGAGATCTTTGCAGCACTGCTAAAAGTGCGTTGATGATAATTGTTAATCCCAGACAACAATTCCTAATTTCTTATTCTCAATTACTATTTCACAATGAAATGAAGATGAATGATGTTTATGAAGTCAATAGTCCGAAGAGATTTTTTATAAAAAGTAATACTATCATTATACGATTTTTGATTCCGGACAAATAGAACACAAATGTTCCGGTATATTCCTAAATCATTCCATATTAAGATGTGTAATGGTCACAGATCGAAGAGAATTAAAATATATCAGTTACTAAAACAAATATTGTAATGTTACCATTTTTGATCCCGGACAATACTGAGTACAGCAAACACTTGATTTCAACATATTAAGAATATATGCAATGTTGATGAAGACAAAGTTCAAAGAAAGTTAATATACGTATATCAGTTACCGAAGTATATTAGTTACCGAAAGTAATTTTAAATATTATTATGGATTCCCGGGCAAGTAATTTTAAATATTATTATGGATTCCCGGGCAACTTTCTTATATAAAATAGTATTTTAAAAAAAACCTCATTGATATTGTTCTTTACAGGCAACAATGCATATAATCATACCAGCTCTATCTAAAATATCGTGCACTTTGCATTGACTAACTTATACTACTTAACAGTACGAAACCCTTTTTGGCTAACACTAGCCACTGATGACAATTACTAAATTGTCTCCGCAAATTATTCAACGGCGACTAAACAAAGACTGTTGGAGACTCATAACTGGAACTTCATGGACAAATCAAGTCTAAACAACAGTTTATTTGAATTGCAGGAAGGTTTGTGAATTTTATTAACGATTTCATGAGTGGAATTTTGGGAGGGGGTCAGTTTGTACTAAATTAAGGATTTTTTTATTTATTGAATTTGAATAGACCCTGTTCTATTAAAATAATAAAAAAAACTGGTTGTCCTAAAATAAACCAAAAATCCAAATCAATAGTCGACTGGCCTTGATTATAATTAGCGGATTCCATTGTATTAAAATTAAATGAAATACATATTAGAGTGAGTAGGTTGGCTAGTGTATATATTAAACATTTTAAATTAAATGAAATACATATTAGAGTGGGTAGGTTGGCTAGTGTATATATTAAAGATTTTAAATTAAATGAAATACATATTAGAGTGGGTAGGTTAGCTAGTGTATATATTAAACATTTTAAATTAAATGAAATACATATTAGAGTGGGTAGGTTAGCTAGTGTATATATTAAACATTTTAAATTAAATAAAATACATATTAGAGTGGGTAGGTTAGCTAGTGTATATATCAATTTTAAATTAAATGAAATACTCACTTCAAGCCACCTTCTTCTCTCATTGCAGCAGTACTGAAATTTGTATGACCACCAGAGCCATTCCAATCTCCAGGTATTGGTTTCGGATCAAGAGTGATTGTAACGTGAAAATCTTCAGTTAACCGAAATAGAATATATCGCGCAATCCACAACTGATCCCCCGCTTCAACGCCTTCACAGGGGCCAATTTGAAACTCCCACTGAAACAATAATGAAAAACGTTTAAATCTAAAATATATATAAAATTAGACTGGTCGGATTCTTAAAATTAGACAATAATAATTCCTACAAAATTAATAATTCATTATTAAAAGCCAATCAATTTCGGAGACAAAATTTGAAATTCCAATCAATTTCATCGATTAAATACTATATCCACGCAAACATTTTTTTTCAGTTACAGACTTTTTAGATATCCACTGACTATTCTAATTGAATAATTAACAGAAATAAGTATCCTATAGCAACGCTGCTTTTGTTACAAAAGGAAAGTGCAGAATTGATACGGGGAATATAAACATTCTGCACTTAGTGTTTTTAAGTGTTAAAAAAAATGATTTCTTTTCGAACGATACGAATATATTAACTTCGTGTTAAATATGCGTTAATCATCATTTCACAAAATATTTTACTCGCTCGCTTCTAACCTAATTTCTAAAAGCAAAGAAAAACGAAAAAAAAAAAAAACAATTTATGGTTGAGGAATTAAAACGAACTTAAAGCTTCTATTCCATTGAATGTTGTCCCACGCTACAAGGTGCCTTCAATAATTTTCCAGGCTTTTTGCACCGACGTTTAAAATTGTCGTGGACTCTTCAAAATTCGGTATGTTATTGCTATGCATCTTATGAGATGACTGACCAATTTTTACGATTTCACATTCAAATGAACAGATACAGCAGGAATTGGAATACACCCTACTAAAGCCTGATTATCACAGCTGGTGAATTTCAAAAAGGTAATCTGGACGTGAGGATACTTTAGAAGTAGCACATGCAATAAAATTATGTTTTAAATTTGGAAAAATGCCACAGAAGCATATGCAATGCTTCGGTCTGCTTTGGGATCATCTGGCATGAATCGAGCATCAGTTTCTGGGTGGCATAAGAGATTCAAGAAAGGCAGAAAGTCTGTGAGGGCTGATGAGAAGTGTCGGAGGAACAAGGAAGTCAGAACACCGGAGTTGATTGGCCAAATAAAGAATTTCTTGGGCAAGGATCGTCGTGGGTCTACAGAGATAATAAATGCACAGCTTGATGTCAGTGTGGGAACTGACATATAATTATTCACAAGGAACTGAATATGCAGAAAATTTGCACAAAGTTTGTCCCAGTGGTGCTCTATTTTTGTCACAGACTATTTGACCAAGATGAGCATCAAGACAGTGTCTCGCCCTCCCTATAGTATAAAGGTTGCTCCCTGTGACTTTTGATTATTTTTTAAGATCATGGAAAACGTTAGAGGCTGTCGTTATGAGACAATCGAGGAGATAAACGCTTACACAAGAGGACTTCCATAGGGTCTTGCAGAAATTGATGGAACAAGTATATTGCAGCCGAAGGAGATTATTTCGAAGGGGACTAGAGTTTCATGTGTGTACTATCAATAAAAGTGCCAATAATAAAAAAAAAAAAAGTCTGGAAATTTATTGGAGACACCTCGTATAAGGTGAACGTAATATGCAGTTATTTTGGGTAATTTACAAGAAGTAACTGGTCATGTTGGTAGGATGGTTTAGCTCCCTGCACTCAGACTCAAACTTCAATCCATCTGTATTTCCTAGTCATAGGGAGATTCGAATATTTTTCCGATTCCGATACAATTACCTATCCTCTTCTAAATTCCTGACTCAGATGTAATTAATGATTTCAATTCAAATATCAGCTAAAATTTGAATTTTTTTTTAAGGTGAGAGTTAAATATGATTTTCTTTTTAATTTAGAAAACATTTTAATGTTCTCTCTTTATCCAAGATTTTGATAAATTCATTGTGAGATTTTAATTTACTTTATTTGCGTGAGCTATTTTTTCCTATTTATATCACTCCTGCCATTTTTACTGGTACCATTTTTACCGGTACCATTTTTACCGGTACCATTTTTACCGGTACCATTTTTACCGATACCATTTTTACCGGTACCATTTTTACTGATACCATTTTTACAGATACCATTTTTATCGGTACCATTTTTACAGATACCATTTTTACCGGTACCATTTTTACCGGTACTATTCTTATTGGTGGCATTCTTATCGGTGGCATTTTTACAGGTGGCATTTTTACAGGTACCATTTTTACCGGTACCATTTTTACAGGTACCATTTTTACTGGTACCATTTTTACCGATACCATTTTTACCGGTACTATTTTTACCGGTACCATTTTTACCGATACCATTTTTACTGGTACCATTTTTACCGGTACCATTTTTACCGGTACCATTTTTACAGGTACCATTTTTACTGGTACCATTTTTACCGATACCATTTTTACCGGTACCATTTTTACCGGTACCATTTTTACAGGTACCATTTTTACCGGTACCATTTTTACCGATACCATTTTTACCGGTACCATTTTTACCGGTACCATTCTTATCGGTGGCATTTTTACCAGCACCATTTTTATCAGTACCATTTTTACAGGTACCATTCTTATCGGTGGCATTTTTACCAGTACCATTTTTACCGGTACCATTCTTATCGGTGGCATTTTTACCAGTACCATTTTTACGGTACCAATTTTACAGGTACCATTTTTACAGGTACCATTTTTAACGGTACCATTTTTACCAGTACCATTTTTACCAGTACCAATTTTACAGGTACCATTTTTACAGGTACCATTTTTACCGGTACCATTTTTACAGGTACCATTTTTACAGGTACCAATTTTCCAGGTACCATTTTTACAGGTACCATTTTTACTGGTACCATTTTTACCGGTACCATTTTTACCGGTACTATTCTTATTGGTGGCATTTTTATCGGTACCATTTTTACAGGTACCATTTTTACAGGTACCATTTTTACCGGTACCATTCTTATCGGTGGCATTTTTACCGGTACCCTTTTTATCAGTACCATTTTTACAGGTACCATTCTTATCGGTGGCATTTTTACCAGTACCATTTTTACCGGTACCATTTTTACCGGTACCATTTTTACCGGTACTATTCTTATTGGTGGCATTCTTATCGGTGGCATTTTTACAGGTGGCATTTTTACAGGTACCATTTTTACCGGTACCATTCTTATTGGTGGCATTTTTACCAGTACCATTTTTATCAGTACCATTTTTATCAGTACCATTTTTACCGGTACCATTCTTATCGGTGGCATTTTTACCGGTACCATTTTTATCAGTACCATTTTTACCGGTACCATTCTTATTGGTGGCATTTTTACCAGTACCATTTTTATCAGTACCATTTTTACCGGTACCATTCTTATTGGTGGCATTTTTACCAGTACCATTTTTATCAGTACCATTTTTACAGGTACCATTCTTATTGGTGGCATTTTTACCGGTACCATTTTTATCAGTACCATTTTTATCAGTACCATTTTTACAGGTACCATTCTTATTGGTGGCATTTTTACCAGTAACATTTTTATCAGTACCATTTTTACAGGTACCATTCTTATTGGTGGCATTTTTACCAGTAACATTTTTATCAGTACCATTTTTACAGGTACCATTCTTATTGGTGGCATTTTTACCAGTAACATTTTTATCAGTACCATTTTTACAGGTACCATTCTTATCGGTGGCATTTTTACTAGTACCATTTTTATCAGTACCATTTTTACAGGTACCATTCTTATTGGTGGCATTTTTACCGGTACCATTTTTATCAGTACCATTTTTATCAGTACCATTTTTACCGGTACCATCCTTATTGGTGGCATTTTTACCAGTACCATTTTTATCAGTACCATTTTTACCGGTACCATCCTTATTGGTGGCATTTTTACCAGTACCATTTTTATCAGTACCATTTTTACAGGTACCATTCTTATTGGTGGCATTTTTACCAGTAACATTTTTATCAGTACCATTTTTACCAGTACCATTCTTATTGGTGGCATTTTTACCGGTACCATTTTTATCAGTACCATTTTTACAGGTACCATTCTTATCGGTGGCATTTTTACTAGTACCATTTTTACAGGTACCATTCTTATCGGTGGCATTTTTACTAGTACCATTTTTACAGGTACCATTCTTATCGGTGGCATTTTTACCGGTACCCTTTTTACCAGTACCAATTTTACAGGTACCATTCTTATCGGTACCATTTTTACAGGTACCATTTTTACAGGTACTATTCTTATCAGTGGCATTCTTATGAGTGGCATTTTTATCGGTACCATTTTTACAGGTACCATTTTTCCGGTACCATTCTTATCGGTACCATTCTTATCGGTGGCATTTTTACCAGTACCATTTTTACTGGTATCATTTTTACAGGTACTATTTTTACCGGTACCATTCTTATCGGTGGCATTTTTCTAGTCACATTTTTACTTTTATAATGATCTAAAAGTGTTAGTTTTACAGGTAGTTTACACTCAATAAATATTTATCATTATTACCGGCAATGGAAAGAAAAAAGTTCAAAGAAGGATTAAAATTGGTTTTGGAAATCAGAAATTATGAGTTGTTTTCCTATTCTGATACTCCAAAAGTTCCGGATTTTTTTTCTGTTCCCGATTCCAATTTTACTAGTATTTATTTTATTTCATTTTGGAAACATGAAAAGGAAACAATCTTTGCTCTTGTTCAGTCGTGACTTCATTTTTGCTGCGCGCTTATTTGCTGCTCAGTATCAAGAATACAAATTTTAAGAATGCTTTGTAAACTTCTGGAAACATCGATTTTTTTTTGTTGAATCCATGCATTTTTTGAAATGTACGTATTTAACATTGTACGGTTTTAGTCGACGAGACATCATGATTTGATTTTAGCACAATGCATTTTAACGTAGCAACATTATGTTACATGATAAGGGCTGTCCCCTTTTCATGTAAGTATAAAAATAGAGAGATTAGTTAAAATGAAAATAAAATGAGAGAAAGCAGAAATCGAACTCTGGACATAAGTTTTAAAGAACAATAGGTTTAAATGGAATGTCCAGTAAATTGTTAATTCGGATGAAATAAATAATAAATAAACTATTCAATTGTTAGAAAGAATCTGGATAATAAAATATGGGTTAAATAAATTAGATATGTAGGTTGAATTCCTTTGTGAAAATAAAGAAAAAATAGGTTATTGAAAAATCAGAATGTTCGGGAAACGTGCAAGTCCACGCATGTTGATGGCACGTGAATTTTAGTCACGTTGGCCGGACATGCATGGATTTCTCAATATAGGAAGTGAGAGTTAGTTAGTTAGAGAGGTAGTCAGTCAGTGAGAAACTCAGAGAGGGTCTGGGAATTCGAACGTCTGGGAAGCGAGACGATCACTTTGAGGCTGAAATGTGAAGCTTTGAATTCTTGATGATGAAAACCACGGCCGGTCGTGAAGAAATAAACCCATCATGTGTTTTGATAAAACGTCGTCTTGTGTTTGTGATTCTTACAAAAAGGTAAAGTGAAAATTGTATTATATGTCTATATGTCTGTGTTATAAAATGTCATTACATACACGTCTCGACATCTCATATCCACAATGTGAATCTACATCTCATATCTACACTAAGACTGTCTGAACACTATCTCCTCACACTAAGAGTTTCTTCTTCTACACGTTTAAGTAAAGAACATATTTAATATATATGAATAATAACACGAACAATCTCTCTAAGTTTCTTACAACAACAACTCTCTCTAAGACTAATAAGACACAAAGACTCTCTCTTCATCCCTCCTAAGACTCTTACACTTTTTAACATGTAAACAAAAGAGCATTCAGCATCATAAGTATAATAAGAGAGTAATTAAAATATAACATATAATAATAATTTGGTGTACGTGACTAGTCCACTCATGCAAGGGTGGGTTAAAAAAAAAAAGAAACTGGCGTTACCACGAAAAAAACAAAAAAAAACACAACGTTTACTAGACGATCACAGAATGCGAAAAAGAAATTCAAAACGAAATAAAACAATAATTTAAAAAAGAGAGAACATGCACACACACGCAGTATTAAAAAATAGAAGAAAAAAATGAACACACAAAAGAAAACTAAAGTATACAAGAAATATTTAAAAAAAAAAAGAAAAGGCCGATATGCCGTAAAAGAAATCCGTAGTAATGAAACAAAAAAAAAATAAACAGTTGTAAAAACAAGTCACCATGCGTAATTCATTGATAAATGAATTGGTTTGTTTAAAAAAAAAAAACACATACACGCAAATGCAGAGATTGGGGTCACCCATTATTATTTTGAAATGTGTATGGAGGTCAATTAGAAAATTTGTGTCAATATGAAATCGTTTGGACGAATTGTTGAATTTAATCTGTCAATCAAACAGGAATTTTTCAAAGGTCGCATGTAGTCTCTGAAACAGCGTGTAAATTCTGTTTGGAAATGCATTTTTGTGTTCATAGTTGAACTTTTCGGCTTTTTGTGTGTTTCATTTGAATTGTTTTTGAAAAAAAAGGGACAATTGTTTTGGACAGACTTTGTTGAATGGTTGTTTGTTACAGATAACTTTTTTTTGTTGAAAAAAGTTATAACTGTTGATCATAGTTTTGTGTAAATCATAGTTAAATGTATTAAGGTATTTTTTGGAAAATGTTTTATGATGTTGAACAAATATTGTAAATTGTCTTAAATGTATGTAAATGTTATTGATTTTCACAGCAAGAATTCAAAATCAGCAGTAAATATACATTAGATTTAAACAGTCTATGAGAAAATAAAACTAGTTAAGACGTATGTTTGGCTTACAGATTCAGTCAGAATTTTAGAAGGGGGACAAGAATTAAAATTACGTAAACGGGTATTTGGAGAGTTTTTAGATGTGACAAGCCGTAAGAAAGATGTTTTTTTAGCATTTGGTTTTGTTGTTTTTCTTTTGTTTTTTTGTTTTTTAGAGATCCTAAAATTTTTTCTCCAAGAAAAGTGACTTGGTAGGGATTGATAAGCACAAGATGTGGCCCTATACGAAAAATTTGGGAACCTAGTTAATTAAGTGCTTAAAATAAGCTGGTTGCACGTAACGACTCCAAGCAAGTGGTAAGACTTGGCTTAATTAATAAACAGGCGTTGGAAAGAATACGAAAATTCTTAAGGGGACCAGTAAACCGATGATAGGTAGTCCCGAGGTAATCACATATAGCTTAATGAAGTAAGAGACAGGCAAAGATATGCAGTAGATTACGTAAGAAAGATATAACCTTGTATTTTTTTAGAGGCGCATGAATGTGGGATATATCTGCTGGATCTTGGAGGATCTGGTGAGAGGAAAGAAAAATCACAAAACAATCGGGCAATTGGATAGAATTTAGGCGCAATTAAGGTGTTGGGCGCGAAAGGTGTTAGTTAGTTAGGGGTGATATTTCTAAATCCTCGTCGAAGTTTCAAGAATCCAAGCAAGGAAATCCGAGTGAATCCGTATGAGAGAAGAAAGATTGGTTATGAGCTTTGGTATGTCCCGTATAAGATAGTTATAGAAAAAAAAAACAAAGCCATATTTGATAAGACTAACCATGCGGAAAGAGTTGATCAGGACACTAGGGACGAAGGAAGTCGTCCATTTCGAGAAAGGTGGAAACCTCTAGTCTGCGGCATATGGGTGGCTGGAAAGTAGCTGATGTGAATCATAGGTAAAGACCCTACACCCCAAAAAAAGTAAATGCCAAGAAGATCAGAAAGGTTCTGATCTTATAAAAAAAAATAATTGTGAAGTCGGCCGTGGAGAGCTGACTGAAATAGATTTTTTTTTTTAGCCTGATCTTTCTAGCCGTGTGGTTGTGTAGATGTAAAAATAAAAAATGTACTAAATTTAAAAATGCATACATTTTTTTTGTGAAATATGGAAGGGAGGGATGTTACATGATAAGGGCTGTCCCCTTTTCATGTAAGTATAAAAATAGAGAGATTAGTTAAAATGAAAATAAAATGAGAGAAAGCAGAAATCGAACTCTGGACATAAGTTTTAAAGAACAATAGGTTTAAATGGAATGTCCAGTAAATTGTTAATTCGGATGAAATAAATAATAAATAAACTATTCAATTGTTAGAAAGAATCTGGATAATAAAATATGGGTTAAATAAATTAGATATGTAGGTTGAATTCCTTTGTGAAAATAAAGAAAGAATAGGTTATTGAAAAATCAGAATGTTCGGGAAACGTGCAAGTCCACACATGTTGATGGCACGTGAATTTTAGTCACGTTGGCTGGACATGCATGGATTTCTGAATATAGGAAGTGAGAGTTAGTTAGTTAGAGAGATAGTCAGTCAGTGAGAAACTCAGAGAGGGTCTGGGAATTCGAACGTCTGGGAAGCGAGACGATCACTTTGAGGCTGAAATGTGAAGCTTTGAATTCTTGATGATGAAAACCACGGCCGGTCGTGAAGAAATAAACCCATCATGTGTTTTGATAAAACGTCGTCTTGTGTTTGTGATTCTTACAAAAAGGTAAAGTGAAAATTGTATTATATGTCTATATGTCTGTGTTATAAAATGTCATTACATACACGTCTCGACATCTCATATCCACAATGTGAATCTACATCTCATATCTACACTAAGACTGTCTGAACACTATCTCCTCACACTAAGAGTTTCTTCTTCTACACGTTTAAGTAAAGAACATATTTAATATATATGAATAATAACACGAACAATCTCTCTAAGTTTCTTACAACAACAACTCTCTCTAAGACTAATAAGACACAAAGACTCTCTCTTCATCCCTCCTAAGACTCTTACACTTTTTAACATGTAAACAAAAGAGCATTCAGCATCATAAGTATAATAAGAGAGTAATTAAAATATAACATATAATAATAATTTGGTGTACGTGACTAGTCCACTCATGCAAGGGTGGGTTAAAAAAAAAAAGAAACTGGCGTTACCACGAAAAAAACAAAAAAAAACACAACGTTTACTAGACGATCACAGAATGCGAAAAAGAAATTCAAAACGAAATAAAACAATAATTTAAAAAAGAGAGAACATGCACACACACGCAGTATTAAAAAATAGAAGAAAAAAATGAACACACAAAAGAAAACTAAAGTATACAAGAAATATTTAAAAAAAAAAAGAAAAGGCCGATATGCCGTAAAAGAAATCCGTAGTAATGAAACAAAAAAAAAATAAACAGTTGTAAAAACAAGTCACCATGCGTAATTCATTGATAAATGAATTGGTTTGTTTAAAAAAAAACACATACACGCAAATGCAGAGATTGGGGTCACCCATTATTATTTTGAAATGTGTATGGAGGTCAATTAGAAAATTTGTGTCAATATGAAATCGTTTGGACGAATTGTTGAATTTAATCTGTCAATCAAACAGGAATTTTTCAAAGGTCGCATGTAGTCTCTGAAACAGCGTGTAAATTCTGTTTGGAAATGCATTTTTGTGTTCATAGTTGAACTTTTCGGCTTTTTGTGTGTTTCATTTGAATTGTTTTTGAAAAAAAAAGGGACAATTGTTTTGGACAGACTTTGTTGAATGGTTGTTTGTTACAGATAACTTTTTTTTGTTGAAAAAAGTTATAACTGTTGATCATAGTTTTGTGTAAATCATAGTTAAATGTATTAAGGTATTTTTTGGAAAATGTTTTATGATGTTGAACAAATATTGTAAATTGTCTTAAATGTATGTAAATGTTATTGATTTTCACAGCAAGAATTCAAAATCAGCAGTAAATATACATTAGATTTAAACAGTCTATGAGAAAATAAAACTAGTTAAGACGTATGTTTGGCTTACAGATTCAGTCAGAATTTTAGAAGGGGGACAAGAATTAAAATTACGTAAACGGGTATTTGGAGAGTTTTTAGATGTGACAAGCCGTAAGAAAGATGTTTTTTTAGCATTTGGTTTTGTTGTTTTTCTTTTGTTTTTTTGTTTTTTAGAGATCCTAAAATTTTTTCTCCAAGAAAAGTGACTTGGTAGGGATTGATAAGCACAAGATGTGGCCCTATACGAAAAATTTGGGAACCTAGTTAATTAAGTGCTTAAAATAAGCTGGTTGCACGTAACGACTCCAAGCAAGTGGTAAGACTTGGCTTAATTAATAAACAGGCGTTGGAAAGAATACGAAAATTCTTAAGGGGACCAGTAAACCGATGATAGGTAGTCCCGAGGTAATCACATATAGCTTAATGAAGTAAGAGACAGGCAAAGATATGCAGTAGATTACGTAAGAAAGATATAACCTTGTATTTTTTTAGAGGCGCATGAATGTGGGATATATCTGCTGGATCTTGGAGGATCTGGTGAGAGGAAAGAAAAATCACAAAACAATCGGGCAATTGGATAGAATTTAGGCGCAATTAAGGTGTTGGGCGCGAAAGGTGTTAGTTAGTTAGGGGTGATATTTCTAAATCCTCGTCGAAGTTTCAAGAATCCAAGCAAGGAAATCCGAGTGAATCCGTATGAGAGAAGAAAGATTGGTTATGAGCTTTGGTATGTCCCGTATAAGATAGTTATAGAAAAAAAAAACAAAGCCATATTTGATAAGACTAACCATGCGGAAAGAGTTGATCAGGACACTAGGGACGAAGGAAGTCGTCCATTTCGAGAAAGGTGGAAACCTCTAGTCTGCGGCATATGGGTGGCTGGAAAGTAGCTGATGTGAATCATAGGTAAAGACCCTACACCCCAAAAAAAGTAAATGCCAAGAAGATCAGAAAGGTTCTGATCTTATAAAAAAAAATAATTGTGAAGTCGGCCGTGGAGAGCTGACTGAAATAGATTTTTTTTTTTAGCCTGATCTTTCTAGCCGTGTGGTTGTGTAGATGTAAAAATAAAAAATGTACTAAATTTAAAAATGCATACATTTTTTTTGTGAAATATGGAAGGGAGGGATGTTACATGATAAGGGCTGTCCCCTTTTCATGTAAGTATAAAAATAGAGAGATTAGTTAAAATGAAAATAAAATGAGAGAAAGCAGAAATCGAACTCTGGACATAAGTTTTAAAGAACAATAGGTTTAAATGGAATGTCCAGTAAATTGTTAATTCGGATGAAATAAATAATAAATAAACTATTCAATTGTTAGAAAGAATCTGGATAATAAAATATGGGTTAAATAAATTAGATATGTAGGTTGAATTCCTTTGTGAAAATAAAGAAAGAATAGGTTATTGAAAAATCAGAATGTTCGGGAAACGTGCAAGTCCACGCATGTTGATGGCACGTGAATTTTAGTCACGTTGGCCGAACATGCATGGATTTCTGAATATAGGAAGTGAGAGTTAGTTAGTTAGAGAGATAGTCAGTCAGTGAGAAACTCAGAGAGGGTCTGGGAATTCGAACGTCTGGGAAGCGAGACGATCACTTTGAGGCTGAAATGTGAAGCTTTGAATTCTTGATGATGAAAGCCACGGCCGGTCGTGAAGAAGTGGACCCATCATGTGTTTTGGTAAAGCATCGTCTTTGTGTTTGTGATTCTTACAGAAAGGTAAAGTGAAAATTGTATCGTATGTCTGTGTGTCTGTGTTATGAAATGTCGTGACATACATATCTCATATCCGCAGTGTGAATCTACATCTCATATCTGCACTGGGACTGTCTGAACACTATCTCCTCACTCTAAGAGCTTCACATAGCAACACATCTATTAACCTAAGAATTAACATATTTTTAATATATGTGAATCGTCGTAGCACGAGCTCGGAACGAACAATCTCTCTCACAAAACCCCTCTCTATATCTCTTTACATCTCTCCCTAGGCATCACTTGTAATAAGACTCTCTCTCAACGACAAACACTCTAATAAGACTCAAAGACTGTCTCTTCATCCCTCCTAAGACTCTTACACTTCTTAACATGTAAACAAAAGAACATTCATCATCATAAGTATAATTAGAGACACGTTAAAATATAATAGTTAGATTAATCACCAATCACAACTTTGCATATCGAATGATCTTATTTTGTAAAAGATGATAACGTACGTACAAATATGTCATGTTTTGCATATTATTATTATTATTATTATTATTATTATTATTATTATTATCATTATTATTATTATTGTTGCTATTATTATTGCTATTATTATTGTTATTATTATTATTGTTGTTATTATTATTGTTATTGTTATTATTATTATTATTATTATTATTATTATTATTATTATTATTATTATTATTATTATTATTATCTATATATGAATACGATAGCGTGTGTGTTCTTTTGTGTGTCACGCTTACATCCGGGCCGTTTAATTGTTATGAAATCCCATTTCTTATCTTTATATTAATATCGTAATTCGCCTTGGCCGTTATCATGTTGTGCATCCCTAAAAGAAAAGTTGAATATTCCAAATAAACCTTGTCACCCCTTAAAAGAAAAATTAAAACAACAACAACAAAAAAATTGGTGTCGCTGTTGAGGCAAAGCTAATAAAAGTGATTTGTTCTTCTTGGCCTTTTGACGAAGATCAAAGTGTAGTATCTGTTCTTCAGATGCTATATTTAAATTTCTTCTTCTCTCTCATTGGCGGAAAAATTCTTTTACAACTAAGACAACTTTTTGTTCCTTTTCTCCACGTTAAAAAATTACCCTGATGTCTAAATCTGTCCCGTGGGGAGGCATTGTAAATAGGTACTATATTTAATGTAACAAAGTTTTAATATTACAAAATTAACTGGGAAAAGTAATTTCTAATTTAATGACAAAATGCCCTGGAAATGTCTCCTCTGATTAATTATAAAATGTACTAGAAATTCCCTTCTAATTATTTTTGTTTTTTGTTTACTTGTCTCCCCACAAGGGCAGATTTGGACATGAGGTCGGTTAAAAATTTGGGGTGAAACCAGCTCTTCAAAGGGGGCACTCTGGTCAGTAACAAAAATAGAAATTGTATTAGTAATGAAGGATTTCTCCTCCATTAACCAAGACCAAAGGTAGAGGGGTTAAGTCAATGAAATGCTGAGACTGATACTACACTTATAAATTCATGTTGAAGCAATGGTTGCCTAATCGCTAACCGTGTTAATGTTTTTATGTATTAATTTCGAAAAGCTGCTGAAACAGTTCATGATTTAAACATTAAATTAAACATTATACATTACTTTATCTCAAGTATATTTGGTATTCCCTGAAGTCTGAGTGACAACAAGTCTCCTCATATTTCCAGTACTCTTTCGATACCCTTTGCAAGTAAATTTGCTTTATCACAACAACCGTTTACCATTGATTTGTTGTTGGCAGCGATTATTGGTCTTTACTGAAATTTGAGTGGTAATAAGCCTCTTTCATGTTCCAGTCCTCTTCGCACCGATTAGTGGAGTCCTGGTCAGCGCTTTTTCTGCTAAGTCTTTCCATCCTCCTTGACTCTCCTCGATTATTTGGTGTTCATGGCGGATCTTTTTTTTTGGGGGGGGGGGTAAAATAAAATTATGCAGTTTTAGTTTTCTTCATTCCATGTGATGTAATTTGTGCTTTACTTCTATTGCAGTTTCCGGGATTGTTCCGAGTGCTCCTATTATTATTGGTGTTGTTTTGGCATTCTTCATCTTCCATATCCCTTTGAGCTCTGTGGTCAGCTCCATGTATTTATTCCACTTTTCTGTCTCCTTGGTATTTACCCTGCGATTGCTGGAAAGGCAAAATCTATGATCTAGCAGGACATTTCCTTTTTATTAACTACTTGCGGGGAGAAGGAGGCGTTGCCCGGTCGTAAAATAAATTGTGACAACGAGCGGGGGGGGCGCGTTGACTGGTCCAAAAAAAAATTGTAACAGCAGGGAAAGGGCAAAAAATTGTGACAACAAAGACGTGGGGGCGGCGTTGTCCGGTCGGAAGAAAAATAAAACATTGTGACAGGGGGGGGGGCGCTGCCCGCTCGTAAAATTCGCTTAAATATGATAAATTGTGACAGCTGGGAGGGGGGAGGGGTAAAATATGATAATAGGGCTGTAGGGTGTTGCTCGGCCTTAAAGAAAAAAAAAAACGGGACTCTGATGCCATCAGCCAGAAGCGAAACCCAGAACAAATTTTTTTTAAGCAAAAAAAAGAAAAGAAAAAAAACACTGTTTTGTGACAGGCGCAAACTCATATAATTGAAGTCAGTAGCCGAACACTTTTACCGATGTGCCGACGATTAAGCAGCTAAGTCAACGCCGCATATTTAGGTATTTAAAGCAGAAGAAAATAACGACGATTAATGCACGTTTTTATCTTAAAAGAAAACAATATTTCTACACGAAATAATGGACGATTTTTCCCAATTTGTTGATATTTTTTGTCCGAGAGATCACTTTTTTTTTAAAGATGCCACGTTCGTGTGTGTGCGATGCGCATGAGAAAAGTTTTTAGCGTACATAAAAACACACGCACACAAACACACAGACGTTTGCCCTTTATACAATAGATTATGACATCCGGTTTTCTTGCTTGGATGGGTTTATCTGTTTGTACATCAATGTCACATAGAATTTTATGACTTTCATATTCAAGTTAAAGTCGGTTTGTACTTGTACCATTTGTCTGAGTGTGCAAGATGGAGTTGTTTGCATAATTCTCAGTGTACTGACTTCCCCACTTGACCGTGTCTGTTGTTATATTCTTTTTGAGATAGTTTGCTGCATTTATTCATTATGTGGTTTATTGTTTCGGCTCTTTGTCCACAATCTGCATTTGCTGTTTCTTGTGCCTTGTCGATCCTTGCTTTGATGTAGTTTGTTCTAATCGTGTTATCTTATGCTGCTGTTATTACGGATTCAGTTTTCCTATTTAGGTTTTCCTTTCCATAGCCATATCAAAGTGTTTGTGTGAACCACATTTTTGTCATCCTTCTGTTGTTGTTGTTGTTGTTTCTGTTGTTTCTCTTCCCATTTTTTTTTATTTCTCGTCTCATCACTTATCTCTTTGTTTTCTGTCTTGTTCATTTTTCCAGTCTCTCTTGCTGCACTAATTATTCTTAGTGTTCTGCATTATGTATTTTTCTAATACTTTTTTCGTATCATTTACACAGTTTGCTATACAAGCCAGTCCTCCTCCTCCGTCTTACCTTTTCACATGGTGTCGGTCAGTATTTTTTTAGTGTAGTGCATAGTGTATGGTCATAAGTTTCCTGGTTTTCTTATCGAAATGCCTCAGCTGTTCTTTGATTCAACCTATAAACAGTCCTCACTCGTTACACTGCCCATGTTTTTATAACTTTTATTAGGTTTCTACTATATAGCTTAGTTTCTATCAGTTATCTTGTTTTACAATTTTCTCTTTAATTTCTGTTGTTGATGGTGTCTGCTTCCAGAACTCCTAAATATTTGTAGGTGTCTTGTACACCTAGTGTCCTCATCTTTACATTGTTAGGTAGTTTCATACTTTCCGTTGCATTTAGTTTTCTACTTCTTATAACTAGCAGTGCACACTTTTCCATAGCAAATTCTACTCGGATATCCTGGCTGAAGATTCTAGTTGTGTTTATTAGGGTCTCTAGTTCCTTTATGGTTTTTGCAAATGGTTTCCGGCCATTCATGCATATTAGGTCATTTTTTTTATCTATTTTATTATTATTTACTCACTAGGAATATTCACACAAGCCATCGTCAAAGATTGTTCTTTGAGAATAACTAGTGCTGTTTCATGGAATCTGAGTGACAATAAGTTTCCCCAGATTTCCAATACCCTCCAACTATTTCGATAAACTTTGCAAATCAATTTGCGTTATCGCAACAGCCGCTTACCATTGATTTCTCATTGGCGGTGACCATTGGTCTTCACTGGAATTTGGGTGGCAATAATCCACCCCAAGGTCTCAGTCTTCTTTGCACATTTCCAGTGGAGGTCTGGCTAGTGTTTTCTCTCCTCGGTCTTCACCTCCTCCTTGCCCCTCATTATTTGGTGTGGTGCCTGTTTATGATGACACTCACAGGAAAACAGTGGGCGCGGTTTCTTCATTTGTACATTATCAGTTTTCATGAAATGTTACTTTGTGTTTCGCATCTGTAGCCGTTTTTGTGTCCAGTTTGTGTGTAGTTTATGTGTAGTGTTAGTCTCCAAATTCAAGAGTTTTCCTTAATATTTCTGCAGTTTTCATTATTGAAATTCGTTGTATTTTCTCGATCATCCCTCTGATTCCTATTTCTCCTATTCCTTTTTCAAAGTTCTTTGGTATCATTCCTAGCACTCCTACTATTAGTGGTGTTATTTTTACTTTCTTCATTTTCTAGATCCCTTTGAGCTCTCTGGCCGGATCCGTGTATTTGCTCTGCTTCTCATTCTCCTTGATTTTCACGCTGTGGTCTGCTGGCACAGCAAAATCTACAATCTGACAGGCCTTTCCTTCTTGCAAATTATTATGACATCCGGTCTTCTTGCTTGGATGGGTTTATCCGTTTGTATATCCATGTCCCATAGGATCTTGTGATTTTCATTTTCCATTATTATTATCTATATATTAATATGCTTGTCCGTACGGTGTCACGTCATCATCATCGCAAATATTAATTAATGAAACGCGTCATCATCATCGCAAACATTAATTAATGTGAATTATCTCCCTTTATTGTTCGATCTTTATTAGTTAAAAATCATTAAACCCTTTTATTTCCCAAAACTTCCTGAACAAAAATAAAAGAAAAAATATCAACTGTCTATTTATAGTTCCAGATTATTTTAAAGACAATTATGCATAGAAGGTATCGTTCCACAGTTTAAATAGTATAGTATTTTACTTACATTTTTAACGATGTCTTCTGTTTATTATTGTAGTGTAATAAGGAACGCTTATTCTATTTTATTCAGTAATAAATATATTTTTTACATTTAACGTTACGAGTTCGTTTTTTTTTTACTGTGCCACTTTATATGTTTTTGTATTTTTTATTTACTTTTGAGTGAGCCTTACCTAACAAAAAATATGTTTAGAAATACATGTTACAAAAGTCAAGAATGACTTTATTAAATAAATCACCAAATTCACCATTCGCAAATACACTGAGTAACACAGAGTCAAAACATATTTTACGTCTTGTTCTGTTTTGTTTTGCTTTTGTTTTACGGCATATCAATCCTTCTTCGTGTTATTTAATGGCGAATCGAGTAATTTTGTAACATTTATACAACTTCACGTTGTTTACATAGTTATTACTTATGTTTTGCTCATTTTATTTTGCTTCTTTTACAGACAGTCATCATCTTCTAATGCCCACTGACAGGGCATACATATTAAAATGCTATAAAAAATGGACACAACAATTTTTTTAATATTAAATAAAACACTTTGTTTCATTACTTACGATTTAATTTATTTAAAGAAATATTTATTTCCTATTTAAAGATTTTCAGTATATTTTATTTAACAGAAGAAATATTTATTGCTCATACATATATTTTTTCCATTATTTTTATTACATTGTTAGGTGAAGTTTCAGAATAGTTAACTCCTCTCCCCATATTAAGAATGGCTTTCAGCATGATTCTTACAATAGCGGTATCAAAGTTTTTTTTTTCTTATTTTAAAATAAATTATAAAAAAAAGATACAAGACCATTAAATTTTTTTTCCCATTAAATCGCTATTTAGGTGAAGGTTCAAAATAGTTAACCCTTCCCACATAACCGTTTTTTTTATGCAGTAAAATATTTTGTTTCAATAATTATGGTTTAAATAAATATTTATTCCTTATTTAAAGATTTACAGTATAATTTATTAAACTGAAGAAATATTAATGTTCATACATATATTTTCCCCCTATTTTTTTGACATTGTTAGGTGAAGTTTCAGAATAGTTAACCCCCATCCCCATATTAAGAATGGCTTTCAGCATGATTCTTACAATAGTGCTATCAAAGTTTATTGATTTTTCTTATTTAACAAAAATTATAAAAAAGATACAAGAACATTTTAAACATTTTTTTCATTAAATCGTTATTTAGGTGAAGGTTTAGAATAGTCAAACCCTCTCCCCTTATTAAGAATGGCATTTTTATTATTTCAGCATGATGCTTACATTTTTCTTAATATAAAAAAAAAAGATACAAGAAAATGTTAAGCATTTTTTTTCTTTTTTTTTTTTTTAAATGTTAGATCAAAGTTCGGAATAACTTTTACTTTATAGCCAATTAGCCAGCTGTATTAAAATGTTTTAGCATTTAATACCTAATAAGGTTTTCGCTTCAATTACCACAAGCAGACGATATCGATTCAAAGGAGGTAATTGGTCAACAATTGTTTTAGCCGAATTTTACGGTAAAGCTTCTATATAAGTCACAAAATTATCTACTAAACCAGTGTAACTTGGTGAAATTTCGTTATTCATTTAACCGTAAACAAACAACACCATCGTCAACAACAAAAACAGAGCTTTGCTTCAACAAAGTTTACTGACTTGTGGATAAGTCATCCAACATTAAATGATTGTTATCAGCTTATTTTGATGATCAGAAACTAAATATTTAATCCGATGTAAGTTTTTAACATTTTTGATCCTTCTTACTGTAAATATTTAACATAATTAAATTACTTTGGGCAATTTTAGAAACGGCCATTAGAATACTTAAATTTTAATCTAGCCATCCTTTATTTATAGAGATAAATTAGAAATAGTATTGACTATTAAATACCCTTTTAAAAATTACGCAACTTAACTTTTTTAATATCAAATAAACATTTTGCTTCATTACTTAGGATTTAAACAAATATTTATTCTCAATTTTTACATTTTTCGTACATTTTACAAAATTCAAGATATAATTTATTGAAATGAAATTATTAAGTTATTCATCAAAAGAAAATAACATGTTCACAAATAAATGTATGCTTCTACACTTTGTATGCGAAAAAAAAACGCTATGTTTTTGAGCACATCTGCTGCCAGAATCCGAGGAAGACATCAGTACTTTAAACTATGACCGAATCATGAAATAACTGGAAAGCGTGTACAGTTCTTTAATCAAAGCAAAAATAGGTGGTTCTATACTTTTACTTCAATATATTTATTGAATAAATAAAATAGTTTCTACACTTTAAAATACTGATGTCTCTCTTGGATTCTGGCAGCAGGTGTGCTGAAAAACATGGCGTCTTTTTTTTTCGGCGACAAAGTGTAGAAGCACCAATAAATGTTACGAGAGGGAATAATTCATTATTAAATAATTTATATAATTCACCTAGATATCATCTAGATACCTTTTTACAGAGCTAAATTATAAAAATATTGATTTAAATTCCCTCTTAAAAAAATTACACACTAATGATTTTTAATATAAAAACGGTTTCATTAATTAAGAAACATTTATTCTCATTTTAAACATTTATATTGAATTTTATTTCATTATAGAAACATTTATTTTTCGTATCAAAATCTTTATTTATAATTTTTTTTTTATTAAGACCAATTAAATTTTCACACAGAATGAACCAAATCACTACCACTACATTGGAAGATACAAGATGTGCAGCAAGAGAACGACAAAGACGAAGGCGTCAGCAGCTACGAACTGAAGAAAGGGATAATATCAGATTTCAAAGGAGAAACATATTGAGACAGCAAATAAATAACATGATTGAAGAAGACAGACAACTTTATCTGCATATCTATACAACGGGAAAGAAGAAACAATATGAATGAAGCAGAAAGACAAAATATCCCGTATTATTTTGTAGGTGACGTGAGTTTGATTTGCTCATTTTGTAGAGCACTTAGATTTTGAGGAGAAGCATTGAATTGTTGTCAAAAAGGAAAAGTTTCTCTTCCTCCCTTACAAGATTATCCTCCTCAACTCCAAAGGTTATTCGAAGGTAATGACCAAGAAGCATTTAATTTCAGATCTAATATACGCAATTATAACTCATCATTTTCATTTGCTTCATTTGGAGCAAATATTGTCCGCCCTCCTGGAAGAGGCCCCTATTGTTTTCGCTTACAAGGTCAAACCTATCATTATTCCAGTACTCTGCACCCAAATAATGAAGAGGAGAGAAAATATGGACAAATTTACATCTTGGACTCATCTGAAGCAAATCAACTCCGGTGTAATTTACCAGAAAATAATAAATGTATCCAAAGTGTCTTTGAAACCATAGCTACAGTTATGGAGAATAATCCTTATGCCCAAGCTTATAAAAATATGAGGGTCATTGAATTAGAAGAGGAAGCACGTGCTATAAGGGAAAATGTAAAGCCAAGGAGAGTTTCGATGTATTACACCGCTGTTCCAGATACCAAAAGATTATACAATCCAATAAACAACGAAATAGGTGTAGTATTTGTTGGTGAGGATGGTGCTCCACCTACTAACAGAGATATTATTGTTTACCCACATTCTCAACCAAAACACCGAATTTCTTATCTGCCTTGCCACTTGGACCCCATGATATATCTCATATTATTTCCAAATGGTGAACAAAGCTGGCACATAAACATGCAACATAGGCCAAAACAGCAAACAAGAGTTCGCAATAAAGTGACAATGCAAGAGTATTACAGTTATCGCCTTGCAATTAGAGATTCATACAGTATTATCCATAGATCTGGTAAACTATTCCAACAATATGTAGTTGATGCATATGTGAAAGTTGAAGGGTGCAGATTGAACTTCATTAAAAGCTATCAAAGTCAACTAAGAGCTGCTCAATATTCTGGCTTAATGGATCATTTAGCAAGGAATGAAGATGGCGATCCTGGTGTACCAGTTATTCTACCATCTTCATTTACAGGAAGTCCTAGGAATCTTCAACAACTGTATCAAGATGCAATGGCAATTTTCTGTAAATATGGAAAGCCAGACCTATTCCTTACCTATACATGTAACCCAAAATGTCCTGAAATATTAAACAACTTGGGGTCATCAGAACTTGCATAAAATCGACCTGACTTAATATCACGTGTGTATCATGCACATCTAACTGAACTTTTGAAAGACATTAAAGACAGACATGTATTGGGAACTCCTGTTGCATATGTTTATGTTATTGAATTAAAAAAAAAGAGGGCTACCACACTGCCACATGATCATAATGCTGCGAGATCAGGATAAGATCAGAACAGTTCAACAAATTGATGCAATTGTGCCAGCAGAAATACCTGGACCTGAAGATCAATTTTTAATGGTACATGGTGCATGTGGTGCAGTTAATCCTTATTCTCCTTGTATGAGTAAAGGATTATGCAAAAAAAAATTTCCAAAGACATTTAGAGAAGAAACAGTGGAGAACATTGATGGATACCTGGCTTACAAGCGTGCAAATAATGGTGACTCAGTTCAAGTCGGTAATTTTACTGTTGATAATAGATACATAGTCCCTTTCAACAAATTTCTTCTGAGAAAATATCAAGCTCATATTAACTTCAGTCAAGAGTATAAAATACATATTAAAATATGTTTATAAATGACATGATAGTGCTATGATGGAGGTCAATAACCATGATTCATCTATTAATATCGATGAAGGAGAAACAATGCGATCAGAACAAAGAGATGAATCAAGCAACATCTATCATGTAGATATGTATCATCTCCAGAAGCAATGTGGCGTCCTTCTGACTATAAAATGCATGGACAGTCTCATGTTATGTACCGTTTAGCTGTAAACATGCTGTACACATAAAGGAATTTCTTACTGATGTGTTTTAAAAGATTTTAACTACCGTGGAATTTCCACGGGTCCTGCTAGTTATTATTATTATTATTATTATTATTATTATTATTATTATTATTATTATTATTATTATCTCACTAGGAATTCTAACATGGGTCATCATTGCTCACAGACATTAACAGACATTTCGGTATTCTTGCATAATTTGACCCGAATTCTCGTGAATTCCCGTCAAGCAGGCGAGACCGGCAATTATCGGGGTCAGCCGAGCACGTCGTAACAGACTCAGACTAATGAAAAAAACAAAACAAACCGGAAAAAATACAAATGCAAATAATCAAAAATAACAACAAAAAAAAACAACCCTTTGTCAGAAATTTAATTTCTTCCCTTCTTTTTTTTTTTTTTTTTTCGTGTTGCATTAAGCTGCTGATGATGACTTAAGATCACGCCATTCTTCATGACATTTGATTGGCTAAGGGTTTTTACCGCCTTTTTTTGACAAGAAATTGAAGAGCGAACAACCAGTTTCAGACAAGAATTGATGCACGTTGTCTCGAGGAACTCAGACAATACAAGTCTTTAAAATGGAAATGCAATTCATTATTCAGATGAACGAATAATGAAGGTATGCTAGAGTGTTCAAGGAAGATGCTCCGAAAAGATGACTAAGCTGTAGTTCCTTGGTAATGCGAAGAGAAAGAGAAAATCGATCTTTTTCAAGTTAGAATCTGATCGTGGAAAGCGACGCACGTGCGGCAATTTAAATATCATCTACGAAGCAGTCGAGATGAAAGCTGAATTATGGTCGTCGTGGCCCTATAAAGGATATACCTACTGAAGAGTTTTTGCAGACTACGGATTTTACCTAATCAGTGTTTGTACTCGGATTAATTCCTTCGTCGAAAATGAACTTTGAAAGAGTTAAAGGATTACGTGTCTTCGGAAAGGGCGAAGAGGATATATGTATATGATACACATTTAAAGAAAAAAAGATGATTATTGAACGATAACCACGCAGTAAGTTTCTATACCTTTCAAAACCTAATTTCTGATTTCTCTCTCTCGTTTGTTAAATTAAGCTTTGCGCTTGCCTGAAGGACAATTCTAGGCAGCTACTTTACAGTCGAACTGGTGAACATCTGAACTGGAGTGTATTTTGATAATTGAACTTTGCAGCTTTGCTGTTTTCCTGTCTCCCAACCCTCTGTGATCTTTTCTCCCTAATAAATGTTAATGCTTTCGTATCTTTTTCTTATTCATTTAAGTCCCGTTAGTATTGCATGCTATTTCCTTTGTCTTTTCTTTAAAGCTTAATTGACGTATACCTCGTGGGATAACCTTCGCGGAACGTAGCCAATAAATTTCCCATAAATTACGTTGAAAAATGAAAATATGTCATTTAATTTCATTTAATTTTTTTTTTTAAATATTTATCAACAGAAAGGTTTTTTGTTTTATTTTTTTCTCCAAGAAAAGTTTTTTTTTCCTGTATAATTGTTAGGTGTAAGTAAAAAATTTTTTTTTTTTTTTTTTTTTTTTTTTTTTTTTTGCTTTGTGTTCTTTTTTGTAACCGTATTTTTTTCTTGTTTTTTTTTTTTTTTTCAAGACTTGTTGTTCAGTCAAATTATTTTGGTGGCGCTGTCCATTTGTGCATCTCCAGGAGAAACCATCCTTTACACACGATCTTTTTTTAAGTAAACATTTGTGTTTTTGCACCTCATTTTTTGGCGATAGCAATTTCTTCTCCTGACAATGAGATTGTCTGCATCGATGTTTTCAATTCTTTTTCTAACATGCATACAAACAGGCTATAATTTTTTTATGCTTCGTCCACAGTACACTTATGCGGGATCATTCTTGCTTCGCTTGCTTTTTGACATTATTAAACATTCTTCATATTTTTTCTGCAATATTCTCATACATGTTAACATAAAAACAACCTTCTTTAGTCAGCTTCCATCAGGATAATGCTCATCATGACACTGACCAAAGATCTTCTAGCCTCATTCCGCATAATCTCCTAACCTTTGGATTATTACTTATTTCAAATACTACAAAACTATTTAGACTGCTTTAGGTTAACATTGTCAATAATTTTCCCCACTCTTTAAATCAAAACGTAGATTCCATGAACAAAGCTTCTTTCTTAGAAGTGCACGCCCGTGGAACTCTCTTCCGTTTGCCTGTTTCCCACCAGACTACAACTTGAATGTCTTCAAGTCCAACATAAACAAATTCCTGATGAACCGGCCCCTTAAATAAGACACTTTATCAAATCTCCAATACTAATGATTACTACGATACTATCCCATTGATTACTGTACACGCAATAACCCTTATCCCCGAGTGGCTTCCGGGCCTCGATATATGGTGACCACCATGTAAAAAGAAAAATTATGAGGGGAGATTGAACATGAGTTAGATTTCTCATCAAAAAAAAAAAAAAAATACAAGCGAAATATTTATAAGCTCGTTGGTAGTTGGAATCAATTTATAGACAATAAAGGTCGTCATTTTTATTTTTCAAAATCGTAGATTTTCCTTTTCAAGATGAAATTCTAAATCGACAAAACCTTTTGCACCGACTGAATATTAATAGAATAGAACCATATTCTTCTTTTCAACACATGCGTTTGTCTTGATTATTTAGTTTGGCTCTCCAGAAGCATAAGAATTATATCTTTATTATTCTCACCCTGCAAAGCCACAACAGAATTCAATTGGCAATACTTTCAATAGAAACAATGAAATTTTATGGTTAATATTAAATGAAGATTTTCAAAAGCACACATTTTAAATCAGCAAAACTTTGCATCAACCTAATCTATTAAAGCAAAACATATGCTAAACATTAATAACAATTGTTTACTTTGTATTGATACATTTTGTGTTGATTTAATATGTTTCTGAATTTTTTGAGATGACGATTGATTATTCATATTATTTAGATTCTTCGGACTACTATTCTCATCTTGAGTATAATAACATGTAGTAATAAATAAGAATAGTAATATAGAATGATAAATAGTAAAATTGTACATCTAGAAACAAAATAGGTTTAAGGCTTCTAAAATTCAGACTAAAATTGGACTTGGTAAAAACCAGTTGAAAAAGTTACATTCTTTTGGTGGTTGAAGGCTCGATCCTCTGTGCGAATGACATTCAAAATAAACTTGCAAATTACTTAGGACTTCTTCCCAGTCATGGTTGACAGAACGAGAGCATTTTGAAATTTGGTGCCGATTCCAGAGACCGACAGAAAAATTTCCAGATTTGACAAGATGCACCTGAAGAAGGTCGCAGATTACATCGACCGAAACGTTGTGAAAATAACACTCAAAATGAGAACAGTAGTCTGAACAATCCAAATAATACAAATATCTGAATCAGTTCAAAGGTTTTAAAATAAAAACTTGAAAAAAAAAAATACTCACTTGAGCTGGCAAGGCTTCTGCGTTTCCACCACAGATTTTCACACCAGCGTAAATGCAGGCTTTCAAATGAGCTTCCACAATGTCCCGTCCAAAGGCTTTGTTATATCCCACGCCACAGTGATAAGGTCCTTCAAAAAAAAAAAAAAAAGGAAAAACAAGCATTGCATAAGGTTATAAGACGGAACACACATGCAAAATGAGAATAACTAATGTAAATGTGATGTAAGTGATGATGGAAAATAAAACTATGCATTTGAAAATAAAATTCATACAAAAATAATTTTAGTATTTAGAAATTTAGCCTTAATAGAGATCGTAGAATTACGGAATTTGATAATGAACAGAAAAGAATTAGAATAGAGATAATATTTTTTTTTTAATATAATATATTGTCAGTTCTATTCAAGGAATTTAACTAAATTGGAAAGAAAAGCAATTCTCCAATAACAAAAATGAACAAAGACGCGAATTATAAAAAGGGCAGCTATCTGTGTGTTTGTATGTGTATATGTTCAGCTGAAAATCAAAAACTAAAAAAGACATCTACAAAGTTAGTGTATTCCTGATAAACATTGCCCTGGATGAGTAATATCTAAAAAAAAAAAAAAAAAAAAAAGTAGGCATTCATATTTTGGGGATAAACCGGACCATGTCCCATCAGAGGGGGGGGGCAGTTTTTCAGCCATTTCAAGAGTTATCTATATATTATATATATAAGCGAAAATGTATGTATGTATGTATGTATGTGTGTTTGTATGTTCGCCAAAACCTTTCGACAGATACAACCAAAATTTACCAATTTGATATCATATTAAAGCGCGAACCTCCGGACGAAAAATATCGAAATTTTAGCCCAAATAGTGAACTCTAAGTTGTTCAGCTGGCCGTTTTCCTGCAGGGGGGGGGGGAGAGCAAAAAGTGACACTTTTTTCGTTTTTCCTATGTATTTAAGTAGTAATAAAGTAATAATCTCATAATATTTATACGTAATTGAAAAAACGCTTAGTCATGTCACGTGACGTGACGTCAACACGCTGTAATGGCGATGTCTGTAAGCAAAACAATGCATATATTGAGATTCTTATCGGTAAAAATGCGAGTATCATACAAATTAAAATATTGACTTACACGTTATGAAAACGCTACCAAATTATTATCGGGTTAAAAATGATAAAATAAGAGAGTTAAACGAAAAATGACAAGCAAAAATGTCAAGTACAAACAAAAATTTGTTTAAAAATATTAAGCGATGAGACGAAACGATCGCTATGTTTACAAAAAACAAAAAAACAAACGGCCATTTTCTTTATTGTATTAGTAACAATATAATCTATTTTTGTTTAGAGGGAGGGAGGCGAAAGATGGGACCGCTGGAATTCTAAGAATAGATACTACACTTTGATCTTAGCCAAAAGACCAAGTAACCGTATTATATAGTGTAATTTCCTACCGAACATTAGCTTCTATATAAAAAAAGATGCATATTTTTATATTTATTGTGTACTAAATTGAGACAAGACGTCATATTCCAAAAATCACATCGCTGAACTGCTGATTCCAAAAATCAAGTGAATGAATCTACATGCTGAGTGCTTATTTATAACATTTCAAAAATCACGTAATGAACGAGTCGGCATGTTAACAAAACAAAACATACGGCCATTTTCTTTTTTGTATTAGTAACAATATGATTTCCTAACTGTTTACCGGGAGGAGAGGGGGGGAGATAGGACCGCTTGAATTCTAAGAATAGATACTACTTAGCCAAAAGACCAAGTAACCGTATTATATAGTGTGATTTCCTACCGGACATTCTCTTCTATTAAAAAAGATGCATATTATATATATAATTCTTAGTATAAGAAGAGGATAGTACTTTACTATTATAGAATACGGACCGTGCTGAAATAAAAACATTATTATTTAGAAAGCCATTCTTAGTCTTGGGAGGCGATGTTTTTTTATATGTCCTGTACTTAAACCTTACAATTCTTAATATAAGGCAATTTCATAAGTCTTACTATAAAAAGGGCAATAGTATTTTACTATTATGGAATACGGACCGTGCTGAAATAAAAACATTATTATTTAGAAAGCCATTCTTAGTATTGGGAGGGGATGTTTTTTTTTATATCTTCTCTATTAACACCTACCAATTTCTAAATTCTTAATATAAGGCAATTTAATAATTCTTAATATAAAATGGAGATATTATTTTACTATCATAGAATACGGATCGTGCTGAAATAAAAACATTATTTAGAAAGCCATTCTTAGTATTAGGAGGGGATTTTATATATATATATACACTTGTGCCCGATATTATTCATACCCCCCTTGAAAATTGAGTTTATTAAGTGTAACTTTGTAAGAATTTATTGTTTACGTCCATATTGATACATATTCTTAATAAACCCCTTCTGATCATTTTCGTCATTTTAAAATCTCGGGATACTTGTAATAAAAGAAATATACAGCTATTTATAAAATCTGCAATGTTCAAAAATAATCATACCCCCTTATTTTTTCAGTATTAATCGAGTTTCTGACTGTTTGTTTCCTGTTTGATTCTTATTTTGAATGCTTTTATACAACCTTTGATTAATTTCATTTCGTTTTTTGCATTTTTCAGAAATTAAAATGATATCAACTGAAAACCAATAAAAGAATAAAAATTATTAGAATGGGGAAGAAAAAAGAGCTTAGTAATGATCTTAGGACTAAAATTGTGAATTCACATAAGGATGGTTTAGGTTACAAGTCAATTTCCAAGAAATTTGAGGTCCCTACAGCAACAGTACAGAGCATCATCAAAAAATTCCAGAGCCACCACACAACAAACAACTTGATTGGTAGAGGAAGGAAAAGGAAACTGTCTGCTAGAGCCACCAGGAATATTGTAAGAAGTGTTAATGCAAATCCAACCACCACTACTAAGGACATTTTAGAAAATCTGGAGTCTTCTGGCATAAAAATATCAAGGCAAACATTGCAAAGGACTCTGCATGAAAATGGTCTGAAAGGAAGAAGATGAAGAAGGACTCCATTGCACACCGGAAAACACCTTGCAGCACGTCTAAAGTTTGCTCGGACCCATGTGAATTCTTCAGAGTCCGTTTTCTCAAGTATTTTGTGGACTGACGAAACAAAAATTGAATTGTTTGGCCATATGGATGCTTCTTACGTTTGGAGGAAGAAAGGAGAAGCTTACAACCCAAAGAACACCATACCCACGGTGAAACATGGTGGTGGTAGCCTAATGTTTTGGGGCTCCTTTTCGGCTAGTGGTCCAGGTAGTTTGGTCAAGATAGATGGAACCATGAAGAAGGAGCAATATTTGGAGATACTCCAGAAAAACATTAGACAGGATGCGGAGAAGCTCCATTTAGGACCAAACTGGGTCCTTCAACAGGATAATGATCCAAAACATACTGCCAAAATAGTCAAGAAATTGTTTGAGGATAATCAAATTAATGTTTTGAAATGGCCTAGCCAGAGTCCCGACCTGAACCCTATCGAAAACCTCTGGCACATATTGAAAACTGAGTTTAAAAAGCGGAAACCTAGAAATTTGAGGGATTTGGAGAACTACTGCATTGAAGAATGGTCAAAAATCAGTGTTGATGCTTGTAAAAACCTTGTTGATAAATATACAAAACGGTTATAGGCAGTTATTAAGAATAAAGGGCATGCTATTGACTATTAGTAAGAGAGGTATGAATAATTTTGAACTAGTGCCATTATTGTTTTTCTTTGTATAATGTTTCAAACTTGCATAATTTATTTATTTGTTGAGTTTAAATTAAATGCTTATGCTTGATTTATTGTTTGAAATCCCTTTAATATTGTCTACCTTCTGGTTTGAGCAATATTCTTATAAAAATCTCAAAGATCCGAGGGGTATGAATAATATCGGGCACAAGTATATATATATATATATATATATATATCTTCTCTATTTACAACTAACAATTTCTTAATTCTTAATATAGGGCAATTTAATAATTCTTTATATAAAAAGAGTGGTGTGATGGATATTAAGTCAGTCTCGGAAATGACAGAAACCGTTTACAAGTAAACATTACTATATTTCATGTATATTTTTAGAGTGGAGTGAGGGATATTAAGTCAGTCCCGGAAATGGCAGAAACCATTTACAAGTTAACATTACTGTATTCACTGTATACTTTTAAGAACGAGTCGACATGCTAACAAAACAAAACAAACGGTCATTTTCTGGGATCTGATAAGATTGGTTGTTATATGTACTAGCAAAATACCCGGCGTCACCCGAGATTGGATGAAATAGGTGTATAAGTACTAGCAGAATACCCGGCGTCACCTGGAATTGGATGACATAGGTGGATATATATACTAGCAGATTACCCTGCATGTCCTGGGATTGGATGAAATACATAGAATGTTTCCTAGCAGATTACCCGGTGTTACCTGGGATTGGATAAAATTGGTTGATATATGTACTAGCAAATTACCTAGGGTCGCCCGGGATTGGATGACATAGGTGGATATATGTACTAGCAGATTACCCGGCATGGCCCGGGAGTGGATGAAATAGGGGGAGTGTTTCCTAGCAGAATACCCAGCGGCCTGGGTTCAGATTAGATTGGTTGATATAGATACTAGCAAAATACCCGGCGTCACCCGGGATTGGATGACATAAGTGGATATATGTACTCGCAGAATACCTCGCGTAACCCGGGATTAGATGAAATAGGTATATATGTGCTAGCTGAATACCCAGTGTCGCCCGGTATTGGATGACATAAGTGGAATGTTTCCTAGCAGAATACCCGGCATTTCCAGGGATAAGATAAGATTAGTTGATATATGTACTAGCAAAATATCCGGCATCGCCCGGGATCAGATGCCATAGGTGGATATATGTACTAGCAGATTACTCGGCATGTCCCGGGATTCAGTGAAATAGGTGGAGTGTTTCTTAGCAGAATAACAGGCGTCGACTGGAATCAGATAATATTGGTTGATATATGTACTAGCAGAATACCCGGTGTCGCCCGGGATTGGATGACATAGGTGGAATGTTTCCTAGCAGAATATCCCACCTTGCCAGGGATCAGATAAGATTGGTTGATATATGTACAAGCAAAATACCCGGTGTCACCATGGATTGGATGATATAGGTGGATATATGTACTAGCAGATTACTCAGCATGGCCTGAGATGAAATAGGTGGAATGTTTCCTAGCAGAATACCCGGCGTCACCTGGGATTGGATAAAATTGGTTGATATATGTACTAGCAAAGTACCTGGCATCGCAAGGGATTGGATGACATAGGTGGATATATGTACTAGCACAATACCCGGCATGGCACAGGATTGGATGAAATAGGTGGAATTTTCCTAGCAGAATACCCGACACCATCTGGAATCAGATATGATTGGTTGATATATATATTAGCAAAATAACCGGCGTAGCACGGGATTGGATGACATAGGTGGATATATGTGCTAGCAGAATACCCAGCGTAGCCTGGGATTGTATGAAATAGGTATAAATATACTAGCAGAGTACCCGGCATCGCCTGGTATTGGATGGCATAGGTGGAATGTTTCCTAGCAGAATACCTGGTGTCTTCAGGGATCGGATAATGCTGGTTGATATATGTACTAGCAAAATACACGGCGTCGCCCAGTATTGGATTACATAGGTGGATTTATGTACTAGCAGATTACCCAGCATGTTCCGGAATTGGATGAAATAGATGGAATGTTTCCTAGCAGAATACCTGACGTCACATGGGATCAGATAAGATTTGTTGATATATGTGCTAGCAAAATACCCAGCATAGCCCGGGATTTGATGACATAGATGGATATATGTACTAGCAGAATACTCGGTGTCACCCGGGATTGGATGCCATAGGTGGAATGTTTTCTACCAGAATATGGAGCATTGCCTGGGATCAGATAAGATTGGTTGATATATGTACTAGCAAAATACCCGGCGTTGCCCATGATTGGATGCAATAGGTGGATATGTGTACTAGCAGATTACCCGGCATGGCCCGTGAGTGGATGAAATAGGGGGAATGTTTCCTAGCAGAATACCCAGCAGTCTGGGTTCAGATTAGATTGGTTGATATATGTACTAGCAAAATACCCAGTGTCGAGCACGATTGGATGACATAGGTTGATATTTGTATTAGCATGATGACACAGGTGGATATATGTATTAGCAGAATACACGGTGTTGCGAGGGATTGGATGAAATAGGTGGAATGTTTCCTAGCAGAATACCCGGTGTCACCTGGAATTAGATAACATAGGTAGATACTTGTACTAGCAGAATACCCGGCATCACCCAGGATTGTATGAGAAAGGTGGATATATGTACTAGCAAAATACCCAGTGTCACCAGCGATTGGATGACATAGGTCGATATTTGTACTAGCAGAATACCCGGCATTGTTCGGAATTGGATCAAATAATTAGATATATATACTAGCAGTATACCCAGCATAACCTGGAATTGGATGACATAGGCCGATATTTGTACTAGCAGAATACCCGGCTACACCCGGGATTGGATGACAGAGGTGGATATATATACTAGCAGAATACCCGGCATAGCCCGTGATTGGATGATAGAGTTGTAATGTTTACTAGCAGAATACCCAACATAGCCAGGGATTGGATAAGATAGGTGGATTGTTTCCTAGCAAAATACCAGGCATAGACTAGGATCCGATAAGATATGTGGATATATGTACTAGCAAAATACCTGACGTTGCCTGGGATTGTATGACATAGGTGGATGTATAAACTAGCAGAATGTCTGGCATCACCCAGGATTGGATGACATCGTTGTCGAATACCATTAGAATAATATACAATCATTGTTATAATATGCGAGTAACCTCCCTTTGATGTAGCTTCATTGTCAAATACCATTAGAATAATATAGAATCGTTGTTATAATATGCGAGTGGTCTCCCTGTGATGCAGTTTCATTGTCAAATACCATTAGAATAATATACAATCATTGTTATAATATACGAATGGCCGCCCTTTGATGTAGCTTTGTTGTCGAATACCATTAGAATAATATACAATGCGTGTTATAATATTCAAGTGGCCTCCGCTTAATGTAACTTCGTTTTCAAAAACAATTAGAATGATATAAAATCATTATAATAATATGCGAGTGACCTCTCTTTGATGTAGCTTCATTGCCGATTATCATTAGAATAATATACAATCATTGTTATAATATGCAAGTGACTTCCCTTTGCTGTAGCTTCGTTGTCGAATACCAGTAAAAAATTATACAATCATTGTTATAATATGCGATTGACCTCCCTTTGATGTAGCTCTGTTGTTGAATACCATTAGAACAATATACAATCATAGTATATGCGAGTGGCATCCCTCTAATGTAGCTTCATTGTCCAATACCATTAAAATAATATACAATCATTGTTATAATATGCGAGTGGCCTCCCCTTGGGTTAGCTTCGTTGTCCAATACAATCATTGTTATAAATGTAACTGACTTCTCCTTGATGTAGCTTTGTTGTCGAATCCCATTAAAATAATATAAAATCATTGTTATAATATGTGAGGGGCGTCCCCTTAATGGTACTTCGTTGTTGAATACCATTGTAGTAATATACAATAATTGTTATGAGATGTGAATGAACTCCCTTTGATGAAGCTTCATTGTCGAATACCATTAGAATAAAATCAATCATTGTTATAATATGCGAGTGGCCTCCCTTTGATATAGCTTTGTTGTCAGATGACATTAGAATAATATACAATCATTGTAATATGCAAGTGGCGTAAGCTTTAATGTGGCTTCGTTGTCGAATATGATTAGAACAACATACAATCACTGTTATAATATGCGAGTGACCTCCCTTTGATGTAGCTTTGTTGTCGAATACCATTAGAATAATATCCAATCATTGTTATAATATGCAAGTGGCCTCACTTTGATGTAGCTTTGTTGTCAAATACAATTAGAATAATATACAATCATTTTTAATATATGCGAGTGGCCTCCCTTTGATGTAGCTTTGTTGTCGAATAGCATTAGAATAATATCCAATCATTGTTATAATATGCGAGTGGCCTCCCTTTGATGTAGCTTTGTTGTCGAATAGCATTAGAATAATATCCAATCATTGTTATAATATGCAAGTGGCCTCACTTTGATCTGGCTTTGTTGTTGAATACTATTTGAATAATATACAATCATTGTTATATTATGCGAGTGGCCTCCCTTTCATGTAGCTTTGTTTTCAAATAGCATTAGAATAATTTACCATCATTGTTATAATATGTGAGTTGCCTCCCTTTGATATAGCTTCGTTGGACGAAATGCCATTAGAATAATAGAAAATCTTTGTTATAATATGCGAGTGACGACCCTCTGATGTAGCTTCGTTGTCGAATACCATTAGATTAATATACAACTATTGTTATAATATACAAGTGACCTCCTTTGATGTAGCTTCGTTGTCAAATACCATTAGAATAATATCCAATCATTGTTATAATATGCGAATGGCCTCCCTTTGATGTAGCTTTGTTGTTGAATACCATTAGAATAATATCCAATCATTGTTATAATATGCAAGTGGCCTCATTTAATTCTAATTAATTAACCATGCTCTTGTCTATCACCTTACAGATGCTAAACCTGACTGACAAACAATATGGATTTAGACAAGTCCATTCCACAGCAGACATCCTCGCGGTAATCTCTGAACATATATACCATTCACTGAACAAAGCGGGGGAGGGCAGAGCAGTAGCTCTAGATATATCTAAGGTTTTTGACAGGGTATGGCATGGGGATCTCCTCAGGAAAGTTAGATCATACGGTATCACGGGTAGAATACTTAACATAATTAAATCCTTAGATAAGAGAAAAATTCAGGTTGTCCTAGATGGTCGTACATCTAAATAATATGATATAAATGCGAGAGTGCCTCAGGGGTCTATTCTTGGACCTCTATTGTTCCTAATATTCATTAATGATCTCCCTGACAAAATTGTCTGTGAGATGGGTATATATGCTGATGACACCACGCTCTATAACAGACACGACAAGAAAACAAATGAACACATATCTAAAGAAATGGCAAAAACACTAGAGGATTAACTCCAATCTGTAGTGGAATGGGGACAAAAATAGATGGTCACATTCAATGCTGCCAAGACTAAACTGGTTTCCTTCAATAATTACAAGAATCTTCTCTGCTACCAATAGCAATGGCCAGTGACTCTTTATTTGAGAGTACATCTTCCAAACTGCTTGGCCTAACGTTCACAGGAAGCATGAGTTGGAACAATTACATTGAAAACATTACCGGGGCTGCTGCGAAGAAGGTGGGCTCTCTCTACCGTGCTAGGAAACTACTAACACCTGAAAGTATCCTGTATCTCTATAAGGCCACCATTCGCCCATGTATGGAGTATTGCTGTCACATTTAGGCTGGTGTATCTGCTACTAGTCTCTCGCTCCTAGACAAGGTTCAAAAGAGAGTCGCCAATCTGATAGGCTCTGAACTGGCATCTAAGCTTCAGCCACTGTCCCATCGACGAAATTTTGCATCCCTCTGCCTGTTCTACAAGTATTTTAATGGTGAATGCTCTGGCAAACTGCAGACACTTGTGCCCCCACGACGTAGACACCCTCGACAAACCCGACAGGCTGCTAAATCCCACCCCCACACAGTAGAGATCCCTAGATGTAAAAGATCTTTCTACTCCAGTAGTTTCTTCCCCAGAACCACTAGACTCTGGAATTCCATTCCAGGTCCCTGCTTCCCCAACTGTACTGACGTGCAGAAGTTCAAGTGCAACGTGAACCGACATCTTGCTGCCCAAATCCCTACATAGTACCCCAGTAGTTGTTGCCCCTGATAGTAGCCCCATACACCACAGTGGCAATGTGCCTTATTTAGGGTGAAAATGTAATAAAAAAATTTTTTTTTTAAATTTGATGTAGCTTCGGTGTCGAATACCATTAGAATAATATACAATCATTGTTATAATATGCGAGTGGCCTTTTTTTAAATTTAATCAGTAGAATAGAGTACTGAGTTGGTTTGTTCTTTTGTGTGAATGAAATTGCTTTTCTTTCTAAGCCGACAGAATGCTGAGGCGGCAGCATCTATATATATAAAAGCGAAAATCTATGTATGTATGTATGTATGTATGTATATATGTTTTGACAGACACAACCAAAATTGACAAATTTAGTATCATATTAAAGCTCGAACCTCCGGACAAAAAATTATGAGTTAACATTACTATATTTCATGTATATTTTTTAGAGTGGGGTGGGGGATACAAAGTCAGTCCGAGAAATGGCAGAAACTGTTTACGAGTTTACATTACTATATTTAATGTATATTTTAAGAATGGGGTGGTGGATATTAAGTCAGTCCCCAAAATGGCAGAATCCGTTTACAAGTTAACATTACTAGATTTCATGTATATTTTTAGAGTTGGCTGGTTGATATTAAGTCTCGGAAATGGCAGCAACCACTTACGAGTTAACATTACTATATTTTATGTATATTATTAAGAGGCGGGTGGTGGATATTTAGTCAGTCCCGTAATTCAAATTATATTAGTTAGTAAAATACATATTATTAGGTAAAAACGTATATTTGTGACAATTGCGGTTAATTTTAAAATACCAAAAAATAAGGCGATAGAAATGGCATGTTTTACCTTGTGGCCTTGGAAATCCGTTCTTAGGCCAGCCAAATGGGCGACCATTAGCATCCAGAATCAGATATTCTTGCTCGATTCCAAACCAGGGATGTGAATCTTTAACAAGTTTCATCGTTTGTGCGCAAGAATATCGAGTATTCTGTCCTGATAAAAGAATATAAAAAAAATCGGCAAAGAATGTGACTGTTTGGATTTGCATGTAAGCAAAAAAATTTATGTACTATACTAAGTAAAAAAATGTATGTATTATACTAAGTAAAAAAATGTATGTATTATACTAAGTAAAAAAATGTATGTATTATACTAAGTAAAAAAATGTATGTATTATACTAAGTAAAAAAATGTATGTATTATACTAAGTAAAAAAATGTATTATACTAAGTAAAAAAATGTATGTATTATACTAAGTAAAAAAATGTATGTATTATACTAAGTAAAAAAATGTATGTATTATACTAAGTAAAAAAATGTATGTATTATACTAAGTAAAAAAATGTATGTATTATACTAAGTAAAAAAATGTATGTATTATACTAAGTAAAAAAATGTATGTATTATACTAAGTAAAAAAATGTATGTATTATACTAAGTAAAAAAATGTATGTATTATACTAAGTAAAAAAATGTATGTATTATACTAAGTAAAAAAATGTATGTATTATACTAAGTAAAAAAATGTATGTATTATACTAAGTAAAAAAAATTATGTATTATACTAAGTAAAAAAAATTATGTATTATACTAAGTAAAAGATAATTATGTATTATACTAAGTAAAAAAAAATTATGTATTATACTAAGTAAAAAAATGTATGTATTATACTAAGTAAAAAAATGTATGTATTATACTAAGTAAAAAAATTTATGTATTATACTAAGTAAAAAAATTTATGTATTATACTAAGTAAAAAAATTTATGTATTATACTAGGTAAAAAAATTTATGTATTATACTAAGTAAAAAAATTATGTATTATACTAAGCAAAAAATAATTATGTATTATACTAAGTAAAAAAATGTATGTATTATACTAAGTAAAAAAATGTATGTATTATACTAAGTAAAAAAATGTATGTATTATACTAAGTAAAAAAATGTATGTATTATACTAAGTAAAAAAGTGTATGTATTATACTAAGTAAAAAAATGTATGTATTATACTAAGTAAAAAAATGTATGTATTATACTAAGTAAAAAAATGTATGTATTATACTAAGTAAAAAAATGTATGTATTATACTAAGTAAAAAAATGTATGTATTATACTAAGTAAAAAAATGTATGTATTATACTAAGTAAAAAAATGTATGTATTATACTAAGTAAAAAAATGTATGTATTATACTAAGTAAAAAAATGTATGTATTATACTAAGTAAAAAAAATTATGTATTATACTAAGTAAAAAAAATTATGTATTATACTAAGTAAAAGATAATTATGTATTATACTAAGTAAAAAAAAATTATGTATTATACTAAGTAAAAAAATGTATGTATTATACTAAGTAAAAAAATGTATGTATTATACTAAGTAAAAAAGTGTATGTATTATACTAAGTAAAAAAGTGTATGTATTATACTAAGTAAAAAAATGTATGTATTATACTAAGTAAAAAAATGTATGTATTATACTAAGTAAAAAAATGTATGTATTATACTAAGTAAAAAAATGTATGTATTATACTAAGTAAAAAAATGTATGTATTATACTAAGTAAAAAAATGTATGTATTATACTAAGTAAAAAAATGTATGTATTATACTAAGTAAAAAAATGTATGTATTATACTAAGTAAAAAAATGTATGTATTATACTAAGTAAAAAAATGTATGTATTATACTAAGTAAAAAAATGTATGTATTATATTAAGTAAAAAAATGTATGTATTATACTAAGTAAAAAAATGTATGTATTATACTAAGTAAAAAAATGTATGTATTATACTAAGTAAAAAAATGTATGTATTATACTAAGTAAAAAAATGTATGTATTATACTAAGTAAAAAAATGTATGTATTATACTAAGTAAAAAAATGTATGTATTATACTAAGTAAAAAAATGTATGTATTATACTAAGTAAAAAAAATTATGTATTATACTAAGTAAAAGATAATTATGTATTATACTAAGTAAAATAAAATTATGTATTATACTAAGTAAAATAAAATTATGTATTATACTAAGTAAAAAAATGTATGTATTATACTAAGTAAAAAAAAATTTATGTATTATACTAAGTAAAAAGATTTATGTATTATACTAGGTAAAAAAATTTATGTATTATACTAAGTAAAAAAATGTATGTATTATACTAAGTAAAAAAATGTATGTATTATACTAAGTAAAAAAATGTATGTATTATACTAGGTAAAAAAATTTATGTATTATACTAGGTAAAAAAATTTATGTATTATACTAAGTAAAAAAATATATGTATTATACTAAGTAAAAAAATGTATGTATTATACTAAGTAAAAAAAATACAGATTAGTATTAAGTGTATATTAATAGTAAAAATGTGAACTGGGGATAGTAAAAGAAATGCATTTTCGTAGGTTGTCTCTACTTACACATATAAAAAAACTGCTTATGCGTGTATGTGTAAGTTCGTTTGTAACGTTATTCAGGAATCAACACGTTGTAGCCTCAGTCGCAAAGTAGGCAAATAATAGAAAAGAACTTCAACTCACTATTTTTTATTTGTAACAACGACATTCATTTACTCATTGTTACGGCCGTAACGGCATCCACATGATCATCTTTTCGAGCGTCATCCATGTCTCTAACATGTGCCCGGATGTTCTTTTTGTCTCTAACGTGATTTCCTTTATAAATTCTTTAATTTTCTCTACTGGTGACGTCATTTCACATGCATTTGTATACACACGTTCACGCTATGTTACACGTTCGCTATGGATTCTAAATGAACTGGGTTGATTCTTTGAAATTTTACACAAATTTACTTTATGTGTTTTGGAGTGTTCGTAGATAGGTTTTGTATCGGAATGCCTCTGATTAATATCGGATATCAATAATCGATAAATCCGATTAAAGAAGGAACAGTGTGATTTTGACTTCACACAGCCGATACAATTATTGATTCCGATTCTGAGTTTTTTTTTTTTTTGTTTTGTTTTTTTTTTTTAATTTTTAAATAGTGATTTGTGGCTTTTTTTTTTTTTTTCAATGTTTTGAATTTCGCAAACATAAATAATACACTTGGGAGCTTATATTTCACGAGTAGAGCTTTCTAAATATTTTTCTTAAATGTTCTTGAATATTCTCATTGAAAAAAGCGAAGTAAATAAGGATTTATATCTATTTATAAAAAAGTCAATTTGCATTAGTTCGTTATTAATTGACAAAGTCAATTTGCATTAGTTCGTTATTAATTGACAAAGTCAATTTGCATTAGTTCGTTATTAATTGACAAAGTGCAATTTGAATATAACTGACGATTGGTCTGCAAAACGAAAAGATAATGTAGGAACATTATAGTTTATAAAGCCTTCTTCCCATTTTATGAACGGGTTTCTAAATAATATAGTTACTATTTAGAAAACCATTCTTAACAAGAGAAGATGGGGGGGGGACATGCTTAGTTAACTATTCTTTACACCCACTCTATCAAAGAATATTCCCTAATTATCCTAATTTCATTGGTTATGCTATTATTAATGTACGATACATGTAGTGAGTCAATTTCTTTTGTTTAACGGCATTTTAACCTCCGGGTGTCATTTAATGCCAAGAAAAAGTTTAATTGGTTTTGTTTTTTGTCGTTGTTAAAAGTGATAAAACCCTATCCCTTAATAATAAAAAAAATTTTTTTGTTATTAAGGGATAAGGTTTTATCACTTTTTGTTTCATTTGTTATCTTTTGGTGAGAAGATTAGCACATTTTAGGAAATTTATTATTTTTTATAGAATGAAGTGTTATACATGTTTAGTTTAGTTGTTTCGTTTTACGGCATATCAATACCTTTCAAGTTATTTAATGTGGAATTTGGTCATTTGGATAAAAGTTTTTATACTTCAAGTTCTTTATATCTTCATATGTTTATTCATAGTGTTTGTTTTAAGTGTTTAGTAGTGGAAAATTGTTGTTTCTTTTTTCTTTGCAGAACATGATTGAGTTTTGCAAAGGGAAAGGAAGAGAAGGAAGAAAAGGAGTTTGTTTTTTTACGGCAAATCAACCATCGTGGATCATTCTATGCCAGATATGGTTTGACTGACTACAAATCGATTTTGTTATAAAAGAAATAAATCCTTATTTGCTTCACTATTTTCAATGAGAAAATTCAAGAACATTCAAGAAAATTCAAGAACATTCAAGAAAATTCAAGAACATTCAAGGAGAACATTTGAGAAAAATATTTAGAAAGCTCTACTCGTGTAACATAAGCTCCCAAGTTTGTGTTTGCGAAATTTAAAACATTGAAAATTTAAAAAAGCAATAAATCACTATTTAAAGATTAAAAAAAAATCAGAATCAGAATAAATAATTGTATCGGTTGTGCGAAGTCAAAATCACACTCTTCCTTATTTAATCGGATTTTTTCGATTATTTATATTCGATACTAATCAGAGGCATTCCGATACAAAACCTATCTACGAATACTCCTAAACACATAAAGTAAATTTGTGTGAAATTTCAAATCGATTTCGATTTGCATTATGTGAAAATAAATAATTCATCCGGCAATGCCATTGTATAATGTTGTGTTTTGTTTGGTTTTTCTGTTTCCATTTCATGATTTAGTTACAAGTCTTGTATTTTCTGAATATCTTATGTTTTATAGGATTTGTTTGTAGTATTTTGATGATTTTCTTCCAATTCCATTTTTTCTATTGTGCTATATCTGTTGCATAACACAGGCGTTTCATTCATAGATTTTATTTCATGTTTTTTGTCTGGATTGGGATCATTGACGTGGCTTATTGTGACGTTTGGATTTTGATGAGGGCTGTTTATACTGTGTTTCGTCTTTGTATGTTTATTTGTAGCTTCCATACAGCAAAAGGAGAACGTCTAACTAAAACCACTAACCTAGTTCTAAAACAGATCCTTTGTTTGATAAAATGCACGCCCATTGGCTGATAGGAAGGGGCGCGGTGGATACTAGAAAGCTGATTGGCCAACTAGAAAACCTAAACATATATAAAAACAAGAAGCAACCACAGAATTCGCGCATAAGCCTGACGAATCCTATAGTTGGATGAAACGCAGAATATTCAGTGTAGCTTAGTCGCCATATATATTTTATAAATTACTAACTAGCTCTAGCTACGTATTGAGCACTTTTGAAGTAAATACTTAAAGTTTACGCATAAATCTATACTTTCGTATATTAAATTTATGTGAATAAATGAAGTAGTTATATATATATATATATATATATATATATATATAAAACATTTTCTCTTTGTAAGGAAACATCATTTTGTTGATCACTCTTGGCTACGAATGGAAACAAAGTTGATATAAAAATATATTTTCGCGAAAATTATCTTTACTTTCATCATATTTTGCTTAGGGTAAAATATCTCTTTACAACCCCCTCCTTTTCATAACCTATCATACTTTCATCAATCACAGTCCATTTTCTTTAGGCTGTTTTTGAACCCAGTCAACGACGGGTACTTCTGCTAGTATATATATATATATATATATATATATATATATATATATATATATATATATATATAGTCAGAGTTGTGTTTTCCGTAATAGAAGCGTTGATTGAATTTGAAAATAAAATACGTATAAAATACGTTTATAAGTCAAATTGCAATACAATGTTATGAAAATAAAGAAATATTTATTTGTTTAAAATATTTCAGAGATATATATCCTCAGAATTTTATGCATTTCTGTTTTTTTTTGTTTTGTTTTGTTTTTGTTTTTTTTGGCTAGCCATGATGTTAAATTGAAAAATAATAAATAAATAAAAGAATTAGTAATCAGTCTACGTGTTGGTCTTTCTACGGTGTTATTTTGAAATGCCGTAAGAGACACTTGGCGCGCGTGATATGAAATCAGAGATGTGTTTTCCGTGATAGAAGCGTTGATTCTTAAATGTTTTATTATTTGTTTTTCAATTAAACATCATGGCGAGCAAAAAAAAAAAAAAATGTATAAAATTTTGAGGATGGAGTATATCTCTGAAATATTAATTTTAAACAAATTAATATTTGTTTATTTTTTGCGTTGAAATTTGGCTTACAAACGTATCTTATACCTACTTTATTATATATATATATATATATATATATATATATATATATATATATATATATATATATATATATAGTCATCCACATACAGTACTGGTACTGTTTCGCTGTATCACAGCTCATCAGTGTGGCTAGACAGGCAACTACCTCAAGCCAGCATCGGATCCCAACCGCCCGTACAACAGTCAAGGCTTCAAACCATTATGCTAATTGGCTGCTGCTATGCAGATAGTGAATTAACGATGTTTTGACATCGGCCGAATACCTAAGCTCGATTTGTTTATACAAAGAGCATCGCTTAATACGCTAATGGTAATCACTTCCCAAGTATATATATATATATATATATATATATATATATATATATATATATATATATATATATATATATATATATATTACCATTTCATGCCTGTACACGAGATGAAATAATACACATACAAGATTATAAGGTGAAACTTACGGACAGGTTTCCCATCAGCATGATAAACATCGCAGAGAAGCAATTTGTTATTTCCACGCCGAAAAGGGTCGTTGAAAAGTCGGTTGGGATACAAGTGTAAATCTTCGATGCGCATTGTTGAAAAATCCGTGATGGCACCAAAGTTCCATTGAGGACAATCTGGTTTTATAGGAATAAAAACAGGAAAATGGCATTATACAAAATATTGATTCAGGTTTTCTAGCAATAAAAATGAAAATATTTTATTTTAACCACAAAAAAAAGTGTTTTCTTTCTCTTTTTTTTTCAAATCTATTTTAAAAAGGACAGTTGTATGTGTGTATGTTTTCATGTCCAGCAAAAAGTCCATAACTACTAAACAAAGACCCATCAAGTTGGTATTGTCAACTAGGCTGGATTTTTCGAGGTGGGGGACAACTTTTTTAATATTATGTACTTATTTGGAAATAAAATGCGGACTTATTCCATGAGTATTTTATTATATAAAGGATGCGTATGTGTGTGTGTCCAACTAGAAAGGAATGGGCTAGGCAAGGGAAACTGAAGAGTCTTGAGAGGGGAAGGGGTAACAGGATAAGGAAATAAATAACGATAGAGAGAGGTAGAAAGATAAAAAAATTTAATAGAAATATATTATACATTTGCTCCAAACAACAAGTTGAGCAGCGAGATGGTTGTTCGCATTACATTTAAACTTCAACAGCTTATTACAGTCAGGAAAGTAGGAAACATAGAGGGAAGTCCAAACTCTGGCAGTCCGAATAAAGAAACGACTAGAGTAGAAGGCCTTCTGCCACTTAGTGACTTCAAAAGTGAAGGAGTGGGATTTTGCTGTTAGGTCAGTCGGAAGTGAAGGGTCACAAGTGCTATGAATTTATCAGAGAACATTCCATTAAAATAAATGTAAAATAAGCACATCATTGCAACACTGCAAGTTGGAACTTGGTTTTTAGAGCAGAATCTATTAGATTTGAAGGAACCCTGCCTAAGTGTGATAGACTTGTGTGTGACATCAAAATAAATTTAGTGGGCAGTGTGTAAATATATGTGTCATCGAAGTAGGAAAGCTGATAGAAATGGCGTTTCCTTCTTAGCCACTCCACCAGCGAGGGAGGTACATCATAGTGGTTCTCTTTTCTGACCTGCTTCAATGAAAAACAAACAATTCAGGCGTTTTTTAGTAAAAATGCCTACCGCAAACATCAAATGTAAAATAATTTTTTCTCTTTAAAAATATATTTATATTTATTAGAATTACGACAATTTAAATATAAATTACAATAATTTAAAAATAAATTACAATAATTTAAATATAAACTGAATAATCAGTCACGATATTTGTGTTTATTCCATGAGCAGAGCTGTTTGTTTTGTTTTTGTTTTTTGTTTTTTTGTTGTTGTTGTTTTCAGCTGCTCGTCTGTGAAATACACTGCCTTGGAGCTGCTTCTCATCTGACTATAACATGGTCGTTTTCAAGTCCAACATAAATAAATTCCTGATGAGTCGTCCTCTTAAATAAATTACCTCCTATTCAATTTCCACCATCACAAAATCATCATGGCGTTGTCTCACCTGAGACTTATTAACACTTATTCTTGATTAGAGTTTGGGCTTTCATAAACGATGACTCTATAGTAAAAACATAAAAACGTTCTGTAAAAAAAAAAAAAAAATAATAACCTCCATCTTACATAAAACAAGTGAAGCATATATGGTCCCCCATGAGTGCACAATGAATGAGGCATGAAAAATGACTAAGTTCAGCATTTGCCCCTCCTTCCCCATTTAGCCCCAAAAGTTCCCAGGGGACGTCAAATCCTGGTGAAAATGAACGAACAATGCAGTTTTAGGCCTAAACATATGTAGATTTGAGTTCTGCACCATGCAAACAAAGAAAGAACTAAGTTCATCATTTACCCCCCCCTATTTAGCCCCAAAAGTCCCCAAGGCCTTAACATATTTAAATTTGAGTTCAGCACCATGCAAAACTGTTAAATAGAAATACAAAGAAAATTTTGGACAAATATCCCAAAAATGGAGTGTTTTTATTAGCCCTAAAAGAGCCCCTGGGGCACACCCAAGAGTTATTGTGAGGTATAGACAAACAAAATCATATAGAAATTAGTTATTTACAACTTTTCAGAAAGTTTTATAAAAATCCAAGACATCAATTTTATTTAATAAGCGCAAAAGTGTCAATTTAAGCTAGTTTAACCCGAAAGGCACCCCTAAGGGTGCAACCAGAGTTTTCCCGGAAAATCCGTTCTGTTATTTTTTTTTACTTATATCATGTTTAATGTTTGTGCAAATTTTTAAAAAATTCCAATGCGTAGTTATTGGGAAAAGTGCGGACAGACGAACGGACGAACGGACAAGGGTAAATTTACAGGTCCACCCTCCTTTTGTCGAGAGATCAAAAATATTTTATATGTCCACCCCATCTCACGCCTTTCTTAAAATGAATATTTCCTTACATTAAAAATCGACCTCATGACAAAAAACAAACAACTCAGATTTCATGTTTCTGAACTTTTGAGATGAGGATTGATTATTCATATTTTTTGGATTCTTGGGATTACTGTTCTCATCTTATTTTCACAATGTTTCGGTCGATGTAGTCTCCAAGACTCATTGGTTATATCTTAGTGAACTTATGAATCTTTCTGTTTAACTTTAATTGCACGGAATTTCTAACACAACTCTTTATTTAATCCATGAAAATAGCATGCTCTTTTCCCGTCAACCATGACAAGGTAGAAGTCCTAAATAATTCGTAGTTATATTTTGAGTGTTGCCGGCGCTGAGAATTGAACCTTCAACCTCCAGGAGAGTATAAGTTTCAATTGAATATCCACTACGCCGTGGGTCCTTATTGACTTTCTGGACTACCCAGAGACAATGAATATAGTTACCTCTTAACATCGGGGCAGCAATTCATAGAAGTTGTGGCCCTCATAATCATGACGTTTTCTTCTGTAGCATGCGTTAGCTAATACACTATTTCTTAACAATGGCGATGAGAGATTAGAGATTGCATTGCCACAATCTTTATTTAAAAAAGAAGACAAATAGCGAAAACTAAAAAGAGAAACGAATTGTTTGATGTACACAACGATATTCCAACTGCTTGCATAAAAGTTGCCATTCTGTTAATCTACAAGAATTGAAGAATCAGTCCTCATAGCAAAATCAAGTAAGAGGACAACACAAATAATTCTTATGTCCTTGAAGAGTCCATTTAAATAAGCAATACAAACGCATATGCTGAAATATTAGATCGATGAAAAAAGTTAGGCTGATTCAAAATTTCAGGTTTAAAATGAAAAACTGTGTTTTTAATATTCTTTATTCATAAAAATAATGACCTTTGCTGTCTCTAACTTGATTTCATCTTTCAACGAGTTTATAAATGCATCCCTTGTAAAATCCTTTAGGCTTTGATATGAAATATGAATCTAACTCATGGTTAATCTCCTCTCGTGATGTTAACCTAAATTCATTTAAATATTTTGTATTGCTCGAATTAAGTAATAATCCAATGGAGTTAGATCAGGAGAATATGAAGGGTGAGGCAAGATTTCCCAACCAAATTCTCCTAGGAAAACTTTGCGTGATGATAATCATTATTATGATTGAAGGTGAGTTTTTTTTTTTCTGTTGACTTAAAAGAAGATTGTTTTTGTGTCAACGTGAGTGAGAATATTGCAAAAAAATATAAATGATGCTTTAATAATGTGAAAGAAAAGCTTATCAATTAATCATGGTGATATGTTTAAGTATTAACAATATGCATGACAAAAATTATAATGGTTGAAAATACCAATTCTACAAACTGGCAAAAACTTACCCATCGACTTGATATAATATCGTTAATGTAACCACTGCTAGTCATCTTGATGATTATTTTCTTTTAACCTCGTGAATATGTACCACATGATCGAAAAGTAGAGAGAGAGAGAGTAAGCTAGTTCCTTCCTTAAAAAAATAACACGCTGGCCTCTTTAAATTGCTTGAGCAGCCCCGTCGATATTTGCTGATCAGGACCCCTCAGAAAGTTAGCAATAAACTACGGCTATCCATGATTAATATCACAGCCCAATAGATAAAAGGTCACGGAAATGGCCTATTCTCTGTCGGGCTGAAGAACGGATCTCTGACTGATATATAGCAGTCTGAAATCTGCTAGGTGACACCCTGGGTGAATTACAGTCAAAGTATTATGTACTTCTCGGAAGAGTCTATTTTGTCAATAGTAATGATACCAGAAGAGTCTATTTTGTCAATAGTAATGATACCAGAACAATAAGTGACGTCATAAAGTAAAGGAGCGTCCGCAGATCGGTAATCTTTGATGTTGCCTCTGGTTGCGTACTTACCGCTGGCCATTTTGGGAATGAAATCCAGGATTTGACACTTGCTACGCAACCCATCGCCATCAATGTCAACCCAAATGTATTCAACCATCACGGCGTCTTTATCTTGCGGCAAAGACATGTAGTGAGTGAGCACCGTCTTGTCGGTTTCTGATTGGCAACTGATCATCTGAGTCATAATGAACACTGAAACGATCAAAGTATAACGAGCACTTTTTAAAAAAAAAAGAAATAATACGTAGAAATTTAAAAGGAAATAAAAATGGGACGAATATAAAAGAATCCGATGAAACATTTAGCGATCGTTGACTCCATTGTTATTATTATTATTATTATTATTATTATTATTATTATTATTATTATTATTATTTAGTTGGACATTGATTGCGTCTTATCGGTTGACCAGAATAATCTCATGTGAGTAAATAATATTTTTTCATTAATTTGAGAAGACTGCGAGGAACATATCGGTCCAATTGATAAAAACTAAAAGTAAAGAAAAAAAATATTTTCAAATTTAGTTGGACGTTGATTGCGTCTTGTTGGTTGGCCAGAATAATCTCATGTGAGTAAAGTATTTTTTTTTTTTTCATTATTATAATAATAGTTGTGGTGGTGATAGTGGTAATAATAATGATAATCATAATTATTATTATTATTAATATTATTATTATTATTATTATTATTATTATTATTATTATTACTATTAAATAACAAACAAACAAGAAAGCGTTTCTAACCGAAATTTTGATTTAAACTTGAAATTTATGGTTAAACAAGGAATTGTATTACACATATATATTATTCCTTAATTGGAATTCGTTCTTTTAGATGAGCATTATATATATTAATTTATTTTTATTTCGGACTATTAGTCTCATCTTTATTAGTTGTTGTTTTTCATCTTTTATTGGTTTGTTTATTCACAACGTTTCGGCCAACTATTCCTCTGGCCTTCGTCATGTGATAACTGACGAAGGCCAGAGGAATAGTTGGCGTAAACGTTGTGAATAAACAAACCAATAAAAGATGAAAAACAACAACTAATAAAGATGAGACTAATAGTCCGAAATAAAAATAAATTAATATTGTCTTACACATTTTTGGATGTTTTATGTTTCTGTCTTTGTGTACATTTTTTCCGGCCAAAAGCGACAACAGCGACGGAGTTTAAAAAAATAACAAACGAAACAAGAAAGAGTTTCTAACCGAAATTTTAATTTGAACTTGAAATTTATGGTTAAACAAGGAATTGTCTTACACATGTTCGGATGTTTTATGTTTCTCTCTTTGTGTACATTTTTCCGGTCGTCAGCAAAATCAGCGGCAGAGTTTAAAAAAAAAATAGCAGAGGGGGGAAAAATGCTTTTCTAACTGAAATTAGAATTTAAAACTTGAATTCACGGTTAAACGATGAATTGTCTTTCATATATTTGGGTGTTTTATGTTTCTGTTTTGTGTATATTTTTCTGACCAAAAGCAACATCGGCAGAGGAGTTAAAAAAAACGAACAAATTAAGCTTTTCTAACTGAAATTATTATTATTATTGTTATTATTATTGTTATTATTATTGTTATTATTATTATTATTATTGTTCTTCTACTTATTATTATTTTTATTTTTGTTATTACCATTATCATTATTATTATCATTATTATCATTATCATTATTATTGTTATTATTATTTTAAAAAAATTACTTTATTGGTTATTACTATTACCACTAATATTATTACTGGTAGTAGTAGTGGCAGTGGTGGTTGTAATGGTGGTATGTTTTTATTAATTTTTATTATTACTGTAGCTGTAATGGTAGTTGTTGTTTTTTGCTGTCATTGGACAGAAAGCTAAGGACGACCTTGAAAGGAGGTATAGATTGCTGGAAAAGGGAACGATGAACGTTCTAACAATGTTGAAAGAGAAGGTTCACACTGGTGGTATAAAAATTAGGAACATTGTTGGAAAAAGTGTTGCATTTCGGCAGAACAACCTTTTCCGGAACAATCAGTCTCAGCTGTATAAAGAATTAAATGGTAGTAAACAGGCGGGAAATAGCAGCACTCCAAATGCAAAAGATGCAAGGAAGTTCTGGAGTGGGATTTGGTCCGTCGAAGGGCGATATAATGAGAAGGCTAGCTGGTTGGGAGAGGTCAGAGAAAGGCTATCAGACATGCAGAAGATGAAGAACGCTGAGATAACCATCGATGACGTTAAAGCTGGCATACAAAGGATGACAAACTGGAAGGCACCTGGTCCAGATGGAGTGATGGGCTTCTGGTTTAAACAGTTCCCATGCCTTTATCCATCTATAGCTGCTGCTCTGCAAAGGGTTGTAGAGTCTGGAGATGTCCCTGATTGGCTTGTGAAGGGAAGAACAACACTGATTAGGAAAGATCCTGCAAAAGGAACAGATGCCAATAATTATAGACCAATTACATGTCTGCCATTGATGTGGAAACTGTTGACTGAAATATTTGCGGAGAAAATTTATGAACATCGAGAGAGTAATGGTGCTTTTCCTGACGAACAAAAGGAGTGCCGGAAAGGTTCCTCATTCATGGATACGTGAAATACTATTGATGATGAAGGTTGCTGAGAATGTGGAGACAAGTATGACTCAATGGAAAACGGTGCTGACAGCAAACAGAGAGGAGATGGGGCAGGTTGGCATTAAACGTGGGATATTTGAAGGAGATTCGTTATCGCCACTTCTTTTTGTAATGATAATGATGCCACTGATCATCCTCTTGAAGAGAGAAAAACTGGGGTATAACTTTGGATCTGGTCACAGACGTCTCAACCATCAACTGTTTATGGATGATTTGAAAATATTCGGTAGAAATGAAAATGAAATGGAGAGACTGGTAGAACTTGTGGGGACATACTCAGAAGACATTGGGATGGAGTTTGGGATTAGTAAATGTGCGGTGCTGGTGATGAAAAGAGGAGTAACGGTTCATTCGAATGGAATCGTGCTGCCAAATGGAGAAATCATGAAAGAAATAGAAGATACAGGATATAAGTATTTAGGAGTGCTGGAGGGTGTAGGCATCATGAACAGAGAAATGAAGGAAAAAGTCAGGAAGGAGTACCTTAGAAGAGTGAAACTAATTGCAAAGTCGAAACTGTATGGAGAAAATCTAATGAAAGCAGTAAATGCATGGGCAGTCAGTGTTTTGAGATACAGTGCGGGAATTTTAGAATGGTCTGACAAGGATTTGCATGCCATGGATATCAAAACAAGACAAGTTTTAGCAATGTTTGTTATATTTCACATTCGAAGTAGCGTGGCAAGGCTGTATCAAAAGAGGAAAGATTGTGGGAGAGGATTGAAAAGTGTAAAAGATTGTGTTAGAACCGAGGAGATGTCGTTGAAGGAGCATGTGGTTAGAAGTGGGGAGTGGATGCTTAAGGTTGTGGCCAATGAAGTAGAGGCGTGTGAGACCAAGGCTGATTATGTGAAACGTATGGATAGAGAAAGGGCAGAGGAACTGGCTAGGAAGAAAATGCATGGAAGGTTCTTCCAGGATATAGCAGAAGTGGCTGATGAAAGATCATAGCAATGGCTTAGAGCTGGGTATCTGGCTAAGAGTACTGAAGCTTTTGTTTGTGCAGCACAAGAGCAGGCATTAGGAACACGATTGTTCAAAAGTGTGGCTCTAGGAGAGGAAATTGCTGCAGAATGTCGGATTTGTGGTAAGACCTCAGAATCAATTGTGCACCTTGCAGCAGGGTGTAGTGGACTGGCCCAGAGAGAGTATCACAAAAGACACAATCGCATGGGACTCCGGATATATTGGGAGGTGTGTAAGAGGGTTGGGGTGAAGTGTGCTGGAAAATGGTTTGAGGAGGTGCTTGATGAAGTGAGAACAAGTGAGGATGGCAAGGTAGAGGTATGGTGGGACAAAAGTGTCATAACGACCAAGCAATTGGAACATAATCGTCCGGATTTGGTCGTCATTGACAAGGTCTCAAAAAACTGGCAGATTGTAGACTTCTCAGTACCCTGGGACAGGAATGTGAAAGAGAAGGAGAATGAAAAGTGGAGCAATTATGCTCCATTGGCCGTGGAGATAAGGCATATACACGGGGTTAAAACACAAATAATCCCGGTCGTAGTTGGTACACTAGGAGTAGTATCAAGTTGTCTGGAAGGACAATTGAAAAAACTAAAAATCTCCAATGTTTTAGGTGGCCTTCAAACCTCTGCAATTATAGGTACCACCAGCATCCTTAGGAAAACCTTTGATCTTTGAAACTCCTGGTTTGAAGCTGGGATTAAGGGAAATCCTCTGGAAATGAATCCCATCCCTTTCCAGAGAGACGTTCATAAGCGAAATCAGAATTATTATTATTATTATTATTATTATTATTATTATTATTATTATTATCATCATTATTATTGGCTCACATGGAGCTTTCACACAAGTCAACAAACGATCTGATTGGAGACCTGTGGTGTTCTCTGGAAGCTGAGTGACAAAAAGTCTCCCCAGACGTCCAGCTCTCTCCTCCTCCTTCGATAGCATTTGCAAATAAATTTGCATCATCGCAACAGCCTCTTACCATTGATTTCTCGCTAGCAGTGGCCATTGGTTTATACTGGAATTTGAGTGGCACTAAGCCTCCCCAAGATCCCAGTTCTCTTCACACTTGTCCAGCGGAGGTCTGGCCAGTGCTCTCTCCTCGGTCTTTCCATCCTCCTTGACCCTTCTCAGCTCTTTGGTATCACTTTTCTATTGGGGGAACGGTGGTGAAACAATGATGGGGGTGTAGAACATGTAGTTCTGCAGTTTCTGTGTTCTTCATTCCCTGTAATGCTTCTTTGTTATATTGTCTTGTGTTATTCTCCGCATTCAAGGGTTTTCCTTAATATTGCAGCCGTTTTCATTATCGTTAGGCATTGTATTTTTGCAGCTATTCCTCTGATTCAAATTTATGCCATTCTTTTTTTCTAGGTTTTTCGGAATTGTTCCTAGTGCTCATACTATTATCGGTACTATTTTGATTTTCTTCATCATCCAAATCCCTTTTAACTCTCTGGCTAGCTCTGTGTATTTGCTTCGTTTCTCCTTTTCTTTCATACTCACCCTGTGGTCAGCTGGGACAACAAAGTCTACGATTTGACAGAATTTTTCTTTATTGTTAATTATTACAACATCTGGTCTTCTTGCTTGGATGGGTTTGTCCGTTTGTATGTCCATGTCCCATAGGATTTTGTGGTTCTCGTTTTCGAGTGCTGTTGCGGGTTTATGCTTGTACCATTTGTCTGTACGTTCAAAATGCAGCTGTTTGCACAATTCCTAGTGCACCGCCCTCCCCAATTGGTCATGCTTGTTTTTGTATTCCTTTTGGGCCAGTTTGCTGCATTCACTTACTATATGGTTTATCGTTTCGTCTCTTTGTCCACAGAGTCTGCATTTGCTGTTTTCTTATGTTTTATCGATCCTTGCTTTGATATGGTTGGTTCTTATCGAGTTATCTTGTGCTGCAGTTATTAGAGAGTCAATTTCTCAGTTTATATGTCCTTTTCACATCCATGTCCAGGTGTTTTCGTTATTTTCATCTTTTGTCATTCTTATGAATCTTCCGTGGAGTTGTTTCTCTTCCCATTTCTCTTTTCTTGTTTTGTCTTTTGTCTCTCTGTTTTCTGTTTTGTTGGTTTTCTCCGTGTCTCTCGTTGCCATAATTATCTTTTCAGTGCTTTCATTATGTATTTTTATAGTTCTTTTTTGTGTCCTTCACACAGTCCTCTATAGAGATGTCCTCTCTCTCGCCGTCTTTCCTTTTCATGTAGAGTCTGTCAATATCGTCCTTTGGGTGTAGTGCATTATGCATGGTCATGAGTTTCCTGGTTTTCTGGTCGAGCTGTCTCAGTTCTTCTTTTGTCCATCCTATAAACGGTCCAGTGTATCTCACTAGTGACACTGCCCATGTATTTATACCTTTTATTAGGTTTCTACTATATAATTTAGTTTCCAAGAGTTTTCTTGTTCTCCTGAGGTATTCCTTTCCAATTTTCTCTTTCATTTCTGTTGCTCTGATTTCCCAAGTATTTATAGTCGTCTTGTTTCCATAGTGCCCTCATTTCTGTTTGGTTGGGTAGTTCCATGCCTTCTGTCGTTTCCAGTTTTCCCTTTTTTATAACTAGTAGTGCGCACTTTTCCATTCCAAATTCCATTTGGATATCTTGGCTGAAGATCCTGGTAGTATTAATTAGTGTCTCTAGCTCCTTTTCGGTCCTTGCAAAAAGTGTCAGATCGTCCATGTATATCAGGTGGTTCATTTTTTCCTCTGTATTGGGGAACTTGTATCCGGCTTGGCACTTTCTCAGAATACTATTCAAGGGCATCATGGCTATGATGAACAGTAATGGTGATAATGAGTTTCCTTGGAAGATGCCTCTTTGTATGTTAATTTCTGTTATGTGTTGTCCATCAGCTGTCAGTTCCAGTCTCCATGTTTTCATTGCATTTTCTATTACATTGGCGATCCCGCTTGGTATTTTATACATTTTTAGGCATTCTATTATCCATGCTTGGGGGATCCTCTCGTACGCTTTTTTGTAGTCGATCCATGCCATGGCTAAATTTTTCCTCCTCCTTTTTACCTCCTTTAGAATCTTTTGATCAACATATGGCAGATCATGTGTTCCTCTTTTTCCTTTTTGGCATCCTTTCTGTTCCTCGGGGATGAGCCCATGGTTATTCAGTGAGTGGTAGATTTGTTCCCTCAGTTGTGCTGTCAGTATCTTCCATATGGTGGGTAGGTACATGATGGTCCTATAATTGCTGGGGACGGTTCCTTTTTCCGTGTCCTTCTGTAGCAGTGTAGTTCTACCTTTTGTCATCAAGTCTGGCACGGTTGCTTCCTGTATACAACTTCTCAGGTTTTGGGCTAGCCTTTCATGTAAGGCTGTGAATTTTTTGAACCAGTATGCATGTATCCCGTTGTGCCCTGGTGCTCTCCAGTTTGCTATTTTTCCTATGGTTTTCTTTAGGGTTTCCTTGTTGATTTCATTCACTGTTCCTTCTTCGATTTGTTGTAACACTTCTTTCATGTCTTTCAGCCATTCGGCATTTCTATTGTGATCTCGTCGCTTTTCCTATATTTTACTCCAGTAGAGTTTTGTTTCTGTCGGATTTGGTTGTTCTGTTTTTGTTTTTTCCTCCGTTCACATTTTGGTAGAATTGGCGTTCATTAGTTTCAAATGTTCTGTTTTGTTTGCATTGTTCAGATTTGTATCTATATCGTCTCAATCTCGCTTCTTTTGCTTTTATTTTTAGGTCCAGTTCTTCATGTTTCTTGTTTAGCCTCTCCCTGCCAGTTACATTTCCAATATTTTGTTTTCTCCATATTGCTTTCTTCCTGTTGATCATTTTGGTTTCTTTTTTATATTTCTGTATTCAGGTTTCTAGTTTTATTTCCCATCCAGGTTTTGTCGGTCCGCTTGTCCCCGGTTGTTTTTCTGATATGAGATTCATACTTACCATTTTGGCGCCTGTGTAAATGAGGTTGTTTAAGTCTGTGATTGTGTTTGTTGGGATGTGTGGGAGGAGCTTGTTTACCTTCTCTGTTTCTGCTTTTAATTTCTTCTCCTCTTGGTTCTTTAACGATGGGAGTTTGAATTTTTCCTCGTTTATGAACTGTGTTATTTTATTTATTTCATTTGCTTCATTCTCTGTTAGTTCTGTTTCATTGTTCTCGATTTCAACGTTTGTAGACTTCGGTCTACGTAGGTCCTGGGCCTTTGGTGTTTTTACTTGTGAGGCTTCAACTTGTGGGGGTTTTCTACGGGTAGTTCCGTTGGGGGTGTTTCTTGTTCAGTTTCATCATTTATTTTTCTCTGAATTTCTGCTAGTTCTAGTTTAGAGAGCCAACCTTTCTTGAGTATCAGTCTTGCTTGGTCCGCAATTCTTTGTTCTGTCGCTTGGTGGTCACTGGATAGGTCCCATAGTTCTTTCATTCGTTTCCAATAACCTCCATATCTATATTCAGGATGACTTCTATAATAGCATTCCATTACGAGTCTATTCTCTTTTGTTGTCCATTTCTTTCTTCGGTTTTTTCCATTTTGATGATTATCACGGCTGTGCTGTGTTTGTTCAGTGTCATTTTGTTCCCTGAAATTAGAGATTATGCTAACCTGTTCAGTGTCCATGTTATTTGAGTTTCTGAAATTAAGAAGTTGGCCAACATTCGCAGGATGACGACCGGGTCCCCTATGCTGGTTACCGAAGGAGCACCTGCCGATCATGACACCCAGATCTTTCTTCTGGGTCCCGTGGTTTGAATTATTTGTACTTGACATTTTTCATATTTTGGTGTGTGTGGCAACACCGAGCCCAGAATTGTTTTACCTGTGGTTCTGACGGAGGTATAGTATTTGGCTCCCATGTATATAGGAGGTATCGTGCACTATCACACATACATAGAAGGTATAAACAGAAGTTAAAAAGAAATAACAAAACAAATAGAAAATAAAATAAAGAAATAATAAGAATAAAAAAATTAAAATTAATTTTTTTTATTATCATTATTTAAAAAGAAATTTTTTATATATGTAAGAAACTAAATAATTTTAACTAAGTATTCTACTTAGTGAAAGTCGGTAGTAATGCTCTGAAAGAAGGCGTTTGATGATAGGTCTACCTTACACCATACTGGTTAGTCGCTAGAAATGTTGGATGGGAAGAAGACGAGGAAGGCAATTTCCCCTGATGCTGTGGTAGTATTAAATTCCCTCGTTCTAAGTCTGGGCAATTTCCACGTTGATATCGCAAACAGGACTGCTTCCGGTTACAAGTTCGGAGCAACATTCAGCTAGGTTATTCTTCAGTCGCCCGCCTGGCCACTTTTCGCATTCATGTTAGAGGATTTGCACTACTCAAATTTAAATGGACAGACAGAATTATACATTTATATCGCTATAGAGACTTGTAGGGGAATAAATAAGAGCACCGGATTACCGGTGTAGGGTAAAGAGTGAGGTCCCTTGAGAAAAGAAGAGGAGAGTCCGTACACATGAGGCACGGACGCAAAAAGTTAGTTCTTCTCCTAAAAGACAATGTTGGACAGGCAGAGTACAACTCTAGAATACAGTCCTCACTCCTCCCGTAAACCCCACTATTGAAGTGAGTAATCTTTTTACCTTAATGTTCAGAATTGCAGTGTTGTAATGTTTTCATGTTTGTTAATAAATTCTTGTCGTTTATACTTGTTGTACGTTTAGTAATTATTAAAGCTGGTCGGTAGTTTTGGGACTTGGAAGAACCTAAACCCGTACCAACAGACTGATTCCTGAAATAAATTCGAAGTAATAATTCACTTTTTTTTTTTTTGTTTTTAAAAAAGAAAACTCACATTTCGTTCCATTCTTTTGGGGAGTTTCGGTGCCTCACACGTGTTAAGTCTTCTCTATTAGAACTCGTGTTAAAGTTAATGTCTAGTCGTCGGTCAGTTAGAGTGTAATGCTAGGTATGGGAGTCACAGCCCTTTGCTAGTACAAACATACGCGCATGTATACATATATATACACATACGCAGCATTTCTGCCCGTCTTTGCCAACAAGGAAAAAAAAGAGTTCCTCTTTCTTTTTTTTTTTTTTCCTCAAAGCCAGTCGCCCCTTCTGGTCTTTTTTCTTGCATTCATGATAATGATAGAGAATTTGCATTAGTGGCATTTAAATGGACAGACAGAATTATACATTTATATCGCAATAGAGACGGCTTCCTGAAATAAATTCATCATCATCATCATCATCATCATCATCATCACCATCATTATTATTATTATTTTTATTTTTATTATTATTATTATTATTATTATTATTATTATTATTATTATTATATAGCACTTTTTTTTTAAATAAATAACATGTATGTTTTTTTAATAATACGTAGAAATTTAAAAAAAAAAAGAAAAAAAAGATGAATTCCCATAAATAGTAAACAAGGTCTTGAACAAATGCGTATCTTCTATCTTGACCATCATCGACGTACCTGGAGTGATTTTGTCAGCATCTAACAAAGTCAAACACTTTGCCAAACATTTTGCATCAAACTCAACCTTATGCGATTACGACCACCTACCTCCCGAATTTCCTCCCATTGCCGAAAATATTTTGAGTCCCATCAACATATCTGTTCGTGATGTTGCCACTCATCAAAAACCAGAAAAGCAACTGGTCCTATTATAGTACTTAAAAAGCTAAACCGGAACTAGCACCTATTCTTGCAGAGCTGATCAAATTGATGCGTAAAGGAGAAATGCTTCCCAACACCTTGGAAACCCCATTTGTTTGCACAGTATTGAAAGATACTGGAGATCGGTTTTCTGCATTTTAGTCCAGTGTGTCATGAGTAAGTTGATTGAATCCGTGTTAAATAGAGAAATTGTCAACCACTGCAGCAAAAACAACTTATTTAGTAACTAGCGGGGGTACCCGGCGTTGCCCGAGTGTTTGTTTCCGGGACGGGGGGGGGAGTTTTAAAAAATGTTATGGTAGGTAAGTAGGAAGGATCAAACCCGGAGTCATGAGTAAAAGTAGGAAAATAAAGTGTGAAAAAAAAACAAAAAACATCTGCAACGTTAACAGTTCGGCCACCAAGAAAAGTCCATTCCAGTTGTTTAGGAAAAAAAACAAAAAAAAAACGACTACGGTAGGTCGGCGCGAACGTGAAAATATAATGTGAATTGTCCAGCACGCTAACCACTACGCCACAGAGCACTGCAGCTTAGTTTAGTGATTTTAAATAACTTCACATGAAAGAACTACGAAGCCAAACCGGTGTTCTCTTCTCAACTGTTCCTTGTGAACGATCCCCAAACGGTGTTAAGTGGTGGCAGGGGGAGGAGGAATTTATTAGAGAGAAAATATTTTACCACTTCCATTGATCTTAACCGATTTGGGCCGTGACTTCTCAGCAGAAAAAGTATAGAAATCTAAGATTATCGAGGAATTTGAGAAATAATAAGCCTATAACACACCTCAGATATTGTTCTGCCGTTTGTGCATATTATATTTGCATGAAATATCTTGATTTTTAATCCTATTAATGTCAAAATCAGACGGGAAAAAATGAGTTCATTTTATTTATATAGAGAAGAAGAAGAGAAGAGATAAACAATATGAAGCTGGCAGACTTAAACGGAACACGTGTCAATCGACACTGGTTTACTGCCAATGCACGTGTCATTTGTAAATAAACACAATCTAAGTTGTTTGTTTTATTCGTCGATTTTAAGAAAGAATTAAAGAAAAGTATGTGGGGGGATATATTTTTTTATTTAAGGCGCATGTTTTCTAGATGAGGGTGTCTTTACGTTTTTCAATAAAATTTTTCAATAAACGCGGAGATATTAATCTATCGGGTAATTTCTTGTTTTAAAATGACTTCATTCTGTATAATTATTCAATTTTGCTTCTTTGATTTCACGCATTTAAGAAAACATCAAATATTTATTTTTTAATGTAGGTTGCGTCTTTTTTTTCTTGGTTCTTATGTACTTTTTGTTATCCCTGTTTCTACTCTCGTTTTTTTCTCGCTCACACGTCCCTATGGTAGACACGGCCAAAAAAAAAATGGAAAAAAAAACAAAACAAAATACTAAAAAAAACAAGTAGTTTTTTTTGTTTTTTTTAACAAGTTAAAATCTATTAAAATCTATTGAAATCTATTATTCTAGGGCAACTTGTTTTCCAGTCAGAATTTTATCATATGTAAAGCAGAATATCATAAAATTATTTCTATAATTTTTAATAGAATTTAAAAATTTTAAAATAAAGAAAAAAACATTATTCACCGCGATTATTGTCTCAATGGGGTACACATTTAAATATTTTTAAACGGTTTTGAATCAAGTAATTTTATTATTGTTTGTCTAAATAAAATTTAGGATAATTTTCTACAAGAATATGCAAAACTATTATCAGTACCTGAAGTTCAAATAATTCGATCTTTTATCTCAATATATAGATATCGCGTGGCGTAATTAAAAAATCCAAAATTTAACGTTACTTTGCAAGAAACTACTGTAAACAAGACAAAATAAATTCATTTAGTCCTAACGTTTGTTTTGACGATTAAGTGAAGAATAAGGATTTCATTTTTTTTCATAAACGATATATATATATATATATATATATATATACATATATACATATATATACATATATACATATATATACATATATATATATATATATATATATATATATATATATATATATATATATATTAAAATAAAACAAGTATGGAATACGTTTGAAGCCAAATTACAACGCGAAATTATATAAAATAAACAAGTGTTTATTTTTAAGATATATATTTCGGGGCAAAACTCCTTCGTCAGTATGTTATATTTTTTTCTCTTTTTCCTCGCCATGATATTAAGTTGAAGAACGTTGAATGAAGAATCCACATGATGTTAGCTGATGTTGGTTTTGAAATGGAAGGATGCACCTGACCGCGGGTTTTGAAAATGAGGGTAGTTTTTTTTAAATCTGTGTTAAAAGCGTTGACTGAAATTTGAATTTTATAATAAAATACGTAAGAAATACGTTTGAAGCCAAATACAACGCGAAATTATTTTAAATAAAAAATTGTTATTTTTAAGATATATATTTCGGAGTAAAACTCCCTCGTCATATATATATATATATATATATATATATATATATATATATATATATATATATATATAGCCAGTAGAGTTTAGTTTCCTAGAAGTACATCCAATGAAACAACATGTGTCTATTAAAAAGTGCTCAATGAGTAAACAGAGCAGGTATATTAAATTTATTTTATACAAACATTGATAGCTACATATGTGCATACATGTTTCTGTAATCACTCGTAATTGCAGAAACATGTATGCACATAATTAGCCATCAATGTTTGTATAAATAAATTTTATATATATATATATATATATATATATATATATATTGCCTATATAACCCCCGAAGTTAAGCAACGATGAGACTGGCCAATACCAGATGGGTGAACATTTTGAGAATGCTAGGCGCCGTATGTGTTTGAGACAAACTTGTCTTGCCATCAGGACCAAGTGTTTCTTGACGATAGAGTGTGGTAGATACAAGTCTCCACACTTTTAACAAAGTCAAGCGCAAGTCAAAGCATCATCTGCGGCAGACTTTGGCGTAATTTTGAAAAAGCCGAAAAATTGCCGAAAGAAATTATCGTATTTTTAGCAAAATGCGCAGTTATTTATCGATTTTTTTTATCAATTCCTCAAAGCATTTTCTATATATTAACAATGTTGGGCTTATTAAAATAAACTTATTGATTTATTTTTCAAAGATTTATATGTAGTGTCTTTCGTAAAAATAATGAAAATATATAATTTTTTTTACCAATCTGAAAGATAATAATTATTGATATATTCAACGAATTTCACACTTCAAAACACAAAATATGAAACATTATACACATTCAAAACTCAGATTTTCAACCTTAAAATCTGATACGTGCACAGTTGTTTTGTTTTGCTTTGATTTTTTGTTGGTTTTATTTATAATCTACACTCTCCTCACAATTCAATATATTTTGTTCAGTTTCGGCTGATTATTTTAAGCATATTTGTACCCACAAATAAAGAAGGAGAGAGGTTTTCTAGGCAATATATATATATATATATATATATATATATATATATATATATATATATATCGATTATGAAAAAAGTACACCATTATAAAGTTCACTTAATAATCGATGAAAATTTCGTATTGATTGGATAAGTACTTGATTTTTGGTATTTTTTTTTAAAGAGAAACTCCATCAAAAAATAATTACTCCCTCTTTCGGTTTTGGCCATGCCTACCCTATTGCGAATTTCCAGCAATGGACTGCTCAATGGATTTTTTTTTTTATGAAAAAGGTCATTAACAATGATTTTTTTTTTTAGTTCAACCTATTTCAACCTGATATAATAATAATAAATATTATTTAAACAAAAAAATTCATTTTTTTACTTTATTAATAATTTAAAACTATAATCTAACAATTTTGAACGTTCTCATTTACCTATGCATGGATTTTCTACTTGATTAAATAATTTGAAATAAAAAAAACTGATGCTGAAATAATTTGAAATAAAAAAGATGATGCTAAAATAAAAAGTTATTATTTAGAAACTATTCTTAACACGATGTTTTGTAACAATTCTATACGTTCACAATTGAATAAACAAAATACGTTCACATAACAATTTAATAAACCAAATACGTTCACATAACAATTTAATAAACAAAATACGTTCACATAACAATTTAATAAACAAAATACGTTCACATAATAATTTAATAAACAAAATACGTTCACATAACAATTTAATAAACAAAATACGTTCACATAATAATTTAATAACCAAAATACGTTCACATAACAATTTAATAAACAAAATACGTTCACATAACAATTTAATAAACAAAATACGGTCACATAATTTAATAAACAAAATACGTTCACATAACAATTTAATAAACAAAATACGTTCACATAATAAACAGCATACGATGAAAAATAAAATGGACTCATTTTGTTTAAGGTAAAAGTTCCATGCAAAGGTCCATGAAAAGCTTCAAATTTGTTAGAATATTTTTTTTAATTTAGTAACCGAGGAAAAATTGACTTTTTACTTAAATAACTCGAAATAAGAAAAGCGATTTTTGTTTTAATTAAATTATTTTATCGTGCAATAATTTTTCAAATTATTGACAAAAATTTTCCAAAAGGAACTTACATGGGAAAAATCACTAACGGAAATAATGTTATCTTTTTCTATAACCACTAACTGAAAGCTATAAGTTCTAACAGTGCAAAAATAGGCAAAGATTAATGAAGGAAGTTTCTTAACTAATCAAAACATTGAAGAGAAATCATGTTGCAACTTGATTTTATTATCCAATCCAGCTTATGAAAAGTGAAGGCGAAACCGGTCAGCTGTCCTCTCCCCATTTTTTTTCTTTTCCTTACTTTCCACTTTTAATCGTGAACATCAAAACGGATCTTCCAATCAAAATTACAATAATGAAACTTTGTACCCCGCAATATATATATATATATATATATATATATATATATATATATATATATATCTGTATAAGAATGAAAATTGTTATTTAAATGTAACTTTAGGACATTGATGCAACACAAATATAACAGGAACACAATGAACTAGTTAATATTTAGTAGCATAACTCTTCTGCAATTTGACAGCCTGCAATCTTTTGGGAATTCCTTGAATTAGACTACAGCAATACTCCGGGGAAAGGGCATCCCACTTTTCTTTAATTTTTGTTCAAAGTTTTTCCAAATTTGAAATTTTATCATTGCGTAGCTGTTGCTTGGTGTACTGCCATGCGTTTTCGATAGGATTGAGGTCTGGAGATTGTGCAGGTCAATCCAAACACGGAATATCATGTTCTTCCAGGAACCTCTTGATATTGCCAGCTGTGTGAATGGGAGCATTATCCTGAATGAAGATGGGATTATCATCCAAATTCCGACCAAAGTAGGGTAGAAAATGCTCAATCAATATATTAATGTACTTGGTCGAATTAATTCGACCTTGCAAGCGAGCTATAGGCCCTGGGCCATTGGCACTAATAATTCCCCACACCAAAACTGAACCTCCACCACCTTGCAGCGTTGAAACTGAGCACCTAGGATTAAATTCTTCGTCTTTCCTCTGTTGGATGTACTCCCTAACATAACTGCCTGGCTTATTGAACTTGCTTTCGTCGCTAAAAAGCACTTTTGACCTATATGATGAGCCATGATCTTCATTGCATCTGACAAAGTCCAGACGGCGCTTTCTGTTCTTTACGGAAATCCTTGGCTTGCGTCTTGCAACATATCCTCGCAAATTAAATTCCTTTAATCTGTTCTTGACAGTAGAAAGAGAGCACTTTTTAACAAGATTTCACTGTTGTTGAATTTGAGGAACCATTTTAAATCTGTTTCTTAAGCTGCGGATCTTGATCGCATTGTCTTCCCTGTTAGAAGTAACTCTAGTACGACTAGATGTAGGGGCATCACGAACACTGCCGGTGTTTTGGTGCTTTTGCACACTTTTGTACCGCTTTATCATCATATTTCAATCTGCGGCCGATTTCTCGATTGGATAAACCAGAAAGGTGGAGATTAATGAGCTCCTGACGATCACTAGGAGAAAGTTGTAGCATATTAACTAAATGTTACGTTGTATAATCTGGACCAACAACAATTACGGTTAGAGATGTTTTGTTGCCTGTTGGTGGATATTTTAAACTGATTTAGGGGCGATAATTTAAGCTGGATTTAAACGAATTTGTTGCTGCGGACATTTTTTTTTTTTTTTGCCTCCTCAATTTGAAGTGATTTTTTTTCTTAATTGACGTAAACACTAGAATATTTATAATTACAAGTGCGGACTTTCTTTTTGCCAGCACTCTATATAATCAAATAACATTATTAATAAACCGAAAGGCGGGGCAAATACCCAACAAAGTCAAGGGAGAAAACTTTAAGAAAACCATACACAAAGAAATGAAAAAAATTAGGCCTAAAAGCGGACGTATCAGCTAACATAAAAATAACAAACTTCCTGGACGTCACGTTAAACTTAGATAAAAACACATATGAACCATACTTAAAAGATAACGCTACCCCAATTTACGTAAACCCTAAGTCCAACCACCCACCATCAATTATAAAACACATTCCTAACTCGATCGTAAGTAGACTCAGTAATAACTCAAGCGATGAAAATGCATTTAACAGGTCAACCAATATCTACGAAACAACCCTAAAAAAATAGTGGATACAAAAATATCGATATCAAATATAAGCAACAAAACACCAACAACTATAATAAAATTAGAAATAGAAGAAAAAGAACTATAATTTGGTATACGGCCCATACAATCAAATGTTAAAAACAAAACTTGGCGAGAAATTTCTAGATCTTATTGAAAAACACTTTCCCGCAATCAACCCCTTACACAAAATCTTCAATAAAAATACCTTGAAATTATCTTACAGTTGTTGCGAAAATTTAGAGATGATAATTAAAGCACATAATAACAACAACAACATAAACAATAAAACAACAACAACAACATAAACAATAAAAAAGTAGACACCATGACAGAAATAAAACCAACACTAGCAGAAATAATAATAATAATAATAATAATAATAATAATAAGAAGAAGAAGAAGAAGAACAAACCAACCCCGGACAAGAACAACCATACCATAAATAAAAATACTAATAACGAGCAAGATAAATGCAATTGTAGACACCGCACACTTTGCCCAGTCCAAAATAAATGTCTAACAAAAAGTGTAGTTTATCAAGCAACAATATTTGCGAAAGAAAACCCGAATAACAAGAAATATTACGTAGGCATGACTTCCTTAGATTTCAAAACCCGATACTATGACCACAAAAGTACATTCAAAAATAAAAAACACCGTATAAAAACAACACTAGCGAATAAATACTGGGAACTCAAAGAAAGCGGACATTCGCCGGTAGTCGAATGGAAAATAATGAGACAAGCTACCACGTGCAGACATTTAGACAACCCATGTAAATTATGCCTCCATGAAAAATTTGCTATCCTGTACTTTAAAGAACCTCAAAATCTATTAAACTGTAGACGAGAAATAGCAAACAACTGTGTTCACAAAATAAAACTTACTCTAAGATAGCGATACAAAATAGCTTTAAAACTAACAATAACAATAGAAAACAAACAAATAAATAAATTAAATAAACATGAATATACATAAACGATCACATATATATATATATATGTGTGTGTGTGTGTGTGTGTGTGTGTGTGTGTGTGTGTGTGTGCATGTATGTGTGTACACATAGGTATATTTATATATGTATAAAAAAAAGGAAGGAAAAGATCTACCTTAAACCACTAACCTAGTCCTAAAACAGATCCTTTGTTCGATAAAATGCATGCCCATTGGCTGATAGGAATGGGCGCGGTGGATACTAGAAAGCTGATTGGCTAACTAGAAATCCTCAACATATATAAAAACAAGAAGCAACCACAGAATTCGCGCATAAGCCTGATTAATCCTATAGTGGATGAAACGCAGAATATTCAGTATAGCTTAATCGCCATATATATTTTATAAATTACTAACTAGCTCTACCTACATATTGAGCACTTTTGAAGTAAATACTTAAAGTTTACGCATAAATCTATACCTTTACCTTTGTATATTAAATTTATGTGAGTAAATGAAGTAGTTATATATATATATATATATATATATATATATATATATATATATATATTATTGTTATTGCTTACTTATTACTGTTTATATCATCTATTATTTATAATTAATGGTTCCCATATCGTGTTGAATTTTATACTAGATATACTTAGTAATTGATTGACACCCATCATATGTGCTGCTTCTTTGAGTCGTCTTACTCTCCATTGTTCTTTTGTGTCCATAATTTTTTTTCCTTCGTTCTATAATGGTAGATGGTTTTCCCTTTCCTTCCAGATATGGTCAGCCATACCCGACTTTTAATCTCTCCACGTATTACGGTTTTTCGATGTTTTTCTAGACATACTTTCAGTGGATAACATGTTTCACCTTTGTATAGTTTTCCATATTTAGATGGAATCTTATATACACAGTTCTTTGTCATGATTTCATTCGAAATTCCGTCCAAATTCTAAGTTCGATAGAAACATTCCGTAGTTTGACAAGATACATCTGAAGAAGGTCGGAGTTGCACCGACCGAAACGCTGTGAAAAATGACACTCAAGGTCAGAACAGTAGTCCAAAGAATCCAAATGATATGAATAAAACATAATGTTCGTGTTTGTTTTTTAGTATTATTATACGTATTTGGTTTTTAGTATTACTATACAAAAACTGCTTGGAGGTGACGGTGACTAAGTGTTTAACGACATGGACTGATAACCTGGTTGTTTCAAGTTCGAATCAATTTCGTTCCATAAAAATAGGTTTACGTAGGAACGTTGTCAACATTTCTGTGAGAATTACCCGATGTCTTTCTAGAATGAATTCTAACTTGAAAGATATCGGGGAAACGAATACCAATAATAATCATCTGATTCATTTGAAATTAATGATGCTCTATAACAACAGAAACTGCGGAATAAAAATGTCCAAAAGACTGAAACAAAACTTGTGCAGCATCCAATAATTTTAGTGCACCCAAGTTGTGACGGACATAGGTATTACGTTAATGCAAAAATAATGTCGTTTTTGACGTTTAATTATATATATAGAAACAACATTATTTTTGCACCAACCTTATGCCTAAACGGAACAAAACAAAGTATTTTTTCTTCTAAAAACTGATTGTGTATTTTTTTTTTTCTTGATTGCCTAGGAACCGGCTGCTTACTTTTTTATTTTAACGTTTTCCAATTATTTGGGGGGGGGGGTAGAAAAGTTCAAATAGGGGTCGAATGCTAATTGTTATTTATTTATTTATCATTCCTCTGTTTCCTTTTGTTTTTTTATTGTGCTTTTGTTTTTAGGGGTGGGGCGTTTCTACGTAGACTTAGGATTAGGTTTCCAGTGCGTTTTTACGGGTGAGGAAACAAACCAAACCGAATACGGAGGCCAATAAATGTTCTTGTTTTTTTTTTTCTGTAGATCTGTTTTTAGGGGTCTGTTGCCATTGGATTTGGCGCTAACTTATGGCCATGTTTAATGTTAGGGTTTAATTGCTTGGAAGTAAAGAATGCAAATGCAAGAGGCCATCTCATCTTCTTAATTTATTTCTGCAGTTTTCGGTAAATTTCTTAATTTATCGGCGAAAGTCGGGAATCTATGTTAAATTCCTAGAAGACTGTTCTGCACGTGAAATGATCTGTTTTATTATTCGTCGTCAAATAGGTAGTACCTTTGTATTACTGATTAATCAAAAAAAAAAGTAAAGTTAATAGCGTAACGAACAATATTTTCTATAAAAAATGATACACGTGCACACAATATCCGGGAAACAGAAAGCACCTCTCCTCCACCTCTAAAAATATGGCCAAATTTTCTTTCGGCCATGTCAAACGAGCTGGCGTCCTGGGTGTCAAAACAAATGTTAAGTACTATTTTTTTTAATTCATCTTCTAAGAAATGTATGCATGCTCATTTATTTCTGTTTTCTTTGGTTTTGTTTTATTTGTATTTATTCATCGTCTTTATTTGTCTTTTTTTTGCCTTTTTTTGCAAACCTTATCTTGACCAAAGCTGAAATTCGTTATCCCCCCCCCCCGTTATAGGCAAAATCCTGTTTCACTCTTATATTCCAATTAAACTAGCAAAAAAAAGCCTATACAAAGCAAATCCCAGAAGTTTCAGAAACCTGAACTTATTTTTTTCCTACATTAGAAGAAGATACGACTTTATTTTTAAGTAATATGCTTAATATCTACAATTACTATAAATTCGCTTGTACTGAAAATGTGGTTTCCTTGCTATCTATAACAAACCACGGAATATAGTTTGCCTTACTTTCAATTATATTTGTACCTGAACTATACAATGATCTTAGATACGTCACTATGACTATTTCTGAATAGATACACAATGCTTTGTGCCTGACCTAATTGAATGTCTTTAACTACGAATTCCGACGCAACATGTATTAATAGTTCCTCATTACGGTAGAAACACTCCTCTCTCTTGCATGCTACGTATATCCAATATATTCTTTTCCTCCAAGACGACTGCCATTATCTGATTTGCATGTTAAATAAAAAAGAAAAAATGAAAATATTTTTTCTATAACTAAATTTTACTTGACTATAAATTCTAAAAATTAATTCTACTGTATTCTGTAAGTTAATCCTCTCCTAAAAACTAAGTCTATTCTACTCCCCAAGCTGCTACTAACATTCATACATTACACACGCCGTGGAGGGGGGTCCTTAGCTTTCAGCCCTTAAGCTTCGCACGCTGACCGATTGGAAGTCACTATCACTAAACATCTACACATTTCTACCGCCAAGGCATGCATTATTTTATTCTTACTCGGGTAGATACTTACTAGCTATAGTCTGTACTTAGATTTACAGCTATCTACATTATATAGCAATAGCTGTCTCTTCCTTAGTTTTGCAATGATAAATACAAAAACTGAACCGATACTCTTCATGATTTTTAAACGAAAGCTGAAGATATCTTCACTTGAAGTGGAAACATACTTAATACCTACAACCTCCATATATTCGCATCTGCTGGAAATCTGCCCATATATCTATTTACTTTATTATACATACTGAACACGACATAGCTTATAATTTTACTTCCAATTTATACCTGTACTGTATTGTACTTCATATAAAAAATGACGTTACTTGTATCTGACAGCATAGATACAGCACTTACCCCTCATGCCAGCAGAGCTTGGGCAACCACATTTTTAATTAAATCTTAATATCAAGCCATTCTGTAACGCATTATCATATCCCTAGCCAACATATAAATAAAAAAAATTCTAAATTTAAAAGAAATATTAAACCATATCTTAACTCCTTCCAACAAACCTGTTGCAAATATAGCTGCTTCCACTGCATGACCTTTTATTTACCCCCTCCTCCATTAACAATGTAATAGCAATGTCCCTTAATCACTTTGAGGAGTGTAATTTCTCAGTAGATATATAACATTTACATACTAAACCAGTAACATAAACTACCCACGTGGGGCCGCAGAAATACTTGGATTAGGACCCAGGCGTGGGGCAAACCCTCTCGGTGCTGATGGACCCGTAGATCTTCCCAGGTCATCCGTCTAGGAGAAAGAAAACTCTGAAGCTAAACCTAAGGGGAGGGAGGCCCCTCCAGTCTTAGATGACATCCTTCCTAGAGCTAGTGACTCAAACAAATTACCGGTCTGCAAACCTAAACTGCTTAAGGAGGAGATAGGCATTGTCTATCGCCCAGCTTCCATACTCCTTCTTTGCCTATTAGCCAGGCATAAAGGTCGAAGCACAGGGATACGACAGAAACACTCAGTGGTCGATCTTATTTCCTGAACGCCATTTTCCTCCTCTCCCGACACATTTCATCCCCTCTAAACTGGGCACTTGGGAGTGCTTGAACACCATAATGCCTGTACAAGTAGATTGAGTTGACCATCGTCTGATGGATTGAGGGTACCGGATTGACAGTTCCTGGCTGCTGTTCCCGACTGGTAGTACAGGGTCCTAACTCTTTGGTAGCGCTTAGAGCTGCTGCTCCATCAACAGTTGAATAATATTGGGATGTTTGTAGCGCCATGTCACGCATGGAAAGGGACCCTGCACTCATCCCTGGTGGGCTTTCCTGAGGCCACAGTCCTAGTAGATGGACGGTCAGCTGATGGTCTACTTGTGTTGCATGCCTGGTGTTCTTCATAACCACTTGTTCAGCACCCCTTTACCTAAACTGAAATTCTTTAAAAAAAAATGACAGTACACTCTAAAATTATGCTTAAACCAGGACAAAACGCAAAGAAAATCAAATTGCCTCCTCCCTTGAGGTTTGCATTTACGAACATCCGTGGGCTTAGAACTAATTTAAATGATGTTGAAGCATTTCTCCTAACAAACACCCCGGATATCTTAGCACTAAGTGAGACTAACCTACACTCCTCCATCCCATCTAACTACTTTAACATACCCGGATATCTCCCACTCTGCCGTAAGGATTCTGACAGACATATGCACGGGCTTGGAGTCTATATTTGAAACATTCTCCCCTTGACTAGAGAAACAAAATTAGAATCGGATGATCAAGCCTTTATGTGCTTTAGACTTAACATGCAACATAATATTAGCTACTTTTATTTTCTCTGCCGCTTTCCCTCGACCCAGGACTGTACCCTAATAAACAAAGACTCTGACAGCATAGATACAGCACTTTCCCTTGACACTAGCGCACAAGTTCATGTATTTGGAGACTTCAATGTCCACCACAACAACTGGCTTGGATTTTCTACTTACACAGACGCAGCTGGTTGTACAACACATAGTTTATCTATAACTCATTCCCTATCACAGATGGTTACGTTCCCAACCTGTTTCCCTGACCAGCAAGAACAACACGCATCACTTTTAGATCTGTTTCTGACCACAGTTCCTGATGATTGTGTTACGAACGCCCACAGCCCACTTGGGAATGCTGATCATGTAGTGATAATAGTTGAAATCACCCTAAACTCTAGAGCCAACATGGAAGAGCCATTGCTCAAAACAACGAGATATTATAAAAAGGCTGAGTGGGAAGTCATCAGGGGTCTCCTCAGAGACGCCCCATGGTGAAATATCTTTTCACTTCCTACTGAACAGTGCGCAAATGAGACCACTGAATGGTTCAAAACAGCAATTGAAGCACATGTTCCCACAATGAAATTTTATAGCAAGCCCCACTCTCCTCAATGGTTTACTTCCATATGTGCTGCTGTCATCGTGCAAAGGCAGCATGCGTACCACAGATTTAACCGATATAAATCCTGTTCAAACAGACAGAAGTATATAGAAGCCAGAAGTAACCGTAAGAAAGAAATAGCGACAGCTAAGAGAGAATTTACTGAAACCACCAAAAAATGCATCGAAACACAGAAATTAGAAACCTGTGACTTCTGGAAAATCTACAACAGTGTAGTGTAATGGGCAACTATCCAACAATCATGAGGTAGTTTGCTCAGCAACCGAGAAGGCTAACATGCTTGTCAGTCGGTTTACCTCTAACTCCACACTAGACCCTGAAAACCACCGTTTCCTGGACTTTCCTTTGCGGACAGACGCCATACTAGACAATCTGAAAATCGCCCCTTCTCAGGTGCATGCTATCATAAAAAATCTTGACACTTCAAAAGCATGTGGACCTGATCTCATCCCGGCTGTGCTATTTAAAAAGTGCTCCACCGAAGTAGCTCCAATCCTCTCCAAACTTTACAACAAATGCCTTAATGAATCCTGCCTGTTGGAAAACTGCTTCTGTGGTACCAGTTTTCAAGAATTCTGTCGAAAGAACTGACCCAGTAAATTACCACCCCATTAGCCTCCTCCCACTTTCTGCCTAAATATTTGAGTCCATAATTAACCAAGCTCTACTCAATCACCTTACAGATGCTAAACTTCTTATCGATCAACAATATGGATTTAGGAGAGCCCGTTCCACAGCAGACATTCTAACTGTTATTTCTGAACATATATACCATTCACTTGACAAAGCAGGAGAGGGTAGACCGGTATCTCAAGATATATCTAAGGCTTTTGACAGGGTATGGCATGAGGGCCTTCTCAGGAAAATCAGATCATACGGTATCACTGGAAGAATACTTAACATAATAAAATCCTTCTTAGATAAGAGAAAAATCCAGGTTGTCCTAGATGGTCGTACATCTAAACAATATGATATAAATGCAGAAGTGCCTCAGGGGTCTATCCTTGGACCTCTAGTATTCCTAATATTCATAAATGACCTTCCTGACAAAATTGCTTCTGAGATGGGTATATATGCTGACACCATGCTCTATAATAGACACGACAGGTAAACAAATGAACACTGTACTTCTAAATATCCAAAGAAATGGCAGAAACACTAGAGGAAGACCTTCAATCTGTAGTGGAATGGGGACAAAAATGGATGGTCACATTCAATGCTGCCAAGAATAAACTTGTTTCCTTCAATAACTATAAGAAACCTTCTCTACCATCAATAGCAATGGCCAAAGACTCTTTTTCTGAAAGTACATCTTTTAAACTCCTCGGCCTAACGTTCACAGGAAACATGAGTTGGAACAATCACATTGAGAGCATTGCCAGGACCGCTGCGAAAAAGGTAGGATCTCTCTGCCATACTAGAAAGCTACTAACGCCCAAAAGTATCCTGTACCTCTATAAGTCCACCATTCGTCTATGTATGGAGTATTGTTGTCATATTTGGTCCAGTGCATCTGCTACTAGCCTCTCACTCCTAGACAAGGTTCAAAAGAGAATCGCCAACCTAATAGGTCCTGAACTGTCATCTAAGCTTCAGCCTCTGTCCCATTGACGTAATGTAACATCCCTCTGCCTGTTCTACAAGTACTTTAACGGTGAATGTTCCAACGAACTACAAGCACTTGCACCCCCTCGATGTAAATACCGCCAATAAACTCGACAAGCAGTAAAATCCCACCCCTTCACAGTTGAGATCCCTAGATGTAAGAGAACCTTCTACTCCAGTAGTTTCTTCCACAGAACCGCTAGACTTTGGAATTCCCTTCCAGGTTCCTGCTTCCCCAACTGTACTGACATACAGAAGTGCCCAACCCCTGTAGCCTGTGTCTCTAATAGTAGCCCCCTACATCAAAGTCCAAATTTCCAAGTTCGACAGAAGCAATCCCAAGTTTGACAAGATACACCTGAAGAAGGTCGGAGGTTATATCGACTGAAACGTTGTGAAAATCACACTCGAGATGAGAACAGTAGTTCGATGAATAATGATACATATAACCAATCCTCCTCTCAAAAATTCAGAAACGTAACATCAAAGATGTATTTAATGTAAAATAAGATGAATTGTAACCTAGCGCACGCACACATACACTCACACACGTATATAAACAAATAACACGACTGTAATAACTTGTAAATACAATTTGAAAAAAAAATTTGTTGTAAAAAGCAATTAAAATACTTTATTTTCGGGGGCGTGGGACATTTCAACATAGATAAAACATTAATTAATTTTCTGACGAGACGTTTTTAAACATTTATAACAAATCTGACGTTGATTGAAAGAATTATGAAATGACCCAAATTAACACAGACACGTCAGCAATAGACACCTTTGTACAAGTAAATGCGTCATGCCTCATCAATATACATGGATACTTTCAGAGCAATAAATCTTCCTTTAAAAAGTTATTGGCGGTTAGTTTGCCCACAAAAAAGTGTAAAAATGTTCATAAATTCATAAAATTTTTTAAATTAGACAGAAAATAATTTTAAAATAACTTACTTATTTAAAAGTAAAAATGGGTTCGATTAGTAATATTTTTTAGTAGAGCACGCTTTCAAGGTGAATTAAATTTGCAGTTTTGAATTCGAAATCTAAAAGCACAAAAAAAGTTAATGATAGAAGTTACATTGTTAAGGAATAAGTAATGACATAGAACACAGGAAGTCATTTTCCGGAAGTGACTACAAGTTAGATTTCATTAATAGTTTGTGGATTGTTTAGATAAACGCTATCTTTGAGATAAAAAATGAAATGTTAAGGTCTGATGTGCGTGAGGTCCTTTAAGAATCAAACCTCCTACTAATGAGACGATTACCAAAGTGACCCCACAGCTATTCCAAAGAGTCATTTAAAGTGTGATGAGTTGCACCAACTTATTCAAACCAGAGTTCATACCTCATAACATTTCTTCCTCTGCCTAAGGTGGTCAAAATTTCTTAACAATCACTTAGTGGCTTTTATGGAAATCACTCAAGACAAGGCATAAAGCCACTTGATGTAAAGAGCTAATAAGAACAAAAGACGGGAGATGCCTATTGACTTCAGTCATGAAAAGACCAAGGCTGTAAGCAGAAGGAAAACAGTGAGCACAAAGAGAATTCCGCAACCTTCCTTTTCTTGGAAAGAAGCTACTGAAATAAGAAGCTGTATTACAATGAGGCATAAAAACGACGAATTGATGAAGATCACTAAACCAAAGAGTCAAACGAGCTGGAACAAAAGAAGCAGGGAATAGATCAGACAATTCTGAAGAACACATGCCATAATAGTATTTGTAGAAAAGACTGAGACTAGCAACATTACGTTTGTGAGAAAGAGGTTACAGTAAAGAAGAAAGTGTGCGGCCAATCAAATTGCAGATACGTTTCTGCAATATACCATGTACCTTCAAATGGGATTGAGACTCACCAGCCTAAATATGGCAAAAGTACTCCATACATGGTCTGATAGTACATGTGTGAAGATAGAAATACCCTCAAATTGTCCAGTCAAAATACAGTTTGACCTTGAACAAATTCCAAGAAAGCGTTTTATGATTTTTTTATTACTATCATATGTGGGGAACAAGATACTAAGTTTACCAAAATCTGATCACCACAAAGATCCTAACTATGACTTCATAAAAGGATGGCAGTCATCGCACTAAAAATAACAAATATTTCCATATTTCAAAGCTGTAACTGTTGCTTACAGAAAAGTTTGCATTTTTATACTATATATTTTGATATAACAATTTTTATACAAAGTTTTATACAAACTACATGGACAGGCGAGGTCATGACATAATATACATTTCTAAGTATTATAGTATATGCAGTGCATTTTAAGACATATCTCATCACTGAATAACCGTGTCAATCAATAGTCACTATTTTCATCATTAGGCATTGCTTCCTCACTCATATTTTCATAATGCCCTCCTCGACATGCTCCGCATACCCGTGAACAGATAAGCACTGCAACCACCAGAACAGTTGCCGTGAATAGTTTCATGTGTAAGAAAGTGTTTGAAATGATAGAGAGAACCGATTTTATGAGAACCAGAAAGAGCAATGGATTTCGAATATGAAATTCAAGATTTGATGAGAAAGACCAAAAAGTTTTAGGATCGATTTCTCATTGAGAACAGACCCATGCATAAGAATCTCTGGAAGAACACGGACACACCTAAGATTAATAGCTGAGTTTTAAAAGGATTAAACAAAATAAGCCATTCCTTACCCCAATCCATAAGTGAACTCATATCAACTTCTAAATCAATTGCATATTTTAATTGATCCTAGAAAGATAGATGAGAAGCAATACCAGTATTGAAGGCTGGTGTCATAAGCATAAATATAAATTTTCTTCACAATAGTCTCTGGAAAATCATTGGAACAGTGTTGGATCTGTAGAACACTGATATTGATATGACAATGAAGGTACACCAACCAGAGTTACTCGCAAGCTTTGATCAGAAAGAAAAGACTTAATACTGTCAAAAACTTTACCATGAATTCCATAACCTCGAAGTTTATGTAGAAAACTAGGATGCCACACTCTGTCTTTGAAATGTTATCTGCAATGGCCATACCATCGCATGAATTATCAATAAACCGACGGATCCATGTAGTTATCACAGTTAAAAGATGAGCAGTTGGACGAAAACCATGAAAGCTATACTGAACATCACTAAAGAGGCCTAAACTTTCCATAAAAATGAGCAGGCTTTCGTTGACTCTCCTTTCAAAAACTTTGCTAATACCAGAAAGAAGATTAATAGAACGATACTTAGTTGGATCAGACTGATCATCAGCATTTTTAAAGATAAAAACAACAGAGGGCTCCTTCCAACAAAAGCGGAAACATAACTGAGACAAATAGAGATTGAATTTCAAATGATAGAAGAAAGTTCAAGTGCACAACGTTTGAAAACAACAACAGGAATCAAATCAAGACCGAAAGCTTTAGATTTGTCAAGACCAGCAAGAATTCTAGCAACCATCTTTGGAGTGATAATTACAGAATCAAGAGTTTGATCAGTTTTTTAAGGAAAACCCAGAAGTACAGTCCCAGAATCATCGAGAGAATAATTGTCGACAAAAAGACGAATAAAGAAATCAGTTTTATTCTTAGGAGATGAAATGATCCATTAAAATGAAATTACCATTAAATGATGAAATGATCCATTAAAATGAAATGACCATTAAAATGAAATGACCATTAAAAAAAGAAGGAATAACAGACTTGCATTATTATTATTAACACGCTTATAGAATCTCCAAAATTATGACGCCAACCTTTTGAGATGAGATAAAGTCATGAATTCTTTGAGAGCTAGACTTAGCCTCAGAAATTGCTCTCTTGCGGAGATTGCTAACTCTTTTATAAGATTATTAACATGGCTCGGAACTATCCTGACGATACTGACTCAAGTAATGATTATGATGGAAACGGCAGAAGTACAAACAGATAAAAACTAGAGACGAAAATAAGGTTTGGTTTGAAACTCACAATGAAAAATCAAGTTGTCAGTTCCAATAAGAAGCCAGTCATTAACATCCTTTGCAGGATTTAGAAACATACCAAAAATAGAACCATCCACAACGTTACATAAGAAGCTGAAAACCCCATCCCAGTCGGCCTTCTATAGTTAATGTCTTCCTATGAGTGGGACGACCAATTGAAGATATAGCAGAAAAATCAATTTCAACATGAAGAACAGTATGATCAGAAGAATCCAATGGAGGTGATTGGTATCATTTTGAAGCTCAACGTCTCGGACGACAAATATCAAAAGATTGGGAAAATAAACCCAGTCATTCCTTCATTCTCAACTGGACAGTTTTCTACAAAAAGGTGTGATTTTTTGCAAGCTATTTTTGCAAATCATCCTATCGGTTGGATTGACTTTGCCTAATTTTAATGTTCCGAACTTCCGGTCGCGTCATGGAGTAGCAGTAAGACGTCAGATTTTCTTTCACTTTCTTTTCCATCTTCGCGTCACGGGTTTGAGCCTACCTGCCTACTACCACTTTTTTTTTTTTTCGCTCAACACACACCTCCAAACACCCGGGAAACGCAGGCTAGGGTACAATAGGGAGAATTTTTGCATAGAAAAATAGCAAGACCATGTAAATATATGAAAGAATCTAAATGGACAAGTGGTAAATAACCCACCACATGTATATCATTGCTCTCAATAGAAGAATCTGAATTTTTCTCACAAAGAACAAGAATGTGAGGATATTTGTGCAAAAGACTGAACACCGGGAAAGTTTGACCTGAAACTTCTGATATTACTCTAATAGTAAGGTACGTGTCGTGTGAATCTGTAGAAGACACGATTAAATAAGTAAATGAATAAATAAAAAGGAGAGAAAGGTAGAATCACTTCAAGACAAATAAAACCTCATAGTGTTCTGATTTGCATGCCTCCCCACGAGAACAAAGACACACAGTCGGGCTTTAATATAGAGAAAATCCAGCGCCACAAAAAGGGGAACACTGAATTGGAATAAAAATAAAAATAGCTTTGTTCTAGAAATACTACTATTTCACTAACTGAGGACAGAAAAAACTAACTGCAACGTCAAAACAGATACTGTACTTTGCTCCTAGTTCAAAGGCTAATATATTTTTAGCGATTAGCATTGATCATCGCAGAGGTGCACATTTAGAGCATATTCCATTGAATAGCAATAAAATAAAGACTGTTGGACCATATCTTCTTGGTCAAGTCAGTAACAGACTGAAGATTTTTTTATACCAAATCTGTTTGAGATAACTCCAGCAATAAAAATGTTAGCATTAAGATCTACTGAGCCTAAAGTCCATTTAGGATTCCACCTCTGACTGATGAGGCGTTCATAAAACAAGTTAGTGTTGATCAATATTTGCAGCATATACGAGATGCCTTCAATAATTTGACAGACATTTTTCGTATGGGCACTATTATTGATAGCACACACATGAAACTCTAGTTCCTTCGAAGTAATCTCCTCCAGCTGCAATGCACTTGTAACGTTCTAACAAACTCTGGAAGGCCCCATAGAAATCCTCTTGTGTGAGCATGCCAATGATCCTTGTCACAGTTTCTTTCATCTCTTCAATTGTCTCATAAAGAAAGCCTCTAAGGTTTTTTTTTTTAGATTAGGGAATAACCAAAACTCACAGGGAGCAAGGTCTTGATGCCCATCTTGGTCAAATAGTTTATGACAAGAGTTGTAGATTGCTGCATTCACGCAAATCTTCTACATCTTCAATTCCCCATGAATAATTGTGTGTACAGTTCCTACATGGACATCAAATTGTTCACTTATTATCTCCATAGATACACGAGGTCCTTATTTATGAAATTCTTTATTTGGCCAATCAACTCTGGTGTTCTGACTTCTTTACTCCTCCCACACAGGTGGCAGGTGCTCGTCTGAACTCCAATCTCTGGTCCCCCCTCGCCAATCTTTCACAAAAAACACCCGTCCAGCTGAATCCACTGTCAAAAATTTCCCCCACTCTTTATCTGTGCCTAAATCAAAACGTGGATTCCATGAACAAAGCTTCTTTCTTAGAACTGCACGCCTGTGGAACTCTGTTCCGTCTGCCTGCTTCCCACCTGACTACAACTTGGATGTCTTCAAGTCCAACGTTAACAAATTCCTAATGAACCGCCCCCTTAAGTAAACACTTCATCAAATCTCCACACTAACGTACTGTACTTGCAATAACCCTTATCCCTCAGTGGCTTCCGGGCCTTGATAAGTGGTGATTACCGTGTAAAAAAAAAAACACGTCTCACCATACTTCACAGACTCCCTGCCTTCCTTGCATCTTTTATGCCATTCAAAAACTGATGCTCGATTCATGCAAGATAGTCCAAAAGCAGCCTGAAGTATTCCATGCATGGCATTTTTCTAAATTTAAAACAGAATTTTATTGCATATCGTTCTTCTCAAGTGGCCTCACGTCCAGATTACATTTCTGAAATTGACCAGCTGTGATAATAAGGCTTTAGTAGGGTGTATTCCAATTCCTGCGGTAGCTGTTCATTTGAACGTAAAATCATAAAAACTGGTCAATCGCCTCATATAAGATGTATAGCAATAACATATTGAATTTTCATAAGTCTTCGGCAATTTTAAATCCTTGAGCAAAAATGTCTGTGAACTTATTGAAGGCACCTCGTACTATTGAATGGCGATAAAAAAATGTTGGACATTTATGGCGTTTATGACTGAAACATGAAAATATTGTGACCATTTTCTTCCCTTTTCTCGTTTGGTGGCGGGGGGGGGGGGGTCACCCAATAAAACCAAAACTTTACGCTAATATTTTACCCTGTAACTGTACCATATGAGAAAAATGTATATTATAACTAGGGCTATGATAGCAACATATTCTTTTCGTTGTTTTGACTCTCGAGTATACACCCGACACAGTTAGACACAATTAATTAGAGAGAACCACATTACTCTACATACAAACATATGCTATCAATGGATATATACCTGAGAATCGAAACAAGGAAAATAAGATGCTGTTGTCATAGCCCTAATTATAACTAGGGATGTGACAACAGCATATTCTTTTCATTGTTTGGACTCTTGAGTATATATATATTCGTTAATATCTTATATGTTTTTGTATAGACTGATGTAGTTGTCGGTTGATTGGCTGTGTCTTACTGTGTAAAAAGAATGAAAAGAATGTTGTTGTCATAGCTTAAGTATAACCTAGTTGTATAAACTCAGCATTGCCCGAGGGTTTTTTGTTTGTTCTTTTTGTTTGTTTGTTTGTTTGTTTGTTTGTTTGTTTGTTGTTGTTGTTGTTGTTGTTGTTTTTTTGTTTTTTTTGTTTGTTTTTTTTTCGTTTTTGTTTTGTTTTTTTTTTTCGCTCATTTTGTATAGTTTTCTTTTTTGGAAGCCAAATAAACAATGTTGATTTTTAAAAACTAGGTTAGTTAGTTATTTTCAAAGCTTAAATTTTAGAGGTAAAAAAAATCCTTCTAAAAATATAGACGTTTTTTTTTCTCTCTTATTAATCATTTTTGTTAGAGAAATATTAGCTAGTCGTAGATCGTAGTCGTTCGACCGAAACGATGGTTGAGGCTTGAATGTCCATGTGTGTATCACGTGACTACATGTCTTGATGTAATAAGAATATTCATACTTTTGAAACACTGCTTTATATTTGAATAATATTTTAAAAATTTACGAAACTCAATTAAACAAAATGTTATTTAAATAGATTATTTCTTCATTTGTTTAACTAGTTCTTTCGAGGTAAAAACGCCCTTCTCATAAATAGAGACATTTTCCTTTTCTAAATCTTTTTTGTTAGATTTGTTAACCTCTTAGTTTTGTTTTTGTTAACATCTGAGAAACAGTCATTCGTTCGATGCATGATATTTATTATTATTTTAAAACATCATAAATCATTATGTGATATCGCTTGGACATTAAATTATTAAGTGAAGCAGAAAATGGTATGAAACTCTAATTAGTTTTTTAAGCTAATGTTCAAATCATATGCGACATAATCACTTTATACACAAATCCTCGGTAAATTACCACAGTTAAGCGACGTTGAACTTGGTTAGTACCAGATTGGTGACCATTTCCTAATATCTGTATATCATCACTCTTGATCGGGATACACGTGCAGCTAGTAATCTATATATATATATATAGAAGCGAAAATGTTTGTTTGTGTGTGGGGGTGCGCGCGCGTTTTTGTGTATGCCCGAGAAAGGCTTTTTTTTCCAAGAAGCGATTGGTCGACTCCCTCGTTCTTAAAACTTTTTATATCACGTCTAGATCATAATATGTACGAGTTAATAACAGGGGTCGCCTGTCTATTTAATTTGTCCTACTTTCAAAACCTAAATATCCGACATATTCGAATCGCCGCGTGTTGCTTTCACTTTTCAGTATAAAAACAGCGAAACTAGATTCGAACCGGATGTAAACGTCACCGTCGACTATCCCGGAGTAAAAACTGCGGAATAATGTGATATCTAAAATTCCCTTTTAATACTGCCCCGCAGTCAAAGTTGACATCATTAAATCATTAAGTACGGGCACCTGCCAATTCTTAATTCTTAAATAAATTCAAACATACTTCCGTTACTATTTCGTGGTGGTCCAGGACCTACCGTCGCACATTTTTTTTTTTTCACACTTTAATTTACAACTTCGCCTCAACGGTTCGGATTCGATCCTTCATACTTACCTACCAAAATTTTTTTTAACCCCCCCCCCTACACAATTTTTTGGATTTACCCAAAACCACACACACCTCCAAACACCCGGGCAACGCCGGGTAACCCCGCTAGTCCTATATAAATTTAAAATTTCCTATAAACTTCCTCATTCGGTGGAAGCTTGGCGCACACCCAGAGTAAATATCACACGTTAATAAAAAACATGTTTTTATCTTTATTTATGAACAAAAAATGTTTTTTAAACTTCGATTCTCTACATACAAGAAGAGTTTGTATGAATTTCACAGTCGAGTGACTTTCTATTCGACAGTTTAAATGCTTATAAGTTCTTTTCAAATTTAGAAGAGTATTGACTATACCATTCTTTTCTTTTAACTATTAGCAAAAGAATAAAATGGCTGACTTGTTCGCGAATAAATGGAAATCCATTCTGGTAAATTTAATTTCGAATTCAATTATTGATTTCAATATGATTTTTGTCAACTATTAACAAAGTATTAAAATGTGTGACTTGTTAACGAATGAACCGAAATGCATTCTGGGGGATTCGATTTCAATTTCAATTATTGTTTTCAACATGATTTTTTTTTTCAATAAATAAGCAATGAAATCGAGCAATTGAAAATAATGTGTAAGTTACGGAGTGTTGAGGAATACACATGCATCTATACGCCAACACACAATAAGTGATCACACATTTTTACAAATAACGAGATGTAAAAATGAATTCGTGATGTAATTAATTTTCACCACGAGTCATCGTTCATCAAAGCTCCAAAATCACTCAAGTGTAAGGGTTAATAGTTTGTGCCAGGTCGATTATGAGACAAACACCTTGAGGATTACAAACGATGGTTTGGGCCGATTTTGATTATTTAACACGGTTTGACTTGAAAATGACCAAGTTGTTGTCAACTGGAACCCAGCCCCGTAGTATTGCGTTTCGAAAACAGACACTTCTTGGAAAGAAAATCAGTTTAGCTCCAGTTACACAAAGGAAGAAAGGATGCTTTTTACAGTGGTTGTAGCTAGATGAGTTTTTACTGTCAATGTTTGGGCAGAGATCAAAGCTCTGTCAAGCATCTACCATGAAAACAACATACCTATAGACACTAGTGTTTCATGCGTACGCAATCATCAGCGTAGGGTAATGAGATTCAAACCTAGTCAGGGAGTAACTGTTTGCTCCATTTGTCAAACCTCTTCCTCAGGGCCATCAAACAATTGCAATGGGAATGAAGGAAATTAAGAACTATTAAACGCCGAATTCGGGCGAGGGCAATGACAATCTAGAGTGTTCGCAGGAGCGGAAGTTGTGAACATTGCATAGACGCTAGTTAATTGCCTTAGTTATAATTCCGTAGACAGTGCCCATTAAAGGGGCTTATATATATATATATATATATATATATATATATATATATATATATATATATATATATTAGACTACACGTGACCCGTTTAGTCAGTATATGTTATAGCTAGCTCACGAAGGGGTGCCTGCGCGTGAAATTTCTGTGGCAGGAGGTGCGCAATCTCCAACACCACCTCTCCTGTGGCAAGTGAAGTGTATGTACATGACGACTGGGAACCAATGCCGAGATAAGCGGAGAGCACATACAGCGCCTAGAATTCCAAAATGGTCACCCATCTGGTACTAACGGCTCAACGTTGCTTAACTTCGGTGATCTGCCGAGAACCGGTGCGATTATGCCGTATATATGTATATACCGCATGATAATAATAATAATAATAATAATAATAATAATAATAATAAATATATATATATATATATATATATATATATATATATATATATATATATATATATATACAAGTTTATGTTGCCGTCTTATATATGAATTATAAACATTTCATTCGTAACTTTGTTATAAACACAAAAAATATTCATCATTTATTCATATGAATAAAAATTAGCATTTTAATAAATTTAATGCGAATAGATTAATTATTTATATATGATCGTCGAAAAAAAAAGAAAGAAATCAATTTGCCCTTTCATTTATAAGCTAGAAATAGATCGCAACTTGTTGAAAATCAAGTCAGTCGCTCGAAAGAAAGGAACGTTTGAACACAAATGTTAAGTATTTTTTCTAGAAAATAAAACTATTGTGAAACAGAATTAGCAAGACAGCCATAGAGTTTTTAAAAAAATGACAAATACTGGTTAATTAATAAATTGTTCTTTTTTAAAACCAATATGCAAATTAGCTAACCTGGTGACTGATGTTTCCTATACATAAACGTGTGGAAGAAAGTCAATGTTAGAACTAATTAATATTCCTTTTAGTAGATAAAATAAATCGAACGAAAATATTAATAATTATTTTTATAAGACTACAAGGGAACAGGAATCTTTTTAGTTTAATTTCCATTTGGCTTTCTTTTTTTTTTTTAATAAATCCCATAAATACTTTCGAGGTTGGCTTTACTTGAAAATGCATCTAATATATAAGGTAAAGCACGTCTGTGTGTTGTGTTGGTATTAGTTTGCGCATGCTTAAAACTAATCATAACTAAAAATGATTTAATTTTAACACTTTCTGATCTGTCTGTCAAGTTAGCTCAAATGCAGCTGGATTTCTACCTGATGGCAGTCAAATCATTTTTTTTTTTTTAATTTTGGAAATTCGTATTATATATAAGGTACAATATAATATTCAACAGAGAATTGGCTCTATAATAATAAATACGAAATCTGCATGAATTAAAATATATTTAGTGCGTATCTTATGACCGGCAAATATTTCACGACCCTGGTTAGTTAAAAAATAAAAAGTTTTGGACATCTTTACACTCCGTAATTTTATGAATACAGATTAAAATAACAAACAATTATAGTTTTATACAATTTTATTTAATTAACAATTTAAAAAAAAACGATATTTTCAAAATTATATTTAAAAACAAGAAACCGTGGCATAGTGGATAAAGTAACTGGTAAAATTCAGTTGTAACACTGAGATTGAGGTTCAATCTTCAGTGCGAGCGACACTCAAAATTGCGGATTGCTTATCGCCTTCTACCTAGTCATGGCTGACGAAACGAGAGCATGTAATCCCGTGATTTCCGTGCAGATTCCCGTGTTCCACAGAAAGATTTCAGAGTTCGACAAAATACACTTGAAGACGATAGGGTTACATCGGCCGAAACGTTGTAAAAATAACACTCAATATGAAAATAGTAGTCCGAAAAATCCAAATAATGCGAAAAAAATAACATTTTGCAATAATCAGCTAATGGATGATTAAAAAGCAAAACAAAATCAAAATTAAAACGATTCCCGGGTAACGTCGGGTAACGTCGGGTAAGTTACGGGTAATCAATAAAAAAGTAAATGCTTTTAAAATCGAAATTTATATAAATTCATAAAGAAATGAAAATTGTCCTGCCAGCTTAATTACGAGCGTTTAGTATTTCTAAAACACAAAAAATGACCCGAGGCGTAGTGGATAAAATACTTAGTGTTAAATCTTTCAACACATTTAATATCTTTATTACATTTAAATTTCCAATTTTTAGTATCATTTTCTATTGAGAATTGCCATAAAATATATTTTCATCTGCAATTTATAAGTGTTTCATTTGAAATCTATAAGTGTATGTTTGACACGAGGCGTAATGGATAAAGTACTTGATGACAGGTGTAAATTAAGTTGAAGATTAAATCCTCAGTGCGGGCGACACTCAAAGTACAATTGCGATTTACTTATGACTTATGCGATTTACTTATGACTTATGTGATTTACTTATGGCTGACGAAACGAGAATATGTTATTCCCGTGGATTAAATAAAGGGTTCCTGAGTTTGACAGAAAGATTATAGAACTGAGCTTCGATTGATTCAAGAGAAAGGTTTTCACACATTAAATAAATCCTTACCTTTTGCTTATGTCTCTGCCCTACAGGAGATTATTGGAGCGTTGTTTGTGCCTCTAGCTCGTCTCATGCATGAAATGCCCGTCAGAAACGAGACCAAGGTTTAAGTAAGAAAAATACAGTGTCTGCAAAATATTTGAAACGCTCGGTCAACAATGAGAAAATGGTAACCTTTGAGATACCTTACTGCTATCAGAATGTCCAAAAAACGAGGATTTTATAAAGCACGTAATTAAAACTATAAAATAGCACGCATACACACATACACGCACACGCGCACACATACACACATATATATATACACAAGTTTATGTTGCCGTCTTATATATGAATTATAAACATTTCATTCGTAACTTTGTTATAAACACAAAAAATATTCATCATTTATTCATATGAATAAAAATTAGCATTTTAATAAATTTAATGCGAATAGATTAATTATTTATATATGATCGTCGAAAAAAAAAGAAAGAAATCAATTTGCCCTTTCATTTATAAGCTAGAAATAGATCGCAACTTGCTGAAAACCAAGTCAGTCTCTCGAAAGAAAGGAGCGTTTGAACACAAATGTTAAGTATTTATATACATATATATATAATAGTTATATAAGTCCTAAATATCAAGTTTTCTCAGTTGGTAATCAATTGCTTTTCAAAAGGTAACTATTACAGTATTGTTTCGTTCGCTACGAACAAATCTGCAAAAGTATGTCTCTGCTGCATTTTTAGTCACTTACTTATAAGACGTTTACCTAAAAAAATATAGAAAAACACCATTTCGAACAACCTACATGGTTCATACAACCGACACACTCTGGAACCAAAAGCAGGCATTCATTGAGAGTGGATTTTTTTTTTTTTACATGGGGGTTACCACTTATCAAGGCCCGAAGGCCACTCAGGGATAAGGGTTATTGTGTGTACAGTAATCAATGAGATAGTATTGTAGTAATCATTAGTATTGGGGGTTTTGATAGAGTGTCTTACTTAAGGGGGCGGTTTGTCAGGAGTTTGTTTATGTTGAACTTGAACGTCCAAGTTGTAGTCAGGTGGGAAACAGGCAAGCGGCAGAGAGTTCCACTGGCGTGCAATTCTAAGAAAGAAGCTTCGCTCATGGAATCTACGTTTGGATTTTGGCACAGATATAGAGTGGGGGAAATTTTTCACAGTAGTTTCAGCCAGACGGGTGTTTCTCGTGAAAGATTGACGGGGGGCGGGGACGAGGGATTGGAGCTCAGACGAGCACCTGCCATGGAAATTACGATAAAACAAAGACAGGCTCGCAACGTCTCTTCTGTGAGAGAGAGGCTGCAGGGAAGAGAAAAGGGCATCCCCCACTAAACCACAAAGTCTATTTTGTACTCTGTCAAGGTAGGATAGGCTGTTTTTAGTAGCTCCTGTCCAGATGTGGCAGCAGTACTCCATCCTTGAATGTACTTGGCTTTTATACAGATAGAGAATTGCATCAGTAGTGAGACATCTTCTGGAGTGGTAGAAGGATCCCACCATTTTCCCAGCGTCCCTGGCAACAGATTTGATATACGTGTTCCATTTCAGATCAGGAGTAAAGGTCAAACCCAGAAGCTTGTCAAAACATGGAGCCTCCTCAAGACGAGAGTCATCCATTTCAATTGATCCCAGATGGGGATCAGAGCGTTGATGATGTAAAGATAGAAGCTTGGTTTTGGATGCATTAAAAGTGACCAGCCACGTCTTCCCCCATTGTACCATGTGCTCAAGATCAGAGGAGAGAGAATTAGAGAGAACTTTGTCATTTACGGCCTTTGATGTGTTGGTATAGATGGTCGTGTCATCAGCATAGATGTCAACGAATGATTTAAGTATGTGTTTTGGGAGATCATTGATGTAGATCAGGAAGAGAGTTGGGCCTAGGATGGACCTCTGGGGGACTCCAGCATTAATACTGTGAGCCTCTGATTTCTGCACATCAACCACTACTCTTATGAGCCTATCAGAGAGAAATGATTTAATGATTGAGAAAACATTTCCAGTAATACCGTAGCTGGAAATCTTGTGTAGTAGGCCTTTATGCCATACCTTATCAAAGGCCTTTGATATGTCAAGAGCAATTGCCCTAGAAAGGAAACCTTTGTCAAGAGATTCACTAATCCTATGTGATATAACCGTTAGCACATCTGCTGTAGATCTTGCAGAACGGAAACCATATTGCATGTCACTAAGAAGGTTGTTTCTGTTGAGGTGGTTGACTATTTCTTTATTTAATATGGATTCCAACAACGTACTCATGACACACAGGAGACTTATTGGTCTATACTGAGAGGCAGATGACTTTTCACCTGAATTCTTAAATACAGGGCATACTGATGAGGTTTTCCAGGGTGTTGGAAAGCACTTCTTAAGGCAACGCTTAAACAGTTTTGTAAGTATGGGGGTAAGTTCTGGTTGGAGCTTTTTCAGCACTATAACTGGAATGCCGTCAGGACCAGTTGCTTTACTAGAATCAAGGTTCTTGATTAGCTTAGTGACCTCACGCACAGATATTTGTATGTTGCATAGTGTGTTGTCAGTTATAGGAGGAAATACGGGGAGTTGATGGTCATTGTCGCATAGGGTAGAATTAGCTGCAAAGTTCTTGGCAAATAGTTTGGCCTTGTCTGATGCTGACGAGATGACCTCAGGTCCATTGATGATGGTTGGGATAGAATGAACGATTCTGTTCAGGATCCTGTTTGCTATTTGCCAGAACTGGTGGGAACCAAGCTGCTGCTCAGCTACTTTGGATTTAACAGACTGAGTATATAGCTCTCTTGCATGTTTTATTACTCTTTTACAGTGGTTGCTGGCAGTCCTGAAAGCAGCTTTAGTCTCAGTACATCTATTACATTGGTAGCTATGGGAAAAGTGATTTCTGTGCGCGATGGCAGCAGTACATTCAGGAGAGAACCATGACTGGCTGTTAGGTTTCTGTTGGAATTTTTTGGATGGTATGAATCGGTCAATGCCTATAATTAACAATTTGGTCAGGTCTGATACTATAGAGAACACATCCTTTTTAAACATGGAATGCATAGGTAGGTCAGATATGAATGTACGGAAGCTATCCCAGTCAGCCATAGAGTATCGATATACAGTACAGTGGAGAGGTATGTCTGAAGACTTATTACATTTCATTTTTATCTTAACTGATACAACGGAGTGGTCAGAGGATCCCAGAGGAGATAGAATGGAATATGAACACAGCTTAGGGGAAGTTGTGAGGAAAAGATCTAGAAGGCTTGCATATTGACTGGGTGTATCGGGCACACGGGTGGGTTCATGAACAATCTGAGTGAGGTCATAGGCAATGGCAAAATCATGACAAAACCTCCCCTCGTCATCGGTTTTATTTGAATGGGTCAGCCATTCCACATTATGGACATTGAAGTCACCACAAATGTCAATGTTAGCCAAAAGATCAGCAGACAGGATGTGGTCTATTTTCTCAGATATGCTCTTAAAGATAGTAACCCCACTGTTGTGGAGGCGATAGAGGGCAAATATAAATGCAGTGGTGCAAGCTAATGCAACCCGGAAGCACATATAAGGTAAATTAGGGTCTTCTCTGGAGATATCCATTCCACATAGAAAGCCATCTTTGATGTAGGCACATATTCCATGCCCATGGCGATCGTGGGGGTCAGATTTAGATGTTAAGTTGGAGTATTCTTTAATTATGAATTCGTCTTGAGAAGTGGTTGGCCTTATGCCAGTTTCACTTAGAAAGAATATGTCCGGTTTCGTCTCCTGTAATTGTGTTACAACCTCTGGAAGGTTGAAACGTAGACCCCTGATGTTGGAGAAGGAGACCTGGTAGTAGGGGTCTACGTTGGAGGATGGGATTCTAGGTTTATTTGTGTTTCTTTTTTGGAGATTTGTCATGATTGTTGAGGTTTTGGGGTTTGTGGAGCAGGTCGGTAGACTTGGTTGGAGCAGGACAGAGAGGGAAAGTAAGAGAGAAAAAGACAAGGAATATTTTTGTTGTTTTTTTTTTGTTTTGTGGCACATGATAAGGTAAAGCCGTAACAATTACCCACTAGTATGGCATCGAGAGGCCCTACCAGAAACTACTGTATGGTCCAGAATTCATTCACCAAATGGCAATACAGCAGCCCCGGTACTTTGCACCTGCTGATAGGACAGGTCTCTGACTATCAGGCGATTAACGTCAGCCCAGATGAAACGTTTACCTCCAGCACCCTTACTAGTGACATGACCACAAGGATAGACATAGAAACAGAAATTTTCCGACATCTCAGGCTACTCTTTACAAAGTATTTTCGACCTGGAAAGTAGCCTTTCCTTCACCCTTTGTCAGAAAAATTACTCATTGGAAATGAGGACTGAAGGACAAAAAATGAGAAGCGAGAGTTACTGGAGCTGCCGATAACACATCCACATGCATTATCTACTCTCCATTGAGAAAAAAATAAATAAATAAATAAAATAAAAAATAAAATAAAATAAATAAATCTCCAGCTCCACCCCATATTAAATATGCTATAATGGAACTTTTATCAAATTGAAAAAGTCTGGTTATTTTTTACTCTTTTAAAAAGCTGGTTAAGAAGTAATACCTTTAGGGTTATGTATTAACTTTAGCTAGAAGGAATGCATACTTTAGAAGAAAAAAAAAGAAAAAAAGAAAAAAAAAGCCGCGTGTTTTTGAGTTCAGATAATATGCAAATATAATTTCGGAAATGTTCAATTTCATGGGAGACTTTTTTTTTCGCTTTAAATATAAGAAAAAGTATTGGTTAATAATAGTATTTTTGACAAAAAAGATTTAGGAGAAAGATAAGAAAACAAGATAAATATTCAGGATTAAAGTCAAACCTGTGATAAGGAAAAAGAGAAAAAATAAAAAATAAAAAAATAAACATGTTAGCGTTTTTAGATTAGTAGGCTGCAAAAGTTACGAACAGAAAAGTTTGGGTTTGTATTACTGTACACATAGATTCGAAAAAGTTGTCAAAAAACAAATATATAACAAATAAATGTTATCAAAGGCAAGTTACTTTTCTACCAAACTGGATACATTTTTGTGTTTTTATTCAATGTAAAATGTTTATTCAGCTCGAAAAACATGCAGTGTTTACCGATATATTGGAAAATTTAAAATGGCGCCCGACATTCTTTTTAACACGGTAAGTTTGGGAAAAGGTGTTATAAATAATAAACTAGGCAAAATACTATTAAAAAAACACCGAATATATGTCAACTTATGTCACGGTAACATATATTGAGCGAATTTCTAACAAAAAGTGCCCACAGAATAAACTTTACTCTAGGATAGCGATACAAAATAACTTTAAAATTAAGAATAACAATAGAAAATAAATAAATAAAATAAACATACCCATACATAAATTATCATATATATATATATATATATATATATATATATATATATATATATATATATATATATATATATGTATATATATAAACTAACATAAAAAAAACATTTAAACTAGTTTAAAATAGGTCAGAACGCTAGATATCTACGCTCCCTGCTACAATAGCACACACAAAGGAAGGAGTGAACCGGAGGTCAACTGGGCGTTTGTACTGTAAGTGCCTGCTCATTGGCTGGTTAGGAAGGGTGCGGTGGAAACTAGACAGTTGACTAGCTAACGAAAAACTCAATAGAATGTGCGTATATAAAAATGCGAGACAACCACAGCTCCTCGCATTGGCCTGATAAATCCTAGCATGGATGAAACGGGAATATTTTATAACTTACTATATATATAGTAACGTACGATACACTTGAATATGATATTTTAATTTATGCAGATTGCATATGTATTATTGTATGTATTATTGTATGTATTATTGTATGTATTATTGTATGTATTATTGTAGAATCAATCCTCTAGTGAATATTATATATTACGAGGAATAATTTGCCCTGTGGACTAATTTGCAAAATATATATAAATAAAAATAATAATGATAATGTCATTCATCAAATTCCGTCTGTGTTTGTTTACAATATCACGTCAGCTGATATTTGGGCTTGACGATGAATGCTATGGAAAATTAACTTCTGCTTAATGTTTAGTCTTAAAATATGCAAACAAAGAAATAATTTGCAGCGATTTTTAATGGTACCTCTTCTTTTATCGTAAAGTGATCTCATGAGAAAAAATTTAAATAAAAGTGTTTGAACAAGGGATCATTCGAAGTGTAGTCGAATGATATACCACTGAGCTATATCTCCAGATGCCAATAATTCTGGGTTTTTTAAGAAAGAAATCATTTGCTAAGATTTTATTATCTCCCTTGCCGTTGTCATGTATAAAAATTCTGCTTTTTTATCTATAAAAACACAAGGATCGGATTTTTTCGATTTTTGATATTTATCAGATGAATTTCTGTCCAAAACATATCTAAGAACACTGTCAGACATATAAATCATCTTTGTATGAAATTTGTAAAAGATAAGCTTAGCCGTTTGGGAACCTATCAGAACTCACACACACACATGCACACGCACACACATGCACACACACAAAGTGGCTTATATATATATATATATATATATATATATATATATATATATATATATATATATATATATATATACTTGTTTATTGTTATATAAACATGGTCACATCCTGCTGCTACAAATAGCCACTTGTTTCAATCAAACAACAGATATCATCAGGCAGCGACTTGACTATTCAAAAGTTCAATGAATATTAAATAGTCAAGTCGCTGCCTGATGATATCTGTTGTTTGATTGAAACAAGTGGCTATTTGTAGCAGCAGGATGTGACCATGTTTATATAACAATAAACAAGTATTATCAGCTCTTTTTATTGAGCATTATCTAACAACCTCGTTGAATTCATTAGTCCATTACTTTTGAATAAAAAACCCCGAATATATATATATATATATATATATATATATATATATATATATATATATATATATAACAATAATCTACGTACATGTGTTTCGCTGTTCTACATCTCATTAGCGTAGCTTGACTGTTCTTATGTGTACGGAGATTACTGTTTTATAAATAAAGTAAATAATATATATTTATTTGTTTATGTCCAAAACAAATGAGCTATCTTTCTAAGGGAAAACTACTTTCCTCAGCTTCATAGGAATATTTAATTATTGTTTAAAAATCAACAACAACAAAATCCACACACACACACATATATATATATTGAAAAATCACTGCTTAATTAAAAAATCTTCTTAGCAATTCGTCGACCTATTTCACAAATCCCCAAAAACCATCATGAAAAGTTTCTAGAAAAAAACACGATTAGACCCAGATCCTCAACTTCCAACATGGTCTCTCACTATCATGTCTCTTTCTTCAAATTGAGGAGGCAAAAAAAAAAAAATCCGCAGCAACAAATTCGCTTAAATCTAGCTTAAATTATCGCCCCTAAATCAGTTTAAAATATCCACCAACAGGAAACTAAGCCTCTCTAATCGTAAATGTTGTTGTTCCAGATTATACAACATAACATTTAGTCCATATGCCACGCCTTTCTCTTAGTGATCATCAGAAGCTCATTAATCTCCACCTTTTTGGTTTATCCAATCGAGAAATCGGCCACAGATTGAAATGTGATGAGAAAACAGTATGAAAGATTGTGCAAAAGCACAAAAACACTGACAGTTTTTGTGATGCCCCAAATCTGGTCGTACTAGAGTTACTTCTAACAGAGAAGACAATGCTATCAAGACGCGCAGCTTGAGAAACAGATTTGAAACGGCTCCTCAAATCCAACAACAGTGCAATCTTGTTAACAAGTGCTCTCTTTCTATTGTCAAGAACATATTAAAGGAATTTAATTTGCGAGGATATGTTGCAAGACGCAAGCCAATGATTTCTGTAAAGAACAGAAAGCGCCGTCTGTACTTCGTCAGATGCAATGAAGATCATGACTCTTCATATTATTCAAAAGTGCTTCTTTAGTGACGAAAGCAAGTTCAATAGGCCAGGTAGTGATGGTAGGCAGTATGTCCATCGGAGGAGAGACAAAGAATTTAATCCTAGACGCTCAGTTTCAACGCTACAAGGTGATGGAGGTTCAGTTTTGATGTGGGGCATTATTAGCACCAATGGTTCAGGGCCTATAGCTCGCTTGCAAGGTCGAATTAAATCGACCAAGTACATTAATATGTTGACTGAGCATTTTCTACCTTACTTTGGTCGGAATTTGGATGATAATTCCATCTTCATGCAGGATAATGCTCCCATTCACACAGCTGGCAATGTCAAGAGGTTCCTTGAAAAGCATATTCTGAGTTTGGATTGGCCTGCACAATCTCCAGACCTCAATCCTATCGAAAATGTATGGCATTACATCAAACAACAGCTACGCAATGTTAAAATTTCAAATTTGGAAGAACTCTGGACAAAAATTAAAGAAAAGTGGGATACCCTTTCCCCCAGAGTATTGCTGCAGTATGATTTGAGGAATTCCCAAAAGATTGCAGGTTGTCAAATTACAGAAGGGCTATGCTACTAAATATTTACTAGTTCACCATGTTTCTGTTATATTTGTGTTGCATTAATGTCCTAAATTTACATTTAAATAACAATTTTTCATTGTGCGGACTTTCTTTTTGCCTCCTCAATTTGAAGTTATTTTTTAAAATTGACGTGAACACTAGAATAGTTCAATTAAAGTCAAATATGAACAGGTAAAATTATAGAAGAATTAAAGGCCAATCAAATGAGGTATAGTTTGTTTAAACAGTTACATTAAATTTAGCTTAAATTTGCAGTTTTTGAAAAAATTACAAGTGCGGGCTTTCTTTTTGCCGCCTGTGTATATATATATACGTATGTATGTATTATGTATGTACATATAATTATAAAAGTTATTGTAAATTTAATTTTATTTCGAACGGCCATCCATTCTTTATCAAAAGAATGGATGGCCGTTCAAAATAAAATTATATATATATATATATATATATATATATATATATGTTTAAAGAAAAAATTAGAAAAAACCGAATGAAATCATTAAAAAATCAACGTTTCGTCCCTGTCTCAAAGGACATCTTCAGGATAAATTGAGATAAAAATGTGATAAAAGAAAAAGTCATAGATCGTGCGAAATATATATATATATAAATTTAATATTCAAACTCTTTGCTCAATTTACATGATTGTTGGAATATGACATTTTTGTTTTGTGATTGGTACGTACATCATAAAGATTTTTGTGTTTTCTTTATGTAGGTTGAATTCTGGACAAGCTCTAGAAAAGATGCATTTTTATCTCAATTTATCCTGAAGATGTCCTTTGAGACAGGGACGAAACGTTGATTTTTTAATGATTTCATTCGGTTTTTTCTAATTTTTTCTTTAAACATAACGTCAACCACCGCTGGTATATTTTTTAATTCCTTATACATATATATATATATATAACTATTTCATTTATTCACATAAATTTACTGTACGAAAGTATAGATTTATGCGTAAACTTTAAGTATTTACTTCAAAAGTGCTCAATACGTAGGTAGAGCTAGTTAGTAATTTATAAAATATATATGGCGATTAAGCTACCATATATATTTTATAAATTACTATATATATATATATATATATATATGTATATATATCTTTTTTATATAAAAAATAAATGAGAAATCTTTCTGAAAGAGTTTTAGGGGCATGAGATAAAAGTGCACTTTTTCTGCCTTTCTTATGCAACAATGTAGTTATTGAAGCGTCACACCTTAAGTGCTCCCAAGTGTAAAAATATTTCTAGGTACAGATAAAAAGTAATAAATATCTCTTCTCTCAAAACTAAACAAACTATGTAGCTGTTTGAAATAAAAATATATTAGTAGATTTTCTAACATGTCGTCAAATAGTCTCCGTAACTGAACAAAGACAGAAATTCATTATTTAAGGGGACGGCTCAGCAAGAATTTACATTGGACTTGAAAATGATCCTGTTGTAGTCAACTGAATATTTAAGTTTAGAATTTCACAGGTTAGCAGTTCTAGAAAATAAATTTTGCTCATGGAATTTGCATTTAGATTGAGAAGAGGGAGTCGAAGATATTGTTGACAATGGTTGTAGCTAAATGAGTGTTTGTTGTGAATGTTTTGCATGGTGGGATGGATTAAATTATATCGTTCATCATATATTCTAGCAACAATATGCGACCAGAGGGAGTTACTATAGCTAGAATGTGTGATGAATGAACATATACTAAACTGCACTCAAAGTAGGAGGTAATGTTTTGCAGAATGGTATTATGACGAACGCAGATAAAATAACGAAAATATACTGCATTAATCCTCAAAGGCAGAAATAATTTCTGGGATAGTTTCAGACCATAGAATATATACTATATTATGCCTCAAAGGAAGAAGTAATGCCTGGGAGTATGGTCTCCTGACCACATATCTTCGAAATATGAGGTAATTCCTAGGGGTGTAGTGTAATGTAGACAACAGAACAGATACTATAATATACCCCCCCCCCCAAAAAAAAAATTTATAATATAAATCTCACCTGTCTGTTTAAATGTATGTATGTATGTATGCCTAAAACTTTCGCCAGAGGTGACGGATTTTCATGACATCGGTATCGTTTTGAAGCTCGATCCTTCGGACGACAAATATCGAAAAATTGGCCAAAAACATTAATTCTTTCACCCTCAATTGTACACGTTTCTTCAGGAAGGGGTCGCTTTTTGTCCGATATTTTCGAAGGCCATCCCCTCTTTTCGACTGACTAGTCTTAATTTAAACCTTTGCCACTTCCGGTTTGGCGATGGATGCAACAGCAAAGACGTCACATTTTTTTTCACGTTCTTTTCCTCCTTCGCGGTACGGGTTCAAACCTGCCTGCCTACTACCATTTTTTTTTTTTTTGCTTAACATACACCTCCAAACACCGGGCCATGCCAGGCAACGCCGGGGCCCTAGGCTAGTAAATAATAAAAGGAAGAGGTAATGTTTGGAAGTATTGCAGCATAAAAATCGAACACATACTACTTACCTCTTTCTAAAAAAACAGATAATACACAGGAGAGCGGTATCATAACACCAGAACACATACTACACTATCCCGCTCAAAAACTCATTGAAAGATAGTATATTAGTCTTGCATAGTATAGTAAATTGAATTGGTCATTACGAGATATCTTAATAGTTCAATAAAAGTAATAGTATAGGTTCGACATCCGACAGACAGATACTAAATCTCCATTGCTAATAGATGACGAATAGTCTTTGTAATCGACGTGGCTTGAAAGGAAAATCTTTCATTTAATTGTTGTTTATTGAGCAGACAAAAATACTCTCATGAATGCTAAATGAATTTATCTGTTACAAAAAACAAGTCTCATCACTCTATAGCCCTTGAGCCTCTGGGGGGAGGGACAAAGGGTATCTACAACTTTTTTGTAGATGCTTTTGTAGCGAGGAGTTCTTTTTACAGGGTGAGAGTGCTGGCCCCATGCCCAACCTTCCCAGAAGGTACATGCAGCGTCTAGCCTTCCCAAATGGTCACCCATTTGGTACTGGCCAGGTTCAACGTTGCTTAACTTCGGTGATCTGGTGTGTCAACGTGATTGTGCCGGTGTGTCAACGTGATTATAAATAAATAAATAGATAAAAATAAAAATAAAAAATCAAGTACTTTTTCAATTTTATAAAACATGGTCTCTTCAACGAAGTTAATGGTGTCAGCAAACATAACTATAATATAAAAAAAAATGTTAATCATAAATAACCATTTGAGAAATTTTACAGACTTTCGTATGTGATACTCCATAAAGTTTGTTGAATATCTTAATATTCCGACCGTGTGTATCGGAAATGTAACTTTCTAAAAAATAAAACTTGAAACAGACATTCACCTGGCAGGAAGAAAAAAAACGGTTGTCATAAGTATAATTGTTGAATGATTCAAAACCACCTACACAACAACGATTAGCTGCACACGAAAATAGGTCTTGACTAAATAAATGCTTTAGAAACGTGGCTACATTGACAATAAGGCGAATTCCTTGAATGATGTTTGCAGCTGGACGCGTGGGGACCAAAATTATTATATAAACTAAATAGAGGGGATCCCTCGGAGGATAGTCTCATTTGACAACAGAACAGATACTATAACCCCCACCCCCAAAAAAGAGGAGGATATATTTGGAAGGATTGTGTCATAAAAAAAGAACAGATACTGCACTATCAATATCCAAAAAAGGGGGAGATGATACCCGGGAGAGTAGTACGATGACAGCAGAACACCTACTATACTATCCCGCTGAATAACGCATTGAAAGATAGTATATTAGTCTGGCATAGTATAGTAAATTGAATTGGCCATTGCAAGATAATTCAATAGTTCAATAAAAGTAATAATATAATTTCGACTTCCGACAGACAGATACTAAATCTCCATTGCTAATAGATGACGAATAGTCTTTGTAATCGACGTGGCTTAAAGGAAACTCTTTCATTTAATTAGTGTTTATTGAGGAGATAGTGTAGCGAGAAAGTTAGACTTAGAATCTGGATCAGATGCAGGTTTAGCATGCAAAACTCTTGGAAGGAAAACATGTCTGTTTGGGGGAGGAAGAATTTTTAGAAATATGATCTCGGGTTCAGTCTGGAGACTCGAGTATGCAAATTCTGGTTCAATAGTTCAATAAAAGTAATAGTATCGTTTCGACAGACAGATACTGAATCTCCATTGAAGCTTGGCGGAAGATCTGGATTCCTTTCATTTTACGAGAATTTATTAAGTAGATAGCGCAGCAAGAAAGTTAGTCTTAGCGTCTGATGCAGGTTTATCAAGCAAAACTCTTGGAAGTCAAATATGCCCTTTAAAACAGACATATTTTAGCGGGAGCAAGAATTTATAAGAAATATGATCTCGTCTGTATCTGTCGAGACTCGAAAAAAATGTTCGTGCTGTGTGCGACAGTGTGTGCCTTTTCATCGGCAATAATAAAGATTGTGATTTGTGTTATGGTGTAGGATGTCGTTTAAAATTAATAACAGTGCGGTGGGGGAATGTATAGTCTTAAGAGTTCGTATTAGAAACGTAGATTCTTATTTAGAGTTCGACTTAATCAAAAATAAACAAAAATAGAAAAAAAATTATTTTTTTAATTTTAAAATGTACAAGCAAATCTTTATTATGTACGTCATGGAACGAATATTTCATGCTCCAAAAATCACATAAATTGATCGAGTAGTTTGTGTGTGTGTGTGTGTGTGTGTGTGTGTGTGTGTGTGTGTGTGTGTGTGTGTGTGCGTGTGCGTGTGCGTGTGTGTGTTAGTTTCTTTATTTTAATTTTTTCCGGAGTGTTATCCTCACCTTCATAGTTGTTTTTCTTTCATCACGTTTCGGTCGACTTCGGGGTCGATGACGCAGTGGATAGAGGCGTTGACTATCTACGGCTCCAAGTAAGCATTGTCTGAAGATAGTGGTTTCAATCCTACCCAAGCAGGCTACAAGATTAGTTGGCCGAAACGTGGTGAAACGACAACTATGAAGGGCAGTAATTACTGGATAGACAATTAAAAACTCAGCATTCCTATTCCGTCGCGGTTAACCACCTGAAGAAGGCCATAGCATGAGTTGGCCGAAACGTGGTGAAACAATAACAACTACGAAAAGGAGCATAACAGTCCCCCAAAAAATGGATACATAAAATTACTGAGCCTTATCTCGAAGGATTAAAAAAAATTAAATAACATGAATAAAATAAAATATATAAAAAATTTTTAAGAAGAAAATCAAATTTTATAATCAGCAAGATAGGAGAGCTGGGAGACGCCATGATTTTAAGAATTAAAATGAAAAATTAAAATTCAAGAGCGAACAACTCAATTCGACTACCGAGATTTATGGACCGTGCTATTTTTCTACCAACAATTATTTTATACCAACAATTATTTTATACCAACAATTATTTTATATCAACAATTATTTTATACCAACAATTATTAAGCGCCAAAAGCTATGATGTAGTAAAATTTGATTTTCTTACTAAAAAAAACTACTTGATTAATTTGCGTGACTTTTGAAACATGACATCTTCGTTGCGTGATGAGTACGTACATCATAAAAATTACTTTGTTTTCTAGATTTTTAAAAAAATTAAGTTTAATTCTAAATAAGAATCGAAACGTGTAATGAATAGGAGGTAACTGTTTCATACTAATAGCAAAGCATGACATAAGGAGCATCCAGTTTCCTCAAAAGAGCTAGCCGGAAGTGTATAAAAATAACCGATAACGGATCCGTTGTAATTCGCCTGAATTAGGAAGTAATGTCTGGGAGAAACCAGACAATGCAGCATCCCTAAAAAACACTGATGAGAGCGAGATAGGAACTAGATTGTACGAATGATCGCTGCCTCCTAAAGAGAGCACTATGAAAGAGTGCAAAATTCGATAATGAACTCATTGACATTCTCTGATAGAGCCTTTTGGGCGATCATCAATTAATCAAACACATTCCCTCTAGAAGTAGGAAACAATGTGTGAAATGCTGACCTCTTATGATCAAGCAGGACCAGCATCCATACTAAAATAAGCTTCAAGACAAATAAGACCAAATTAAGACCAATCTTGTTTGAAATGACCCTTTAGCTAGAAGCAACGTGTAGTATCTGTTCTGATGCTATACTTCATCTTTTCTGTATGAAGTCCGTGAAGGACGGGTTTTTATCTAGACTGAGAATCTGGTTTACAAGACTCAGGTTTATTCTGCTGGTGCTGAAGTTCTTGGCTTCAAGAGGGATAAGAACAGACAATCTTGAATTAATCAGTTGCTGATGTTCCAATCCAGAATGCCCCTTTTGGGAGAGTTAGATTTTTCACTTATTAAAAACCGATCTCTCGCAAGGTTGAGATTCTTGGGTCCTTCATCTCGTGTGAAGGCAAATAAATTTGGGCAACGATATAATTTTTTTATTTATTTATTTTTTTTTTTTTTACAATTGATTCAAGGGTACTAGCCTGAAATCAATAATATTGTGGAAAAAATTCTTTATTATAAAAGTACGCAAATTATAACTTGAGAAAAATGTGTATTTAAGGTGAAGATACAGAATAGTTAACAAAGGACCTCCGCGGTTTTTAAATTATAATAATATTATTAAGAAACCGGAAGGAGGGACTTTTTTACGACTATTCCATACCTTTATTGCATTTAGAAGTTTTCTTTTTAATATGTTGTTGAATAATCTCTATTTGAAGGCTGAGTGAAAACTAGAATTCCTTTCATATTATTCGTGCCATATTAACCTTTAAAAGAACCCTACTTTTCACCTGTGTGTGTGTGTGTGTGTGTGTGTGTGTGTGTGTGTGTGTGTGTGTGTGTGTGTGCTTATTATCTTTCTAATTTATTTCAAGAAAACTAAAAAATGCACATACGTTGGCTTTCTCACTTTCTTTTCATAGGATCCGAGCGAGGATTGAATTGGGTTTGTCTCCGCGTGAAATGCTTGAATAAAACGGACTCAATGTTTAATAGTAGAAGAATACGAGTTGGCCAAAAGGTCGACACTTGAAATCAATAAAATTGTCTGGGGTGGGATATCCAGACTGAAGTGTTCATGTTAGGGTTGTTAGTTCCAGAAGGAGACAAAAAGACGCGCAAAGGGGGTGAAAGAATGTGGAACTACTAAGGTAAACTCACCGTCAAAAATCATATTTCGTCTCAAATTATATTTCACCGGTACGCACACTGATATGGGGATGAAGATGGGGAAAAGATAAAAACTTTAGAACCGGGGGGCATAGGTGAAAGAATAAGTGCGTATACACAGGGGAAGATGTGAATATATGGATAAGTAACTGGATTTAAGCGAATACATACCTTATTTTCTCTTTTTCAGCCAACACACACACGCACACACACACACACACATATATATAATTATATATATATATATATATATATATATATATATATATATATATATATAATTATGTTATCAAAGAGTAGATCTTTAACAATGTTAAACTTCTCAAGATTAAAAATAGCCAACACTATTAAGAGGAGCAAACAATATTTTTGAACATTACCTTTTCGAGTTACTCTTATATGTTGTACTTACTTGTAATTACTACTAGTGGAGGGGCGGGGCTTTGCCAGGGCATAAAATACGCTTAAATATGATATTTTAATTTGTCCAGATTTCGTATATATTATTATAGAGTCGTGATTTCAAAAGTAAAAGAAAAGTATTTGGGTGCCATCAGCTAGAATCGAAACCGAAAGTAAAACTATAACATTCAAAGTTGGTAACGTTACGACCGTATCAACGTGACAACCGTGTGAACTGAGTAAAAATTAAAAAATAAAAATAAACTAAGATGAATACATAAAATTACATCAAATATATAACGATTTTTTCAATTTTGACCCATTTTTTACCTCTAAAATCTAGTATAACTAACTCTAAAATCTATTATAACTGGCCCATAAAAGAACGGTCTGTTCAAAAAGGACCTCTAGCAACTTTTAGTTTCGGAGGAGATAGAGTTTGGAGGCAAACATACAGACAAACATACAGCCTTTTATATATTAGATTTACCATATTATCCTATTCCTTCATTCTCTTTTCTTAAGCCAGTTCTGATTTTTAATAAAGTTATATATAACTTTTATTCCTCGTCTTTCATTTAATATATATATATATATATATATATATATATATATATATATATATATATATATATATATATATATATGTCAGGTCATGTCATATGCTACTGTTACCATGTAACCCAGTACTACCTGCCTCATAGTCGGGTCACCGGCGACTAAACTAGTTCCCCCACCAGACTTGTTTGATGAGGAGAGTGGCTAGTCTCCCTGAAGGACTAAAAACAAGACCTTCCAAAAGGCGAATAAACCCTTTTTCGGTGTCAACGGCCAACTAGCACCGTGTGTGTTTGTGTGCATGTATGTGTGCGTTGGGGTGGAGAGGGCTCCTGTAAGCCGTGGTGAAGGCAACCTTTCTAGGAGAAGTAAATCTCTGATTTAAAAAAAAAAACATAAAGACTCTGTAACATCATCTGTCTATAGATCTCAGACATTTGTCTATTAAAATAGTCCTGTGACGATGGAAATCATTTTTGGGCTCATGGACTAAGTGTCTGAGGGAGTGGCACTCGTCTGACAAGACGTTGCAATCATCATATACATACCGTACTTATGTTGAAATATGATGCATTTAAAAAATAAGAAGACTTAAAAAGCTAGATAACCGATTTCGAAGCTCGCTAAACAGAGTTAAATCGAGATGAGGATTAGAATTAAGAAAGAGAAAAATATGATGCTAGGCACACTATAACGAGAACACATGAAAAAATGGGAAATCAGATGGAAACCACGCGAAGATGTGAATGATTGCAAGAGAATTTTTATAAAACCATCCGAGATAAAATCATGTTAAATTTTTTGTCTAGATTATAGATTCGCCTTTTTGCTTTAAACAAAATAAATGCAGACATAATTTATTGCTCAATAACGAATCGACGAAAGTCTGGTAAGACTGAACTGTTCTTATTTTACTTTTAATCTGTAATAGAGAATTTAATCTTCTGATAAATTTAGATCTAGTCTTAAATTTTTAAAATATTTTTTGCAGTATAAAATTTTAATGTCCCTATATTGATGTTAATTTAAAACTTAATGAAAAGACTGTTACTAACTGCGCTCAAAAGAAGATATCATCAGGTTTTAAAAGACCAGACATTTCCTTTCGTTATATTGACAACACTTTTTGTTTGTTCAACTATGTGATGGAAGAGAACCTATTAGATCCTTCAACAATATTCACCCAGTTCTCAATTTTACTTTAGATAAAAAAGCCAATTCTTTTTTCTTGATGTGTTAATTTGTAAAGCTTCATTTCGTTTTATAACTTAATTGTACAGGAAACCAATTTTTACTGGTCTCTATACTCGTTGGAGCTCATTTTGTCCCTCAAAACAAAAATTTTAAAAATTAAAAAGGGTTCAAGACTATTTTCAATTTTAGAGGAGAGAAAATATACTTTGCCATGACTGACGTGAATCAAAGTTAATGTTCAGAAGAACATTGCCTGATGAGATCAATTATGATCGAAACGGTCTGCACATCGTAGCAAGATATGACTGTATTTACATAAAGAAAAATGAAAACTCAAATTTGTTCTCTTTGAGCATTATCTATGACAGAGAATCAGCAACTATGTCCCAAAGCCTAGCTGGAGTCCGAACACGGTACCCCCGTGATAATAATAAAGGGTTGGGTTCGAGACTCCTAACAAACGGTTCCCCAGTTCGATACAAAACACCTGACGAAGGCCGGAGGGCAAAACGGCCGAAACATTGTGACAATAACAACCAAGATGAGGAAGTCAGTCCGACAATCTCAATCAATCACCTCATCTCAAAAATACAGACACGAGCATTATCTAGTCTTAAATTTTAAAAATATTTTTTGCGGTATAAAATTTTAATGCCCCTATATTGATGTTAATTTAAAACTTAATGAAAAGACTGTTACTAACTGCGCTCAAAAGCAGATATCGTCAGGTTTTAAAAGACCAGACATTTACTTTCGTTATATTGACAACACTTTTTGTTTGTTCAACAATGTGATGGAAGTCAACCTATTAGATCCTTCAACAATATTCACCCAGTTTTCAATTTTACTGTAGATAAAGAAACCAATTCTTTTTCTTGATGTGTTAATTTGTAAAGCTTCCTCTGGTTTTATAACTTAATTGTACAGGAAACCGATTTTTACTGGTCTGTATACTCGTTGGAGCTCATTTTGTCCCACAAAACAAAAATAAAATAATAAAAAACGGTTCAAGACTATTTTCAATTTTAGAGGAGAGAAAATATACTTTGCCATGACTGACGTGAATCAAAGTTAATGTTCAGAAATTGAAAATGGTCTTGAACCTTTTTAATTTTAAAATTTTCTTGCCTGATGAGATCAATTATGATGGAAACGGGCGGTACATCATAGCAAGATATGACTATATTTACATAAAGAAATATATATATATATATATATATATATATATATATATATATATATATATATATATATATATAGTTTGTAAAGCTTCATTTGGTCATATACAACTAAGTGCGACGACCTGGGTTCGCGCCTATGTCGGAGCACGTCACTGATGAGATGCAGTACATCGAAACCCACTTTGGGTCTGGCGTTGTCCGTTATCGATGCAATTGCTCGATTCTATCTAGTTCTGGGTTCTAGCTTTATCCTGAAAGGTGTATGTGAACGGGAATTCATATATCTATCTATAATCTCCTCTTAATGTCTAATATATGTAGAAAGGGCGGGTCATCCTTCGTAGGGACGTGATTTCCCTCAACAAATAAGGTTGTTCCGTAATCGTGTCTGGGGAGTCGGCTTATTTCAGTTAATGTTTGTAGATGTGATATCTACCGCCTGCATACTAGCAGTAACTATCTTAGTTGTATATGACGCGTTGCTTGTCACATCGTAGAATGTAGAACTGGATGAAAATATAAGAAATTAAAAAATCGAGGCATAGTCAATAGATTGCGCCATGGCCCATATCGTTAGGTCGTCAGTATTGCACACTTCATGAGTGCGACGACCTGGGATCGCGCCTATGTCGGAGCACGTCACTGATGAGATGCAGTACATCGAAACCCACTTTGGGTCTGGCGTTGTCCGTTGTCGATGCAATTGCTCGATTCTATCTAGTTCTGGGTTCTAGCTTTATCCTGAAAGGTGTATGTGAACGGGAATTTATATCTATATCTATCTATATATATATATATATATATATATATATATATAGTTTGTAAAGCTTCATTTGGTTTTATAACTCAATTGTACAGGGAACCAACTTTTATTTGTCTCTATACTGGTTGGAGCTCATTTTGTCCCACAAAACAAAAATTCAATTTAATTAAGAGCCTTATCCATAGAACATTAATGATTTGTTCGAAGATCAGGCTGGATAAGGAAATTAAATTAATTACTAAGATCCTCTGCAACAATGGCTATCTATTAAATATTGTTGTATCTACTATTAAACATCCGTGGTGCAGTGGGTAGAGTACTTGGAAAAATCAATTGTGAAAGTGATATTCTCCTAAAGGTTGAATGTTCAATTCTCAGTGTGGGCGACCGTAAAAACAATTGCGAATTACTTAGGACCTCTCTCCAGTCATGGCTGATGGAACAAGAGCATGCTACCCCTGTGAAGTAAATAAAGGGTTCTTTTTTAAATTCCGCCAAAATTCGACAGAAACATTCCTAAGTTCGACAAGATAAATCTAAAGAAAGTCGGAGGTTAGATTGACCGAAAAATTATGAAAATAACACTCAAAATGAGAAGAGTATGAATCCAAACAATATGAATTTAAAATAAAATTCAACATTTTATTAAATTAAATTATCATCTGTTGACAAATGTCCTATTTACCTCATAATTGAGTCCGTATAATAATTGTATTTTGCTTCGAATATACAAGTTGTTTTTCCCCACCAGACCAATTTGGATGTCAATTCGAAAAGATCATCTCCCCAAACCATAATAATTCTATTTTTATTTATCTATTTTTGTTTTTACATAGGAGTCACTACTTATCAAGGTCCTGAGGCCAGTCGAGGATAAGGGTTATTAAGTGTACAGTAATCAATGGGACAATATCGCAGTAGTCGTTATTAATGGAAATTTGGCAGATTGGATTACTTAAGGGGTCGGTTCATCAAGAATTTGTTTATGTTGGACTTTCCGTTCTGCTAGATCTACAGCAGATGTGCTAACGGTTTTATCTCATAGGATTAGTGAATCTCTTGACAAAGGCTTCCTTTCTAGGGCAATTGCTCTTGACATATCAAAGGTCTTTGATAGGGTATGGCATAAAGGCCTACTTCACAAGATTTCCAGCTATGGTATAGCTGGAAATGTCTCCTCAATTATTAAATCATTTCTCTCTGATAGGTTCATAAGAGTAGTGGTTGATGTGCAGAAATCTGAAGCACACAGTATTAATGCTGGAGTCCCTCAGGGGTACATCCTGGGCCCAACTCTCTTCCTCATCTACATCAATGATCTCCCAAAACACATACTTAAATCATTCGTTGACATCTATGCTGATGACACTACCATCTACGGCAACAGATCAAAGGCCATACATGACCAAGTTCTTTCTGATTCTCTCTCCTCGGATCTTGAGCACGTGATACAATGGGGAAAGAGGTGACTGGTTACTTTTAATGCATCTAAAACCAAGCTCCTATCTTTACATCATCAACGCTCTGATCCCCATCTGACATCAATTGAAATGGAGGGCTCTCGTCTTGGAGAGTTTTTATGTTTTGACAAGCCTCTGGGCTTGAACTTTACTCCTGATCTGAAATGGAACATGTACATCAAATCTGTTGCCAAGGTCGCTGGAAGAATGGTGGGATCTTTCCAATGCATTTGAAGGCTTTTCCATTCATCAACTCTTGCTTTCGGGTTTTTGGTGCTTATGGCAGATGGGGTGGGAAAGGTCGCGGTGGGAGGGAAGATTTCAGTTATATTTACAGAGAAAATAAAGCAGTAATCCTAAAACAATTTTTTTCTTCTTTCTTTTTCTTGGGGGGGAGGGCGGATATTCTAGATACTTTTGCATTCAACGATTGACTGAAATAAAATATTATATTAGACAAAATTAAGTAAAGTATTATAATAAGGAGAATTACGTACCAAAAAAAAAATACCGATGGGGAATTATCACATGTTGAGATATTCACCCCTAACATGTCGATTGAAAACGACGGCCTTACGAAAGCGGCGTTTGAGCTAAATCTTTTTTCGGCTATTTATTTAATTCATTTGTAAAAGAATGTATATATATATATATATATATATATATATATATATATATATATATATATATATATACATATATATATATATATATATATATATATATATATATATATATATATATATATATATATATATATATATATATATATATGAGAGAGAGAAGGACACACACACAAACACATAAAAATATATTCCTCATGTTCAAGCTTTTCTTTGAACTGGATGTACGTACACAGACATATGACAGATTATTCGTTGGTTGTAGTAGGATCATTCACAGTTTACATCGTGACCAAATGTGATGACACAAACATCCAAATGTGATGACACAAACATCCAAATGTGATGACACAAACATCCAAATGTGATGACACAAACATCCAAATATGGTGATGCATAATGCTCTGACCACTAGCATTTTGGTGTTGAGTCTGAAGTTGCTGTTCTGAAAAACCCTTCTCTTTAGCCAACCAAAGGATTCTGGTGCTTGATTAAGGTGATTCTAGATCTCGTTATCCAACGAGCAGGTTTTAGACATTATGTTATTGGGTTTAATGGGAGCTCAGCAGTATACTGACAGAGTATCTCTGTCTTCTGGGTGTTGATCGTCAGTACCATTCTGGTGTATACAGTTACAGCTGCCAAAAGAATGTTTTTCAGGGCCTTCAGTGTATGGATAACTAGGGTACAATCGTCGGCGTATTGCAGCTTATGATAGTCTCCAAGGTCAGCTTGGTCATATTGTTAAATAGTATTCTGGGCAACGCCGGAATTATTGCTGGGTGCACACACGCAAATATTGTTGACAAGTGTCAAACCAAGAAATGTCATAAAAAAATCATAACAATTGGAAGCTTTGAAATCAACATTCTTCAACTGACAAGTTTTAAAAACAGTCATATTGAAATTTGAGCTTGGACGAATTTAATAAGGGCCAGTGGAATATGGCATGGAAAAACGAAATTCCTATCTAAAGTCGGTTTTTGCGTCGCCATTTTTACTAGTCATTGTTCTCTTTTCGAGTGACTGAGCTTAGTTTTGACGTTCACGACTTCCGGTCGCGCGATGGAAACATCGGCTAAAATGTCACTTTTCTTTTTCTTCTTCTTTTCCTCCTTTGCGTTACGGGTTCGAGCCTGCCTGCCTACTACCACTTTTTTTTTTTACTCAACACTCTCAGGCAACGCCGGATACCCCTGCTAGTTAGAATATATTTCAATTTTATTTTCATGTCTAAGTGAAACAATAAAATCTTTCATAATCATATCAACTCGACAAAGTTTCTTACTCTGCAAAAATATAAAACCGAAAAAAAAAAAACCCACAAAATTGGAATCCTTCTACTAGATTAAAAACAGACTTCATTCAGCAAAACACACATTATGTGATATTTTAATCAGCCTAAAAATCAAAGCAAAGTTAGCGCTCGAATTTTGGTAAGAATAAATAAAGAATATAAAAACTAAAAACTAACAAAGCATCAAACTCGGACACAAATGCTGGGACGATTCTGTGTAAGATTAGTAAATCGTCAATGATTCACGGTTCTCACACATTATTTCTTGTTCGGAAACGAAACATTAACAGAAAATAATAATAATAATAATAATAATAATAATAATAATAATAATAATAATAAGAAGAAGAAGAAGAAGAAGAAGAAGAAGAAGAAACTAAAGGCTGAAGTCATGGAGTGTGTGTGTGTGTGTGTGTGTGTGTGTGTGTGTGTGTGTGTGTGTGCGTGCGTGTGTGCAACGTACTGTCAATGTTACTGGTGGAGGTTGTGTAGTGAGATCGAGATGCGATTTGAACGAACGTCAAAATATGACTGCCTTGTATAGCTACTCGCTTTCATTTTCCTGTTTTTTTGTTTTTTTTTTTTTTTTTTTTTTGGGATACGATGTCCTCTTCACTTCAAAAGGCAAGTTAGGATTTTCACAGGAACGTGTTAAATCAATATTTTTCAAATAATGAAAATCGATTTAAACCTAAAATGTAACAAGTCTGTGTTAAATTAGCCGAACTTATAAAAACAGTGACTTGGCCAACGACATCAGATTATTTCTAAGTTCCTCGATTCTCAGTATCTACGCATATTCAAGAAACATCGACTAGAGTATACAAGCTGAAATTCCTTTAGGCCTACTGATATCTCTCTAGTGACAACTCAGCCACCCTAGAGATAAACTCTCTCTCTCTCTCTCTCTCACACACACACACACACACACACACACACACACACACACACACACACACACACACACACACACACACACACACACACACATTAGAACTTTGAAACGAACTTTCTGGCGCTCTTGTCTAATTTTATCCAAGAATTTTAAACCTTGTGAACAAACTTTGATTTTTCCAGTTATATTTGATGTTTCTGTAAAGTTGTTGATATGTTTTGTTCTTTGTTGTTAAATTTAGCATTTATGTTTTTATCCATTTTATTCATTCATCAGTTTAATTACATTTTATATATATATATATATATATACATTTTTTACATAGGCATAACCACTTATCAAGGCCTAGAGACCACTCGAGGATAAGGGTTAAGAGTGTACAGTAGTCAATTGGATAATATAGTAATCGTTAGTAATGGAAATTTGGTAAATTTGTTAACTTAAGTGGAACGGCTCATCAAGAACTTGTTTACTTTGGACTTGAAGACAACCATATTGTAGTCAGCTGGAAAGCAGGAAAACGGAAGACAATTCCACACTCCACAGGCGTGCAGTTCTAAGAAAGAAGATAAAGAGTGGGGGGGAATTATTGATAGTGTTTTCAGCTAGACGAGTGTTTGTTGTGAAAGTTTGGCGAGGGGGGGGCATAGATTGAAGCTCAGCCGAACGCTTTCCATGAAAATAACGATAAAGCAGAGAAACTCACAGCATCTCTTCTGTGAGATAGAGCTTGTAGGGAAAAGAAAAGGACATCTCCTACGAGGCTACAAAGTTTATTTTGAACTCTATCAAGGCAGGACAAGTTCTTTCTAGCAGCTCCTGCCCAAATGTGGCAACAGTACTCCATCGTTGGACGTACCTGGCTCTTATATAGATAGAGAATTGCATCAGCAGTGAGATATCTACTGGATCGATAGAAGGATCTCACCATTTTTCCGACGGCCTTGGCAACAGATTAGTTGTTAGCGTTGTTCTTGTCACTTTTCAAGGTCACCACTGCCGTAAATAACCACTATTTGAAGCCAGGGGCTGTGCAGCAAGTTCCCTAACTCAACTGAACAGAACACTTATTCTAAAAACCTGTGATACTATACTATGTTCCTATCAAGTGTTAAAAACTAGGGAAAAAATGATAAAAAGAAGTATGACAAAATGGAGGAAATAAGTTTATCAGCAGAAAAATGGATAGGAAGTTGTTCACCAAGGTGCACAAAGGAAGCTGAATATGATTGTTAATCAAGGTGTGGCAGTGGTTTAGGACAAAGGGCCGAACAATGGAGGTCAGTGTGTTTGGTTATGGTTTGTGGTCAGTTTTGGGAGTGGCGTTGAGGTATGTGACAGTTTTCAACTATACAGTTGAAGAGGTCTTCGGATGGTCTTGGGTTTGCGATGGCTGATGACAGTTACCGTGGAGGGTTGCGAGTTTGACACAATTGAAGGCAGGTCATGGCTTGGGTTAGATCGAGAGAGCTTTAGGAGATCGAGATAAACTGACATTAACTGGCGAACATGGCCTCGACAGAATGTAGATGTGGAGCTTAGCGTGTAAGGGTTGATGGTGTCATACACACACACACACACACACACGCACATGCACACGCACACTGTACAACTGATATTTGCATAATGTGTCGGAGTTAGTATTTTTTTAGTTTTGTTTATTTCATTCTTTTATACTTGCAAACCACTGCGCAGCTCTCAGCAGTCGCCAATGTGAGAGATGACGACAAGGCCAGAAGAGAATATGAAAGAAAAGAAACCCATGACACAAAACGTTGAGGTCAGTGATCGTTGTTGAGTGGGCTAGCACGTGACATCGCAAATAAAGAATACTGCTTTTTTAAAATTAATATTTAATTCACAGAAGCAAATAAATATACATCTAATATTAGGCTTTTTTTCTCGATATAAAGAAATAAAGTACTTACCTACCTGTTATTATTTTTTTTTTTTTAATTAATTAAACTTGAGCGTTGTATTATTTCATTTTGTGCATTCATAAGAATAATATAGTTTTACTGGATGAAAAATATAATTTTAACACACGGAAATTTTACTAGAGAATTGCTTTTGTATTGCAAGCGCCGATGACAATCGCTAAGGTCTTTTGTTTGTTTGTTTTTTTTTTGTTGTTGTTTTTTTTTCTAAGGAAAATCTATTAAATTCAGTCAAAAGTCAACTCATTATTTTTTTAAATGTTATACAGAGATAATTAGATCATGTAAGTGTAATTATTTCGTAACAAAGTCGAGTAGGAGATGTAATTTAATCTTTATGGCGTCGTTTCAAAAGCAGCAGCAACTATTTTCGGGCCAAGGTTCCTACAGTCTTTCTGGCTTTGTTACTGTCGAAGAAGAGAATAAACAATATCGTTTGTAAAAGAATGAGAAAAAGGTAACTGAAAAATGTCGGTAAAAAAAGAAACATTCTACTTGATGACAGCTTCCGGTTTTGAAACGGTTTTTATTTGAAAGATATTACCCATTATAGTTGGATCTTTCGTTGTGGGTGGGGGTAATTAATATATTTTTTCACTATTTCATTTTAATTATTGACACATCAACTAACAGTTACCCATTATATTTTTAGGTGGAATGTTTTTTGGAGGGGATGTTGTCTTGTTTTTTTTTCTTTTTTTTTTCTTTTTTTTTTTGCGTAGTGGGGAAATTAATCATTTGTTTTCGCTGCTGCTGCTATCATCATCACTATCATAATAATAATAATAATAATAATAATAATAATAATAATAATTATAAGAAGAAGAAGAAGAAGAAGAAGAAGTAGAAAACCAAACTTTGTTTTCTTTTTATAATTGGAAATTTATTTTAATTACGAATAATCAAATTAAATTTTTTGCATAATTTGAATCTTGTTTTGGTTTGAATATATCTTAAATAGTTTGTTTTCAAAATATATTTTTATTTACTGTTTTTCATAATTAGAATGTGTGGTCTGAAATGTTACCAAAGGCAAAATAAGTTACTTTTCTCTGATTAAACACTTAAAAATTGGTCCAATCACGTTTTAGTGCAGCTTGTAGAGTCCCATGCAGACAACAAAAAAAAAAAAAAATGAAAAAAAAATGCTTTTCTCTTTATATGCTTGCGATATTGTCATTAATGGGCAAATGAGACACTTCCGGTTGGATATAAAAAGTCTGATTTTTCAGAGACTGGGTTGATCTTCGATTTGAATGTTGGAGTATCAAGTGCTGTCAGCAGTGTGTCGTGTTTTGGAATTGAGAGTTTTGACAGCAGAATGTTGAGTTTTGGAGTTGAGTTTTCACAGCAGAGCGTCTGTATTTCGAATAACGAGTTTTGAGAGCAGAGCGTCGGGTTTTGACGACAGTGTATTGAATTTAACCCCAGAAATTGTTACTTGGAAGCGTAGCATAGTTAACAATCTATCAGGGCAAGTTTAGAACAGTTAACAGTTCGCAGAATGTTTAAAAATTTGGCCACAATCTAAATGGTCGAAAATGAGGGATGTTTTTTTTTTAATACACCGCTTGTAAATTGCTGATCTTAAAACCGGAAGCCATTATGGAGTAGACTTTGTTTCTTTTGCCAAAATTGTGTAAGACATTTTTCTGGCGTCAGTTGATGATGAGCAAAATGGTTAATTAGGATTTAAACTTCCAAATTATATCGACGAAGTTTTGACCAGAATAATCTTTTGGGTTGGAAACAGAAGAAAGTACAGAGGATGTATGTAACGTATGCAATATAGATAAAGAGACATACAGAGATAGGAAGAATAGAAATAAGCCCGGAAACAACGCAAGAAATTGATATGATGGACGAATTTATATTAAGCCAGACGTACACTTATGCACACACAAGCAGTTGAAGATATTCGTGTAGCAACAATAAACTGGCCAGCATATACTGCTACCATATTTCGATGCCTTCGTTCAGTCTCAAGAGACAATGGATACCCCCTGTAAGGGTATCTGCATGTGTAATTGTAAGGCAAAGTTTGTGCCATCCCCAATCACACCTCTCCTGACTCGGCACTGCTTGAGTCCAGTGGCAAGGAGAAGTCTAGGACGAATTTAAACAATGCTAAGATAAATGGAGAGCACCTACTTCACCTGGAAATCCCAAATGGTCACCCATTCCAGCACTGATCAGGTTCGACGTTGCTTAATTCCAGTGATCTAATGGAAACCGATGTGTCAACTGGATTACACCGTATATTACCATATTTATTGACTATTAATCATTATCATCATCATCAGCAGCAGTAACCTGGAGGTGACAGGGACTAAGTGGTTAACGACAGGGACTAAAAATCTGGGTCTACCAAGTTTGAATTCAGATCGTTCCATAAAAACACTTTCACTTAGAAACTTTATGTTATCCCTCGTGTAAATATCCAACGTCTTTCTAGAAAGAATTCTAATTAAAAAGATATCAGTGAAATGAATGCCAACAATAATCATCTGATTCGTTCGAAATGAATGAATGGTGCTCAACATTAGCATCATATTCCGTTTAACGTCCGTTTTGTAGGCTGGCATGCATTGGACGACTTTAAGAAATGAAATCTATTATCGGTTCTTGGTTTATCCCTTATCATTTTTATCACCTCCTCTCATGTTTTTTTTTTGTATTCCCCTTTGAACTGACCCATCTAACCTCAACGTCTACTCACCCTGAAACTCATCTAATCTTTCAACGTGGCTATACTATCGCAGTCTACTCTTCTGCTCACATCGTCCTATACTTTCTAGATTGAATCTTTCTTCTGAAACTATCAGAACTAAGCCTGTCTTAAAAATTTACATTGCACATCCATTATGTATTGTTTTATACTATTTTTCTCCATGCAATGTATGTCCTCAACTCTTTTCATACATCGTCACACTGTGTACACGTTCCCGATACACGTTTTGGGCGACATTGGTAACGCTGTGCTGGTTAGTAATGGTATAAGTTCAAACAAAAGAACCAAACAGATAATTGTATGTTTTTCGTCTTTCGTGAATAAACGACAATTACTAAAATTATACACACAGATACATTGATGATTGCAACGTCTTGTCAGACGAGTGCCACTCCCTCAGGTACTGAAAGTCCATGAGCCCGAAGATAACCTTAACTTTAGTCCTGCCGAAAAAAAAAAAAAATTCACACGCACAAGCAGACATGACACTGAAGACGGTCACTGGTATATATACATATATATATATATACATGCACGCATGCATACACATATGCACATACACACATACAAATAACCCACATATATGCATACATACATACACATTACATATATGCATACATAGACATACTTATACATAAACATACACAAGACGGTCATTGGCATGCATACACACGCATATATATATATATTTAAACGCAAATATACATATATACAGATACACACATATCTGTAAACGTACACATATATGTACATACACCATGAATACACATACATACGTATACAGACACACATGCATACATACAGATATACATACATACGTACACATACGCACATACATATATACACACACACACTTACTTACCTACATATACATACACGTATGTAAATATGCACTGATACAGATATACATACATACACATCTACAAATACATACACACATATACATACATACATACATCCATACGTACACATACGCACACACACTTACCTACATATACATACATGTACGTAAATATGCACTCATACACACATACATACATGCCCACACATACACACATATATATATACATACATACGCAAATGCATAAATACACATACACACGCCCATATACATACATGCACACATACACACAAACACACATATACATACATATAAACATAGATATACACACATACACATGTACATAAACATACATACACCTATATATATATACATAGATACATATAATAATGGCAGATCAATTACTACATGCTTCCAGCATTTCAGACCTACACGCGTCACAACTTTTCCGTCGCAATAGGACCGTTTTTTTTTTCTTATAGCCTGAGGGAGTATCTGTACCTGATGGTGTTACAGAGTTTTAGCTTTGTACGACAGCTAAGTCTCTCTCTCGGTTCAAAATGTTGACATCCGGCAACAAGCAAGAGCAAGATAGCCAGCAACAAGTCAAACTGCAGACCAGCTTAATGCGGGTACTGGTCTCCTGCTTTATGTTTTTTAACTCAGAGATTTGCTTCTCCTAGAGGGGTTGCCTTCACCACGGCTTACGGGAGCCCCCTCCACCCCGCATACACATGGAAATAAACATATGCGTACATAGACATACGCCAACATACGTGTGCATGCGCACAGACATACAAACGTAATCACGTAGAGGCACACATATACGCATATACACACACACACACACACACACACACACACACATGCAAAATACACACGAATAAACAGTCTAAAAGTCATAAATAGTAAGTAAGTGATCAGCGATTGGACCATTTTTGTCCCTTTTCCTCCCTGCTTGGATTTTTTTTTTTTTTTTTTAAATAAAGTTTGATTCAAACTCATTTTTTTGCAACACATGAAGATAAAATTAACAGACTCGCATATAATTTTCCAAACAAAAAAACGATACATTATACACATAACTACATACACAGCTAGACTTCCACAACTTAGGATTGTATAGTCAGCATCAAATTCTCCTTGTTAATCAAAACTATTCATTAATAGCATAGCCCTTCTCCAATTTGACAGCCTGCAATCTTTTGGCAATTCCTTGAATTAAACTGCAACAATACTCTGGGGAAACGGCATCCCACTTTTCTTTAATTTTTGTCCAAAGTTCTTCCAAATTTGAAATTTATCATTGTGTAGCTGTTGCTTGATGTAATGCCATACGTTTCTGATAGAATTAAGGTTTGGAGATTGTGCAGGCCAATCCAAACACGGAATATCATGCTCTTCCAGGAATCTCTTGACATTGCCACCTGTGTGAATGGGAGCATTATCCTACATGAAGATGGGGTTATCATCCAAATTCCAACCAAAGTAGGGTAGAAAATGCTCAGTCAACATATTAATGTACTTGGTAGAATTAATTCGACCTTGCAAGCGAACTATAGGCCCTGGACCATTGGCACTAATAATGCCACACATTAAAACTGAACCTCCACCACCTTGCAGCGTTGAAACTGAGCACCTAGAATTAAATTCTTCGTCTCTTCTCCGATGGACATACTGCCTACCATCACTGCTTAGCCTATTGAACTTGCTTTCGTCACTAAAGAAGCACTTTTGACCAATATGAGTCATGATCTTCATTGCATCTGACGAAGTACAGACGGCGCTTTCTGTTCTTTACAGAAATCATTGGCTTGCGTCTTGCAACATATTCTCGCAAATTAAATTCCTTTAATCTGTTCTTGACAGTAGAAAGAGAGCACTTTTCAACAAGATTTCACTGTTGTTGGATTTGAGGAACCATTTCAAATCTGTTTCTTAGGCTGCGGATCTTGATAGCATTGTCTTCTCTGTTAGAAGTAACTCTAGTACGACCAGATTTAGGGACATCACGAACACTGTCGGTGTTTTGGTACTTTTGCACAGCTTTATCATCATATTTCAATCTGCAGCTGATTTCTCGATTGGATAAACCAGAAAGGTGGAGATTAATGAGCTCCTGATGATCACTAAGAGAAAATTGTAGCATATTGGCTAAATGTTACGTTGTATAACCTGGAACAACAATTACAATTAGATGCTTTGTTGCCTTTTAGTGGATATTTTAAACTGATTTAGGGGTGATAATTTTAGCTGGTTTTAATCGAATTTGTTGCTGCGGACTTTCTTTTCGCCTCCTCGATTTGAAGTTACTTTTTTAAATTGACGTGAACACTAGAATATTTCAATTAAAAGTCAAATATGTACAGGTAAAATTATAGAGGAATAAAAGGTGAATCAAATGAGGTATAGGTTGTATAAAGTTACATTAAATTTGCAGTTTTTGAAAAACTTACAAGTGCGGACTTTCTTTTTGCCGGCACTGTATATATGGCTTGACCATTGAAATTTTGATTTCTTTACTTAGTTATTGTTTCATTAAAAAGGGATTCATTTGGACAAATCAAACCACTTCATGTCCTTGAAAAGTAATATCTCTTACATGAGGTTATATGCTGTGGTTATGAAGCATTTGATATTTTCCAAAATTAATTTTCATTCCAGATGGCAGATTTCATGGTCAATGCAATTCATAATTTTCTAGTAGTCTTGTTGAGTGGTCTACCTCAAATGGCAGCAACTAATATATATATATATTCCAGAGGGGTGGAATTGGGTTTTTATTCTCGGAGACAGATAGACCCCAAGAAATTAAATTTGAAAGATATGGGTCTTCATATGTAGGTGTGTTCAGCAAAAGAAAAGGAGTCACAACTAGTAATGGGACGATTCCAATACAATTACCAATTCTAATTTTGTATAAATCTAAATATTTAACTATGAAGTTATTTTTTCTGATTATCATAAAAACACGTTCAATGTACATGCATGAAAATACTGGGCTGGGGGAATCTATAGATTTTAATTTTGCTGATAGTTTTAATTATTTATTACAACCAGCAACAGAAAATTTTGTTTTAAACCAAATTAAAGATAAAGAAATCTTTTTTGGCATCAAAAAAGAGACAATTTTTGATTCCAATACCCCAAAAATTATGATTTTTTGTCCAAACTTATCTCCAACCTTCTGGTCGAGTTTGAGAATTCTATCATGGAGGCAGTGTAAAATTTACTTTTAAATCTTCAAGAGATTGAAAGGTCAAGCCACAATGCGGGTGACACTCAAAAATACAATTGCGAATTTCTTAGAATTCCTTACCCAGTCATAGCTGATGAAACGAGAGTATGCTTTCCAAGTTCTGACAAGATACTCCTGAAGGTCAGAGGGTACATCAACCAAAACATTGGTAGTCCAAAGAATCCAAAAACCATTGTTATTCTCACTTTTGGTCAACGTAAAGTCAGACCATAACATACTTTTTTCCAATAAAACTTTTAATGGTACAAAGAAGTTGAGTAAGAATCCATTCCAAGTGACAGTCATCTCCAATTTGATAGTTATCGCCTTTAGTGAGGATTGAACTGAGAATAACCCAACATTTCTACCCGATCATATTAGAATTGTTCAACTCATGGCATAACGATTAAAGGTGTTGGTTAACAATTAGGTTTTAAGTGATTCTCTTTATTTGTCTCCCTACAAAAGCAGAGGGGGATTTATCCATCCCTTTCTCATACCATAGCGAAAAGATGCGACACAAAATCAGGTAAGTGGGATTTGAAAAGTCAACAGCCTAGAGGAAGAACGTTCTGGCCAGCCTCCTCAGCATTTCCCAGTTAATTAGCAATAATAAGCTAATCTCTTCTCAAAGAGTAGACTTTCTAGAACAGCCCAATGGAGAACAAACCATTTAATTTTAATTTTTTTTTTTTAAAGAGACGGGCATTAAAGTGCGACAAAAATTAATGATTCCAGATTCGAACTTCTCCATTGAAGGAGAATAGGAAAAAATATTACATTTTGGTTCAAGCCTGAAGGCCTGATCAGTTCTTAAATGACTGACTTTTGAAGTTTAAAGAGAAACCTTACATAATGAATGGAAATAAAGAAAAAAATAAAAATAAAAAACAAGTTCAATTTCAACGGGTTTTTAATGAAAGATTTTAAAAAATAAAAGAGTTCAAACATTTTTGTTGTCCGTTTACAGATTAAAACCTTGAAATTATTACAAAGACATTTTTTTAGTTTCTTCAAAATGGTAACAAGTTACTCCTACAAGGAGAAAAGACAATGGAGAATGTATGCACTAATTTAACCCATTGATCCATCAAGATTTGTACACCCAAAAAACTTGGAAGACTCTTTGTTAGAGAGCATATTCGAGGAATCTCAACAAGAATTATTTAAGATCTTTTCATCGGCAGTTTTTAATATGAAGTGATGAAACAAAGTTTATTTTAATTCACAATTCTTTTTGCAATCCAACCATTTTTGTCACTTATAAACTTCAGCTCATGTTCGACCTGCCCACAAAGTTTCAATCATGAATCTCCAACAGTCTGTTTTATCACCAATTAATGTCATCAGTACGAGGTGCGATGCTATAAGTGTGGAAACCTTTCTGGATCATACCTGCCCAGATTTTTATCTGGTGTCATTTCAAATATATCTATCAAAACAATCTAGACTACTGCTGAACTGAAGAGGGATCAGCACTGCATAAATCAGTGATGTGGCAAGAAGAAATTGTCAGAGTTAAGAACCATTTTGGATGTTGTATTAGCAAACTGTGATAAAATAGATATCAAACTGAATGAACAAGTCAGACATAAACTGAAATTTAGTTGTAGGAAATTGCAGAAAGGATTGTGAATTTTAGTAAAAATTCCACAGGTGGAATCTTTACAGTTGAGGGTTGTCACCCTATATAAAAATAAAGAAAAATCTTAAAACAATAGTAAAAAAAAAAAAAAAAAAAAAAAAAAAGTTCAAGTTAAGACCTTCCCACCCATTTGAAGTAAATTCCATTTTATTAAAAAGTTTTTTTAATAAACCCCAATAAACCTTTCATGCTTTTCTTCCCAATTGATAAGAGAATCAAACATTCATAATCCTTCCATACATAATAGTCTGATTCTTAATCCAAGAGGACTGTTTTGCAAATGATTTCCGTTACTGCGTAGGGATCACAATTTGACGAAGGTCGTCTATCCTCAAGGTAGCCCTTGCCATCAGCAGCCACCTGTCTTGGAATACGAATGCTAGCACCACGATTTGCTACCCCAGCAGAGAAATCATGAATTGAAGAGGTTTCATGAAGACCCGTCAGTCGTCTCTCGTTGTCCTTGCCCTTGTTGGGATCGTACGCCTTGATGTGGTCTTCGTGATGGAAACTCATCTTCTCAATGGCTTTTTCTATATGTCTGAAAAATAAAGAGTTATGCTTAGAATATTTGGCTTTATTAAAAATAAATTTGATGATAAGAATAATGTTGCAAGACTAGATTACAGTTGAGGTAGCAGAGTCAGCAAGGCATAGCAAAGGAAAATATGGAAGGAGGGGATAAAAATGAGAGAGAGAGAGGAGAGAGGGAGAGAGAGAGGGGGGGGATAAATAAGGATATGGCCAGAAATATTAGTTTGAAAGTCAATTTCTTAAAGCCGAAGTATGGCCAACTAACTGACTGAACCCAAATCTTGCAACACTAGTAATTAAATAAATGCTTGAGATCTTTCACCTCTTTATGAAGGGTGGGGTGGAGTGGAGGGCTAAAGTCAGCAGAAAAAAGAGAAAAAGATGAAATTTTAAAAATTTTTATTTAGTCCTATCTGAGGATGGGGCATCCTACCAGATAGCGACTTTCACTCGCTATCTCATGCATTTCAACCATTCCTTTAAGTGCAATTATTTGTGTCTATTTTGCACTTGGTTCACTGGGTATATAAAATCATGACTTATAAAATTATTGATACGTAAGAGTATTTCTCCCTTTCTTGACTATCAAAAATAAAATATTGCTCAGGGTTAAACATTAAAATCAATCTTCAATAAGAAATCAATATTTGCTTTATATCATTGAACAGATTTTGTAACACTAACAATGACAGTGTGATACTATCAACAAAAAGAAAAAAAAAGAAAGAAAGAAAAGAAAATGAACAGGATTGGTTGTTGGTTGTTTTACGGCATATCAATCCTTTTCAGCTTATTTAATGCCGAATCCAGTGATTTTGAAAATTTTTTTAATAGAATGTTCTTTTTTTCAAGTCATTTTCTTTTTAACCATAGTTGGGACCCTAACAGGTACTACCACTCCGGGTCAGAGTGAACCTGGGAGCAAAGGCAATTAAAGGGTGGCTCCATACTCCCCAAAGCTCGCAAACTGGAGCTTCACCATCGGATATAGTTAAAGATCATATTCAGGACACAAATATATATATTTGCATTTGTTAAGGTGTGGCAGTAATGGGAACGAGAGATCAGCCAATTTTGAAGTTAGTTTAAGAGAGGTGTTGAGTTTCCTAACAGTTTGGAGTTGGATGTTAGATCATGACTGGACCAGATCGAGAAAGATTTAGATCAACAGGAGTTGGCATATACTGACAAACAGGCCAGAGACACAGAGTGCAACCAATATTTGCAGAATGTGTCAGACTTGTACACTTGTGTGTCAGTAGTCCCCCTCCCAAGCAGTCGTGAACATGAACGAACAAATGAATGGTCAACGTATAACTTGGAAATTTTGACCACCCAGAATCTGATTTCTCCTTAGAAAAAGTGTCTGTAAAACGAGACGAGTTCATGCTGAGAGATGAAGCCCATGAAAAAGTAACGTGGCTGTAAAATGAGGAGTTTGCATACAATGGTGGCATCCCCTGGTCATTTTTCTTTTATTTTCTTACTGGTACAGTATAGTATAGTATAGTATAGTATAGTATAGTAATATCTATATTTACACAGAGGGGAATTTGGTTTACTGGGCAACTTTTAGCGCTTGTTTTAAATTGGAATCGTAATTGGAAGGACAATTATTTGTTACAACACTGATAGAGACAACACAATTAATTCAACAATGGTGTAGAAACTAAGTGCCCGACTGGCACAGCAAATGGGCAATCACAGCCTGTGCAGTAAGCGAGTAGACAGACTCGCTAGCAGGATCAGTTATTTAAATCTGTATACTCTAAGCCTATATTCCCATTGTCACTGCTTTATTAAATGTTTGTATAGTAGCAGTGTCAGGAGCCTCATGAATGCTGAGCCCTCGCCCAGTTTCCTATAGCTCATCTGCAGTGCAATGATGGATCTATGACCAGATGGATCAGCAAGGCAAAATCTGACAAAAACCAAACAGGATTTGCTGAATGCTCTACACTTGCTTATAGAAGTTATTCTAACGATGAATCAATTGCACTGGTGTTTGCCTATGTGGAGCATTTATCATCCTGAATAAACTACTGTAGGAGCATAAATACCTAAAATTACAGGATGGTTGGTTGGTTGGTTGGTCAAAGAAAACTTGGAAGCAAGTGGTTCAGCAAGACCATACAGTGGAATTCAGAGATTGCTTAATCGCAAGAAGTGGACAGTGGCAACATCCAACCATATAACAAGGGAAAAGTGACATTAAACGAATAGGAAAAATATCCAAATATCTTATGCACATTGTATTTAAACATGAAGAGGCAATAGTTTTATTTTAAATCAGGTTAAAATACATGCGAAAGCACATGAGATTCTGCGAGACTGTTATATAAGGCCGCATGCGCCATCTTTGACCCTTTTCAGCATCATGACGCTGCGTCGGCAAAGCGCACACCGAGGCCGTTTAAGAGGTAAGCCTGCGTTTCCACAATTTTCGCCACATTAAATCTCAAAGAAAATGTTATGATTTAGTTAAGTGTCAAATTTATAAAAATCAACTCACTGGAGGCCATTGTCTTCTCTCATTTCAATGGTGCTGAAATTGGTATGAGCTCCTGCACCATTCCAGTCTCCAGTCATTGGTTTCGGATCAAGACTAACAACAAGTCCAAAGTCTTCTGCTACACGATGCAAAATGTATCGAGAAATCCACAAGTGATCTCCCATCTCAACACCTTCACATGGACCGACTTGGAATTCCCACTGAAAAGAAAACAAATTGCATTCTTAATTTAAGGGAAAAAAAAAAAAAAAAAAAAAAAAAAAAACTTTAGGAAACATTTATCAAATACAGGAAGTTACCAGCTCAGTAGAAATCACAAAAGTTTTCAGTAATGAATGCCATCTCCATAGACATGAACGGTCCAATGACTGGAGGTGAAACGTCTTCAGCTATGTCAAACTCCTAATATTTCAGGAATAAACCGAAGTACTATTGAATCAGACTGCTGGAACATCCCCCCCCAACCCCCTCTTTATACCAACATGTGAATTTGCCCTTTTAAGACTCAAATGGAAAACATTCATCTGCTCAAGAACAATAGATCGGTCACAAATTGCTGTGAGCAAATGAGATTAGCAAACAGAAAATGATGAAGATCATACTTGGCAGCTTGAAAACTCCTGCCAAATACAATGCAAAGCTCTTATATGACTACAAAGATATGCACGAAGAAACATAGGATGATGGAAAGCAAGTTTTTTTTTTGGGGGGGGGGGGGGTCACCACTAATTAAGACCCGGAAGCCACTCAGGGATAAGGGTTATTGTGTATACAGTAATCAATGGGATAATATCATAGTAATAGTTGGTATTGGAGATTTGATAAAGTGTCTTACTTAAGGGGGCGATTAATCAGGAATTTGTTTATGTTGGACTTGAAGACATCCAAGTTGTAATCAGGTGGGAAACAGGCAAACTGAAGAGAATTCCACAGGCGTGCACTTCTCAGAAAGAAGCTTTGTTCATGGAATCTACGTTTTGATTTAGGCACAGATAAAGAGTGGGGGAAATTACTGACAGTGGTTTTAGCTAGACAGGTGTTTATTGTGAAAGATTGGCGAGGAGGGACCAAATTTTGGAGCTTGGACGAGCACTTGCCATGGAAATAATGATAAAACAAGGACAGGCTCGCAACGTCTCTTCTGTGGGAGAGAGGTTGCAGGGAAGAGAAAAGGGCATCCCCCACTAAGCCACGAAGTCTATTTTGTACTTTGTCAAGGCAGGATAGGCTGTTTTTAGAAGCTCCAACCCGGATGTGGCAGCAGTACTTTGGACGTACTTGGCTTTTATACGGATAGAGTTAATTTTATGAGTAAAATATAATTCTCACAAGAATTATGAATTTTTTTAGTACAGACTTTTATTTAGAATTCAATAAGAGACATTTATAAAATCGACTAATCAGATTTCTAGCAAAGGTTTTCATGCTATTAGGATTTCTCCTAATCACTTTCCAATATTAGTAATCAGATGAAACATGATTGAATTAAATATGACATTTGATGAAAATCAATAAGAAATAGTGTGGTAATAATGCTAGAGAGAAACAGAAATAAGTGACCAGGGTTAGCATGTAACAGCTGTAAGAAAATAGTGGTGCACTAACCTAGAATCAGATTAGGAAAATTTAAGAGTGCAAAACAAAAGGAAACTTCTTTTGGACACCATGTCATTTGTGTGCATTTGGCTGTTGAAAAGAAAAACATGCAAGGACTGCTGCTACTTATGAGCGAGTGTTGTTAGTGAAGAGAAAATAATATGGCGTAAGTGCATGTTCTTTTAACTCAAAATAATTTCCATTATTAATATATAATTCCAAAATTTGTTTTTAAGAACACAGCTTAACATTTGCAAAGACAAAATTACCAGTTTTAAGTCTTGCTAATGAAGCTATTAAAGTCCAAACAGAAAGGAAAATGATTCCTTTATAGAAGTTTAAAAAAAAAAAAAAAATTTTTTTAAATATTATGCAACCAGCTAAATGTATGCAGGTGCTACAAAGTGTCAAAAAAAGTTTTAAAATTATTTACCTGTGCTGGCATGACCTCTGCATTGCATCCTCCAATTTTGACACCAGCATAAAGGCAGGCTCTGTAGTGGGCTTCAACAACATCACGTCCATAAACTCGGTTGGCACCAACACCACAGTAATAAGGACCTGGAAAAGACAAGACAAAGTTAAACAAGTCTAAATTAATACAGTTTGGCAAAATATTGAGATGATAGCAAATAAAATACACAAATGGGAGTTATGTGGCAGAGAAAGGAATAGTGGCATCATAAACATGACATACAGAATACCAAGAATGCAAGAAATAGAGCAACTCTTTAGTATTGTCTGCAAGACAACGCAGATGTGTTTTTAAAGGCCTTCTTCCCCCCCGTGCCTCTATCTATCCTTTTAAGAGACTTGTGTTTTTAATCATTTTCTGCATTCTTTGCAAATTTTTGTTAATAAATTAAAATGCTATATTTTGTTTATTTTACAGATTCACTTTTACAAAATTTATACACTCTGACAACCATGGTTTTTGTAATTAACTTGTTAAATCAACAAAGTTTACAAAATCTGACAGGTGAGAATTTGTGTCAATATAGGGGAGGCGATCATACGACAGAAGTTTTCTGCTGGCATTGCTAATTCTCTCGGTCTTTGTTTTGACTTTTCTATATTTACATCGGCCCACATTGTTGGATGATTGTTTTTGTTTTGACAGGTTTTTTTTTACATCGTCCCACATTCCTTGATCGGAATTAATTGTCATCTTATTTTGACCTTCGATTTGAAATAATTTTAGCAATTCTAATCCGGAGTTAAATATTTTTCATTGTTTCCTGATCTCAATTTTTTTATTGGAATGTAGGGTTGACATCATCGCCAGCGATCCAATTAGCAATGGTTTTGCCTGCATGCGATATTTTCCAGGGTTATCAGTCATCTACGCAACATAAGCTTAAAAATGTTGACTAAAATATGTTGCTAATTAGCGTGTAAAGAGATGTACAATTACGATGATTAACAACCATCACATTAGAGATGCGTGTTAACCATTACTAACAGGTTACACTATTCAGAACACGCTAGTAATGTTTGTTTACATGACAAAAATTTATCTGTGTTACAGATTGACATCTTGAGACCAGGATTTCGCTCAAGTCAAAGGGCAATCTTATACATAGATACAGCATGAAGTTGTTTGCTAACAAATAACAATTGGCATTTTTTAAGATGCATCCATAAATATATCTTTAACCGTCAAGGTAGATTTCTAGATTAGATCTATTAAAATAAATTGAAATTTGTTGCTAATAGAGCAATACTTAAAAATTGATGAACGAACGGGCAGATGGTTCAAAAACAAATGTAAACATGGAATAAATGGCTGCATGCTTAGTTGGTTGCATAGTTGTAATGTATGTGAGGATTTGCTGTGAGTGAGAAATATTTTACAAAGAAAAAGCAACCAGAAATGGAAAATATTTCATTTGATGGTGGACCATACAGAATTTGACAACTATTTGAGGAAAAAAACAGTGCCCTTTAAAAGGGATTTAATGCGGACAGAAAAGTACCCCCCAAAAAATAATGACTAGCTCAATGGAGGAGCCTCCACCCTGGACAGTATTTTTTTATGCTCAAAGATTGGCAGCAGATTGGTCTTTTCAAGTTGATATTATTTATAGTCCTTTCTGGTGTGATCTCAGAAATGGATGGATATATATATATATATATATATATATATATATATATATATATATATATATATATATATATATTCCAGTATATGGGCAAGACAGGTCAGTTTTGTTTACTGGAATCTGACAGACTCCAAGGGTTTGTGGGTCTAGTTTTTTCCTTGAACTTTGGTTTCAATTTAGATTACGATTTCTCAGTTGCATGCAAGTTGTTTAGTAAAAGAAAACAAATACTATTGTAACCGTCAACAGAATAAAACCTTATTACTAGTTTTAAACAGAAGTTTAAATTTTATTTGGATGGGAATTCGTCTGTAGCAGCTCTGACCAAGACAACCCAATTGACACAAAGGGGTGTTAAATAACAACTTTGAAACAGGGTGTATAACTTGTGCAAAAACATGCACGAATGGTCATAGAATAACATGATAGAATATTAAAAAAATTTAAAATGTGATTATCATTGAAAGAGTTTATGTTAAAAAGGCGCGCTAAACAAAATGAATTAGGTTGGTGCAAATGTGTTTTTGACATTCAAATGACATTATATGGAATATTATTTTGTAACTGTTATATTGAGTTCTAGCAAGAGTAGAAAAGTATCCTAATGAGATGGCTAGCTGTCTGATAATCCCTTCTAAACTACAACCAGAGGTGAAAAAATATGAGTGTTTAACCAGTTGAAGCATGTTCACCTCTGCTCAAAAAACACAACCAAAGGTATTTATATTTCACACGTACAAAGTTTTTATTTTTATACTTATAATTGGAAATTCCATTTTCTAATCGCTCCAGGGAGATAACTGAATACGATTTAATAAACTAAATCAGATTTATTTTTCTATATTACTGTTTTCCTAAAAGATATTAATCTAGAGGAGCATAATTAAACTTACCTTGGGGTCCTGGATAACCATTTTTAGGCCAGCCAAAAGGATAGCCATCAAAATCTTGGAGTGTATATTCTTGTTCAATTCCAAACCAAGGATGATGATCTTTGACAAGATCCATGACTTTGGCACAGGAATGCCTGTTGTTGGTTTCTGAAAAAAGAGAAAAGGGATTTCATGCAGACCAGGCAGTACTTGAGGAACAATCTTCATGGGTTCTATGCAAAACATTTGCACAAAAATAACAAATCAGCAGATGACACGTCATGACAAACTACTAAATGCAAAGTTCTAGTAATTACAATAAACTGCATGAAATTCATTGGGATAGAGAGAGACTTGGCATTTGTAGTTTTTGTTTCAGATTTTTTTTCTTTTTTATATTACTTCAGTATAAGTTCTTGGAAATCAAGAAGCCTCTTCCTGGAAATAAAATTTAAATTCTATGAGATTCAGTAGATATGTTTAATCAAGATTTTCTACCTATAAAGTTATCAAAAAGCATTGAAAAAAAATTTTCCTCTTTCAATTAAACACTTAATATGTTTAAGCTAACTTTAATATTTTACATATTTCTTGGTTTAGAACAAGAATCTTTCTAGTATGATGGTATACCTGGGGTAACATTACTAAAATGAAGTGCACCATTCTTTGTAAAAGTTAATGCATAGCCATACTGAGAGGATTTTATTTGGGTATCAAAGAGTGAAGGATCAAAAACCAATCATCTGTATACCCTGAGAACTCAGTTAAGTACTAATGCTTGAACCATGACAATGCTGGTCAGTTGGTCACAGTGAGGATCTTAACTCTCAGGAAAACAGAAAATCCTTCATATGACACCACACACACACAAGTATGGTGAGAGTAACATACTATAATTCATCCTCATTATCCTTAATGAGCAGCAACTCATGAGTACACCACACAAAAAAAAAAAAAAAAAAAAAAAAAAAATTTACTCACCAGCAGGTTTCATGTTGTATTTATAAACATCACAGAGAACTAATTTGTTGTTTCCGCGACGAAAAGGGTCACTGAAGACTCTTACAGGATACAAATACATATCAGAGTTTGAGCCTTCAGCTTGACCAGTACTGGATCCATCAAAGTTCCATACAGGACAATCTGTGAAATAGAAACAAATTAAAAGTTAAGTCTTCACCTATTTCAATATCTGGAATTTGCTATTAAACAAAAAAATACATAGATCTTTAGCAAAATAAAAGACCCCCCCCCCTTCCCAACAACACAAAGTAGTTTTGTTTGGTTGTTTTACGGCATGCCAACCCTTTTTAGGCTATTTAATGCTGAATCCAATAATTTGGAGAAAATTTACTATTTCTGTATCTACACTATATCTATTCTACATCTTCAAATATTCATGATGTTTGTTTTTAGACAACTGTTTTTGCTTTTGAATTTGCAGAACATGATTGAGTTGTGGAAAGGGAAAGGAAAAAAAATTTTGGTGCCTTTTAGGTCAGGGTGCTGGTATCCTCAGACAGCCTGATCTGGTATCACCAGTATTGGATAGATACAGATAGTTGACAATAAATTTGTAAGGTTAGAAACAAAAACTGCTTATCATGAATAAGAAATTCATCATAAAAATATTTTATATGGCCACGTGTGAGTAGAAAAGGCAACAGTAATAAAAAAATTTTAAATATAAAAAAAGTAAATAAAACTAAATAAAAAATAAAAATAAAAAATAAAATACAAAATAAAATAAATAAAAAATAAAATAAATAAAATAAGAAAAAATTTTTTTTTTAAATAATTGAACAAAAGCTTTTCTTCTAGAAAGGGTGGGGATCAGAGATGGATAAAGTGAGTTATTGTTTTTCAGCATATGAACTCTTTGGTGTAAACTATTTTGGTAAAGGATTTTATGCTTCAGGTTCATAATATTTTTAAACATTTAATAGATTCAGTCTTGTGTTGCAATTCTTAGGGCAGTTCGGTTTATTGGACATTTAGATACAGGGTTCTACATTGCGAGTGAAACAGTTGCATTTGCAAGTGATTTTTTCAAAGTGGCGACTAAAATTAATGAAACGCTTATCTTTTGGCGATTGTATTTCTTTCATTGACAATCTTCCAAGGCTCACTACTGAGTGAAAAATATCTTTTCAACTTTTTTTTTTAAATACAAAACGAACAAAGTTAAATTATTTAAACACTAAAAGTTTAATAGAACAATATACTTTTTTTTTAAACAAAGGCTGTTTAAAAAAATATCTGAAGAAATTAGAATGTTTATACCTTCAAGTATCAACATAAAATTTTTTGTAATACACTTATTACAAAAAAGAACAGAAAATATTTCGTTGTGAAAGGTCAACTAAAGATAAATTTGTCCGTAGAGCCCTAAGATATTAAATTTTGTGATATAAACCCAGACTTCAAAAAGGACATCATGATATACACTCTGGTGTCATTAAATAATTGCTTCATAGTACCAACATTATAGTATTTTGAATTGTGTAATTTCAATAAAACTAATTGTTCTATTGTGAAACACAAGATCTCCATCGAAATAAACAAAACACAATTTGCATCAGCAAGAGCAAAGACACCCAAATAGCAGGAGCAGCCACTGATATGACAATAGTGTCACACAAGTGACAATGGTGCCGACCTGTGCTTTACTTTGATAGACTGTTAACGACACATTAAGTTGTCAGAAACTATGCTTTTTGTACCCATCCTTCCACTAAGACACGCAGTTCATTATAGCAAATAATTATTGGGCAACACACATTGCCCAAGGAAATAGCTAAACTAAGAGAGAGAAGGCCAGAAAATTTTGACAGATGAGATACAAAAATGTGATAAAATATTTATAAAAAGACTTCAAGTGACAAACTTAATCTAAATTCATTCAAAGACATGCTAGATTTAAATAGAAATAAAACATGGAATCAGAGATCAACATTCCCGACAGCAAAGCTCATCGTATCTTTAAGACACATCTAGCAGCAACAGTTCCCAATCATTTATACCTGAAAATATGCTTACAACTACGTCTGTAGTGAGTTGCAGGTTTGTAATGTATGCAAATAAACTAGCCACAAATGATAAATATTTAACCAAGAAAAGAGAAATCAGCCAGAAATTGGAAATATCTGATTTTGGGGTGGACTACCCAGTATTCAAGTCATCCACTTGAAAAAGAATGAAGTGTCTTTACATGAGGAGTTCATGCTAAGAGATAAAGTCCTTAAAAAGTTATAGGTTTTCAGGTATAAGGTTATCATCTATGAGAGTTTTGTGAAAAATTATGGCTAACAACATCCATGACCCCCCCCCCCCGACAACATTGATTGACAGCAGATTGGACTTTTAAATCTTCTGGTTTTGTACAAGAATATCTATTGCAGTAGACTAGCAAGCGTATGTGTGCGTGTGTAGAGGGTGGTCACTCAGAGTTGGTTCTCTACGTGCAACGGAGCCTGTGTGAAAATATCAGCAGGAGCCAAAGGATAGCCGGCTCGCAAAAATATTAGCAGCAGCAGCCGTTAAAGTATGTGTGCAAATTAGCAAGCGTGAGCAACCTTGCATCACAAGAAAAGGAGAAAAAGCTATGTGGTCAGCAGAGAAGCTGAATGCGTACCGGGGAAGATGGACATGTAAAGTCGAGGGCGAAAAAGCGCTGGCTAAGGCCGGAGTCAGCTGATGTAGACAGACTTAAAAGGTGCGCGTGTGTGTTTGTGTGTGTGCGGAAGAACTTTGGAAATATGAGTGCGATATTTTGGAGGAACCACGAATAAATGCAATTTATTTGAATTAAAAAAAAAAAAAAAAAATGCAGAGTCGGATTTGGAGGTTTCTTTTCTGTTTATGCTTTTATTTGCTTGTTCCTTTATAGTGTTACTAGATGCAGTGGGGGATGCAAGAGTGGTTTGAACTGTGGAGACACAGTTAAGTATGCAACCTTAAAAAATAAACCCGTTACTGGTTTTAAATTAAAAACTAAAATTCTTCTATTGCAACACCAAGACCACAGCTGACATTTGAATGAAAGCAACAACTTTAGACTGACACAATTAGCAGAGAATGAGAGCCTGTGCAGTAAATGCACACAAACCCACGTTCACATGTTAGAGACTTGTAAGTGGTATTATTTGACAGAGTCTACAAAGTCAATTTTCATAATTAATCTAGTGGAATTCAGTTTCAACGGTCCCATTAAATTCAGAGTATAAATGCTTTTCAAGTTTCAAATCATTTACGATAAAATCTAATATATAAAATCTAATATATAAAATCTAATATATAACATCTAATATATAACATCTAATATATAACATCTAATATATAACATCTAATATATAAAATCTAATATATAAAATCTAATATAAAAGGCAAAATTGTGTGTGCATTTGTATGTTTCGCAAAATCTTCCGACAGACGTGTCAGAACATGAGGAAATCAGCATCTTTTTAAAGCGCAGTCTTCTGGACAACAAATGTTGAAAAATTGGCCAAAAACATTTATTCCTTCACCCTAAACTTGACAGTTTTTTTTACAAGGAGTGGTCGCTTTTTTCGTCAACATTTTCGCAAGTCATCGTCTCCATTCGATTGATTACACTTAATTTCAACGCTCTCGACTTTCGCTTGCGCCATGGATGCATCGGCTAAGATGTTACATTCCCCCCCCCATCCTTCGCGTTACAGGTTCGAGCATGCTAGCCTACAACCTTTTTTTTTTTTTTTAACAATACCTTTCCCCCACCCGGGCTGCCTACCGTTGTTTTGCTCCCCACCCCCTCACTACTACCACTTTTTTTTTCAGGGTTGCTTACTACACCATCGCCACACACCCGGGCAATGCTGGGTACCCCAGCTAGTGTGTATTAAAATCCATATTCAATTTATGAACTAGTAGAATACCTTGTGAAGCTTATACACCATACCTTAAGAGATTTTTCCCATTTGTGCATCATTTTTCTTAAAAATACATTGCAAAATGTCACATTTTGAAATATCCAATTTCAGAAATGGAGAATACATGTCTGTTTCTTCAATGTTTTTGTTTTAAAAAATTATATATGTCTTACATGTTTAAATTTGTTCTACCATATACAAATCTGCCAGACGCTGGTTTTGTTGCTGTCTAGACTGAGGTTCTGATAAATCCTAGGAGTCCCCCACCCCCACACACCACCTTTCAGACTGTACATCATATCTGAGAAGAGGTTAGTTTATTTCTAATCGGCTAAAATGTTCCTATCAGGAAATGATAACAAGACTGCTCAGACATGTTTTTGTAGGCTAATGTGGCTCATACTACTCCACTGGCTTTTCATTGAAAATTAGAAAATTTGCTTCTTTTTTTATAATGTACTAGCGGGGGGGGGGATACTCGGAGTGGCTCGGGTGTTTATAGGTGTGTGGGGGGAGGTATCAAAACAACTGCGTTTAAAAAAAAAAAAAAAAAAAAAAAAAAACGTTGGGTGGGTGTTTGGAGGTGTAAAAGAAAAAAAGTTTTAGTAGGAAAGTAGGCTTGAACCCCAAACCTTTGACGTGGAGATGGAAACGAAATGGCAAAAATCCTGGGACCTAACCATCTCGGTCACGAGAGAAGAGGAATGAAAAACCTCTTAATTTAACATTTATAAAATGAAATTAACAAGTGCGAGAATCTTAAGTCGCATGATGTTTGACCTTGAAACATGACGTAGCTTCAAGCCAGTTTTGTCTTGTTTTATACTGAAAAACGAAAGATACACGAGACGCTCTAAAAATCTGAAAAAAAATAGCGTGTGAAAGTCGGGCAAATTAAATAGACAGTCGACCCCAGTTTGTAACTCATAAATATTATCATTTATACGTGATATAAAAACTTTTAAGATGGAATGAGCCGACCAAAATGTCCAGCAAAAAAAGCCTTTTACAGACATACAAAAACGCGAACACACATACATTTTCGCTTTTATATATATAGATAACAAAAAAAATGCAGATTTTAATTAAACAAGTGAAAATCTATATGAATTAGTGCTGGGACGTTAAGAATCTTATCAGAAATGGTTTGTGCCTATTTTCTGATGCCAAAAACAATTCCTTTCTTTGTTGTTTTTTAATTTAATTTTGTTTAAAAATAAATTCTCCCACTGCTGGTAGTAATAATAAAAATCTACATTTTCACATTTGACATTTTTTTTTTTTTTTTTTTTTTTTTTTTTAAATCAAGGGGAAAAAATAGCTTTATAGTTAAATATTTAGAAATTTATAAGAATCGGAATCTAATCAGGGAATTTTGTACAGAATCAGAAGAAATATTGGAATCGTCCCATCACTGATATACTATTTTTTTTACAACTTTATATATACTCCCTTGATCATCTACGATTTGCAAATGGACGTCGTCTCTACATTTATTTTGATAGACTTTTATAAAATTCACGCTATTCTGTTCTGTTGCGTGTTTGTCGGTGTTTTTCATATAAAAACAAAACTGAAAATCGAAATAAATGCGATTCCATCTTGAAAGGCAATCAGCTTTGATCACTGTGGGGAAAACAGACAATTGCTATTCATTTGAGAGTTCCCTTTTTCCAGGGGAGCTTGGTTTCCCCAATATCGTGGGGAAACAAATCTATGGAAAGCTGAACTGGCTTTCAACCAACATTCATTTCTGCACCTGTTTGAACCGATTCACTTAGCAAGTCAACTTTTGATTGACATTGTTCAATTTGAACGCTGTTCACTTCCCATGTCTTAGAGTATCAGTGTCACATTTTCTTTCACTTTCTTTTACGTCTTCGCATCACATGTTCGTCACAAGCCTGCCTGTCTACTAACATAGTTTTTTTTTGTTTTTTTTTAAACACCTGGGCAATGTCCGTCACGGGTTCGAGCCTCCCTCCCTACTAACATTTTTTTCCCCTCCAAAACCTGGGAAACACCGGCCACCCCCGCTAGTCTATAATATAAATCTCACCTATCTGTATGTATGTATGATGTATGTATGTATGGCCAAAACTTTCGACGGAGTCGACGGATCCTGACAAGATCAGTATCATTTTGAAGCTTGACATCTCGGATGACAAATATCGAAGAATCAGTCAAAAACAATAATTCTTTCACCCTAAACTCGGCCATTTTGTACAAGGAGGAGTCAATTTTTTTCGCCAGCATTTTAGCAAGTCATCGGGGGGGGGGGGGGTAAGTGCTAGAGTTCATCTGAGCACATTTCGTTAAAGTATTTGTAAAATAGACACAAGAATGCAACATCTTGATGATGGGAAAGTGTTTGGAGTTTGACAGTACCGAACTTATTAGGTTTGGCAATTCTTTGAATCCTGTCTGGGAGTGAGAGACTAGTAGCAGATGCACCAGCCCAAATGTAGCAACAATACTCCATGCACAGGCGAATGGTGGCCTTGTAGAGGTGTAGGATACACTAAGGCATCAGCAACTATCTAACACAGCAGCTTTGGCAATGCCTTTGATGTACTTATTCCAATTCATATTCCCAGTGAATGTTAAGCTAAGGAGTTTGAACAAAGAGTTTTTCATGTATTCTATGGTTTTCAGTGATAAAGATTTATTGTAATTATTAACAGAAAAAATAATCTTAAAAAAAAGCTTAGTCTTGGCAGCATTAAATGTTACCATTTATTTTCCCATTCCACGACAGACTGGTGGTCTGTCCTAAGGCTTCAGCCATTCTTTAGATGTATGTTCATGTATTTTCCTCATATCTTTTATAGAGCACTGTGTCATCAGCAAATATACCCATCTTGGAAACAATTTTATTTACAGGGAAGTCATTTCTGAATATCAGGAATAAATAAAGATCCAGGGATCAACCTTAAGGCACACCCATATTTATACTATGTTTTGATGTACAGCCATCAATGACAATATAGATTTTTCTCTTATACAAGAAATTTGATTATATTAATACTATATGGTTTAAATTTTCATGAGAAAACCCCTCATGTCATACCTTATCAAAGGTCTTAGATATATCAAGGGCTACTGCACTAGCTTCTTCAGTCTTATCCAGTGCATAGTATATACATTAAGATATTACGGTTAGGATATCCGCATTAGAATGGGCTTGCCTAAATCTATACTGTTGGTCGGAAAGAAGTTTAGCATCCATGAGCTGGTGAACTAGTGCTTAATTAAGATCTCAAAGAGAAGGAGGAACTAATAGGGCAATAATTTAGTGGGTCAGTTCTTTCACAAGAACTCTTATAAACTGGTACCACAGAAGCAATTTTCCAGCAGTCAGGAAAGTTAGATTTGGTAAGGCATTTGTCAGAGTTTGGAGAAAACTGAGGTAACCTCAACGGGGCATTTTTTTAAATAGTATAGCTGGGATGAGATCTGGCCCACATGCCTTTGAGTCCAGGTTTTTTAGGATATCCAACTTTGGAAGGCGTGATTTTCAAATCAGTGTGTTTTCTGTCAGCAAAGAAAAATCTGAGAGGGAGTGGTTTACTAGGCTGAAATGGGAGGTGGAGACAAACCATCAGGCAAGTAGGTTAGCCTTCTCAGTTGCTGTGCAAACAAATTCAAGGTTGTTGAACAGTAATGAAAAATTGTTGACTGTTCATTATTTACTACACTTCTAAATTTTACAGAAATCATGAGTTTCTAATTTCTGCAGCTTTATGTTTATTGATGGTTTTGGTAGGTCTTTTCATTATTTCACTCTTATTTGTAGTGTCTATATACTTTTGTCTATTTATACTGGATAAATCTGCAATAAAGACAATATCATGCAGCCCAAATTTACCAGTTATCAAAAACAGTAACCCAATATAAAACAGCCTAGAAAAAAAAAAAAGCTATAAATGACACAAAAGAAAGAAAACAGTTAAAAGTTAGATATACAAAAAGTTTATCAAAATATAAAGTAAATAAAACTAGATATTTCAAGTTGAACTTAAATTTACTATATTTATCCATTTTTTTTATAATCTAAAGTGACTGGCTTGGAATAGCTACTTACTGTTTAAGTAATATTTACTTGTATCAAAACAAAAAAAAATTACAATGTAAAACAAAAAAAGAAAAATATACTAATAAAATTTATATTACAAACATTAAATAATTGGGGTTGGAGAAAAATCAAATAAAAGCTATATTTGAAAACAATTTCTGATGAGGTTGACAAGTTCTCGCAGAATTTTTAATTTTGATTTCAAATGATGTATTTTCAAATAAGTTTTCATTATAAAACCTTTACTTTATATATCATTTTAAAGAGCATTTTTTGCTCTATCTAATCGTTTAAATTACAATCGTTTTAAAACAATTAGCTTTTCAGAACATTGAATGCAAGATGGAAAAAAAAGCAAATTTGCACAATTTTATTTCAATTCAAGCAAGGCCAAAAGCTGCTGAAACAGCTCGCAATATCAACTAAGCATTTGGCCCAAGAACCACTATTGAATGCACAGCAAAATGGTGGTTTAAGAAATTTTGTGGCAGCAGCAAGTCTTAAAGACAATGAGCATAGTGGTCAGCCATCAGATGTTGACAACAATCAATTAAAGAGCCTTAGTCAAAGCCAATCCACAGACAACTGTTCAAAGACTTGCTTCTGAATTAGATGTAATGCATACGATTTCTAACCACCTGATAGAGATTGAAAAAAAAAAAAAAAAAGTAATTGATAAATGGGTGCTTCACGAATTGAACAACAACCAAAAGAAACGCCGTTATGAAGTGTCATCTTCCCTTTTCAACGGTGTTGACTTACGATGAAAAGTGGGTTCTTTACAACAACCTGTGATGCTCAGCTCAGTGGTTAGACACCAACGTCGCTCCACCACACTTCCCAAAGCCAAAGTTGCACCAAAAAGTCATGCTGAGAGTTTGGTGGTCTGCGACCGTTCTCATCTATTAGTTTTTGTTTTTGAATGCAGGCAAAAATCATTACAGCAAAGAAGTACTGTCAACAAATAGATGAAATTCAGAAATTTTGACGACACCCAGCATTTATCAACAGAAAAATTCTCCATGACAATGTCCAACCACACATTGTCAAACCAACCCTCCAGAAATTGAATGGATTAGGCTACAAAACTGCCTCATTCGCTCTGCTCTCTAAATCTCTCACCTACCACATCCTGACAAGCTATATCAAATATACCTTCAGCAACTTCATCACCACCAGAACACAAGATTTTTACATTACTGGCATAAACTTATTTTGCGTTACCAAAAGTGTGTCGATTCTGATGATGCTTATTCCGATCAATAAATTTTTGTTTGAGCTGAGATATGTTCATTTGAATTTAAAAGTTAAAAACTACAAGAAATTTCTTATCAACTTAATTGTTTTATTTCGATTGATTCGGTTTACAGTATATCAACATTCTACAGCTTTTTAATGTCAAATGAAGTTGTCAAATGGAATCTTATTCGGTAGTAGGATTATTTTCTACTAGTAAATATACCCGCATTTCATTCAGGTACCCAAGCATACAGCAAAGTCCTGACATTAACACCTTTGACCTTGAAAAATAGTGTGCACCATCCAGGTTTGGTCATCGGTCCAGTGGTGTGGGTTGTAGGAGATTTTTACACACAGACACACACGCTTCTACATACATACATACATATATATATATATATAATTCTTAGAAAAACAATGTTTATAGCATAATTGATCCCTAGTCACAGTTTTGTTGTTTGTTCTTTTTTTAAGATCTAATAAAATAAGAAAAATAAGGATCATATAGAATAAAGAGTATTACTTTTAAATATGCAAAAAGAAAAAAAAAAGTCATAAAAATATTCTTTATGAAGCTAGCATGGATTAATAAGAAAAGTCAAGAGTTTTCACACAAAATTTCTACAACCGTTTCGCAGGATTTCTTTGTCAATAACGTTTGAACAGTGTTAAGGACGAGAAGTGCTTTACCCTTTTTTCAGAAGGATAGTATTCCTCCACACGTATGATCATTTATCGTTATAATAATCAGCAAGGCTGACTATGTGGATGTACCATCCAGCACTTGGGGGTGAGCATTTCCCAACATATCTCCCTCAATACACAGGCACAGAAAATGTCCAACACTCGGGCACTCACAAGCCCACAAGTCGGCCACTGTTGAACATTTACTGCAGTGCCAAGTCTGTATAAGTAGTGGTGGTGGTGGTGGTGGTGATGGATGTGTCTAGGAAAGTAAGAAACTGAGATCTTTAAGTGTTATTCAATTTGACATGTATTTCTTAAAAGATAAAAAAGATTAAGAAATGTATCATACTAATTTTTTTTTTTTTTTAAATAATCTTTTTAAGCAGAACTTGTCATTTTATACTTTTTATGTTTTTTTATTTCAAAAGGATTTTTTTTTTCCACCATTTTGAACTTGTTAAAACTTTTAATCAGCTTAGACATCTAATCTTTATCATTTTCTTTTGCATTTCAAAGCAAACATCTAAGATGTAGGACAGAAAATGTCCTGAGGTATGATGATGTAATAAACAAGACCAGTCACATCAGCAGACAACATTGGAGAGAGAGAGAGAGAGAGAGAGAGAGAGAGGGGGAAAGTATGTCGACTAAGTTAATAAGTAGGTTTGTTTATCAAGGGAGACTTCTCACCAGTCAAGAATATACATTTATAAATATAACTAAAGTATACAAACAAATCAAGTTACAATGCAAATACATGGCGTCATGCTAATGTAACAACCAAGACGATTTACATATCAATTGGATTCTTCAGACTATTGTTCTTATCTTGAGTGTTATTTTCACGTTTCGGCTGATGTCACTTTCAACCTTCTTCAGGGGTATCTTGTCAAAAAAATTTCAAACAGAACCCTTTAATTCACAAATGAATCATGCTTTCGTTTTGTCAGGCATGATTGGGCAGAAATCCTAAGTAATTTGCAATTGTTTTTCGAGTGTCGGCTGCACTGAGGATTGAACCATTAACCTCCAAAAGAGTAACTTTACAGCTGAATTTTACCAAGCACTTTCTTTATCCACTAAATCATGGGTCCTTGTGAAAATAATGTTCAAAGTGAGAATAGTAGTTTGAAGAATTCTACTATGAATAATTAATCTTCATCTCAAGAATTTAGAAATTTTACATGAATGTGTTTTTGTTTTTTTGTTTTTAATGTATCATCAAGGCAAGAAAACTTGAGGATACAGAGATAGAAATATAGCAAAAAAATTTAAGATTTTTTTTAACTGGCTTTGCGAATACCCTGTGAATGTGACTAACCAGTGAATGACCCTACGGGTCCATTTTTCTTGGCAGCTTAGCAAGCTAACCTTCAAATTTTTCACATATCCAAACAAACACATTTAAGATGTAGGACAAAAATATCCTTAAAGTACAACTATGTACCAACGTAGCTATCAGCAAAAAAGAGATTTAACCAGAGAGTTTGTTTATCAAATGAGACTGCTTGACAGTCAGAAACACACCAGAACTAATTGTATCTACCAGTTGTTGCCAGGGAATGTTTTGGATCTTGTCCATTGCTCATCATTTCATTTTAGTTCAGTGCAAGATCTCCGAAATCAAGAAGCCCTTTACTAGGGCCAACACTTGATTTTTGCATGAGATATCTAAATATCTTGAGTGTTTGAGTAAGATTCTCTTTTACCTTTGTCTTCAGGTGGCATTCACTCCAGATAGGTTAAGATGGCTCCTTCCAAGGAATTCATTGCATCTTGCACGAAAGTTGATTTTAAAATGTTGTGAAGGACATTAATTTTTCTTTTCCAATTGATACCATGCTGTAGTATAGCTTTCTTGTCATCTTAGTCTTATTCAATTCCAGGGCAAGAATTCATCCAGTTCGATGGCGTATCCAGCTTAATGTTGTTACTTGAGGCAACATGACTTGGAGATGGTGCACATTCTCTGTACGAGCCAGTTTAGGTTTTGTATATGGTTATTTTGAATATTTAGTCAGGGTTTGCTTGTAAGTGGAACTATTTTTAATCAGGTTGTCCTAACAAATCCCAGTGCAGAGAGACCTTAGACACTCAAGGGTAGGCATTCAAGTTCTGGTTTATAATTTGTATTATAAAATAAAATAAAAAGCATCATCATTCTGTACTTAATTTTCTCGCATTGAGTAGTGTTTACTTGATCAATAGGTAAAATCCAAATGAGTACTTTAAAAAGAAATGTATATTTGATATTTCAGTGCTTGGGATGAACGAAATGTTTGTTTTTAAATCAAATATTTGATCTACCCATTAACTACTCAATGGTTTTAATTTAATGGCAAAGTTAAGCTCATTTAACCAACTAATCTAAGTGATTAAAATAGGATTTAATTTTTTTTTAGATTAAAATTCAAAAATCCTAATCATCTACCAATGTTTTCAAATATTTAAGAGTTTTAAGTAGATGATATATTGGAATGTAAAACATTGAGTAGATATCATTTGTTTTTTGTTTATATTTTTTTTTTAATTTAAATATTGTTTAATATTTGGAAATTTTTGTTTTCCAAAAATAGATTAAAATAGCCGACTTGTTTCTGAAGTAATTTACACTATTGTATTTTATATTTGGTTTAACATTCGTTTTACATACTGGCAGGTGTTGAACGGCTTCAAGAAATTGACTTCCAAAGTGATCAGACTTGAACTTGCTACCTCAACTGTTCTACATCTACTAACACAAGAACTCTATTCTTTCAACATGGCCGTACTTATTGTAGTCTTCTGCACACTTCTTATAAGCATATCAAAACCAAGCTAGCGTCTCACTAGGTGTGTCATAGTTTTTGGTGAATTTTACACTCTTAACACAAAACTGCAATTAAAATATACAAAACTCGTAATTTCTCTTTTTAAAATGGTTTGTTTAATTTTCTTTATGGAATATACTTCCAAAATAAACTATTAAAGTTTTTTGAAAAATAATAGAAATATTTATTTTTTAAAAAACAGCGTTTACAAAGTGCCTGAGCGTGCTCATGCAGCCATTTTTTTTACCTAATGAAATCAATTGAATTTTACGAGTTAAATTTTTTCCATATTTTCACTTTAAAAATCTATCAAAATTTTTCTATTGGTTCAATTTTTAGGATATTTTCAGGTTCAATATTTATTATATTTAGATTAAGTTAAAATTAATTGAATTTTGTGAAATCTTTAAAGAAAACTGATTGAAAAAAAAAAAAAAAATATTGTATATTTTCAATAAAACCTTTTATTTGTAAGTTTGGTCTTTGCTCCTTTTATTGAAAAAAAAAAAAAATTAAGGTTTAAATTACATTATTCATGTTATAAGCTTCGAAAGATAGGGAGTCTAATTAATCACTCCTTTTTTAATGGCGACTTCTGACACTCCTAGCGTTTCACCTGCATTACACATCCAATGTATCATTCTATCATTTCTCTTCATAGAACATACTCTCCAGCATTCTTCCCTTGGTTGACTGGTTAGTAATGGCAGTTATTTATACTCCATCTAATCCTAATTCTTGCAATCATGCTAGCACCTGCTCCACCCTGTGCTGCAATGGTATCACCGAGTAACAACTAATCTAAAACTATCTAAATGATGTAATGGTAAATATGACTTGTAATGACCTTACATAAGTCTTTAATTCTAGATTATCATTTATATAAAAAAGTATTTTTGTATAGAAGTAATGAGACTTATTTTACCATCTAATTTAGGTTTGTAGACACACATTTAAATTATATAACCCGACTGGAGAAAAAAAAAAAACTGTTACAGAAGCCCATCACAATACATAGACAGCTAGAGAAATGATCAACTTGTTCAGTAAATTATAAATAACGGCTAATTAGAACATTTAAAATGGATAGGGTCCCCCCTTTCAAAAAAAAAAAAAACATAACTCAACCCTAAAAATAAAGTATATTTTAACATTTGGGTTCTTAAAGTATCCGGGATACAAAAAAAAGCCTTACTTTAATAGTAACAAGAAAACCCAACATAGCTCGATTGAATAAGGATCACTAACATGCAGGTTTTCATTATGTTCATAGCACCATTGCTTTTACTTCCCTTCCATTTCACCCCCACTCTATTACCCTAATATAGTCAAAAGAAGCTGAAATGTTGGAAAACTTAGAATTAGTATTCTATTATACATACAATTAAAATTATAAATATTTTAAGTTTTAAGTGTTCCATACCCAGGAGTCACTTAGAGGTGGGTGTGGGGGCACAAACAGTAATATAGAAATTTGCAGCTACTTCTATTACCTTTTCCAGATAATTTTATACATTTGGATATAAATTTTATCCAAAAAGGATATAAGAATTGAAGTTTTAAAAAGGAGATTCAAATCACCAGTTTCTTTAGGTTAGGAGGGCATTTAACGATTTTGGGAGAACAATCAAATTTTACATAAAAAAAAAAAAAAAAAAAAAAAAAGTGTTCGAAGGATTAAATGGAACCAAGAATAAAAAAAAAAAATATCTAAACTTTTTGGGCATTGGAATTGCAAAAATTTGTGCCTATTTTTGAAGCCAAAACAATTGTTATAATCATTTTTCGTTTAAAACTTGAATATTTAAACAGATATCACACATCCAGGCACTGATTTAATAAACAGTTTACGGCGATTCCACTCAGCATTCTAAATTCTCATGTCAGTTTTTAATGTAGGGAAAATCCTTTTCCTACAAAAGTGATAAAAAATTTGGTTTAAAAAGTTGTTGGAATATTTATTTCCAGAGCCAATGTGTGTGTGTTTGAAGGTGAAGGTCAAACCAGTCAGGGCTTTACATTGCGAGTGAAACAGTCACATTTGCGCGTGATTTTCCAAAGTGGCGACTAGAAATGACGAAACGCTTATCTTTTGGGGGCTGTTACTATTTTCAACAACTTTATATACTCTTAGATTATAAGATTATAAAATTTATGATTTGCAAACGGAGGTTGTCTCTACATTTATTTTGAGAGAAAAAAAAAAAAAAAAAAAAAAAAAAAAAAAAACCCTGGTTTCGAGGGTTTGTCTTTCTCATATAAATAAAGCGAAATTGAATTAAAACAAAGCATGTATTGAATGAAGGCAACCAGCTTTGATCACTGTGGGGAATACTCTTCATATCAGAATTGTTATTCATGAAAACACTGCCAGAGCTCCCCATCTTGGAGGGGGGGAGCTTGTATCCCCCAACATCGCGGGGAAACAAATACGGCAGAAAGCTGAAAGCTTAACTGGCTTACAGCCAAACTTAAGTGCATGATTTCATTTTTACGCTTGCATGAACTCATTCACTTAACTTTCATTTTCTGCATGTCAACTTTTCAATCACTTTTCACTTCTAGGCCTAGCGATAAAGAGGTCTCGTTTTCTTTCACTTTCTTTTCCACCTTCACATCAAGGCTTCGGGTTCAAGCCTGCGTCGCATACTACAACTTTTTTCTTTTTCTCAACACACCTCCAAACACCTAGGCAACGCCAGGCACCCCTGCTAGTATATCATAAAATTAAATGCTGTCGAGACAGCATGTATGAAAAAGACAAAAAGGAAAAAAACAAACATGAAGAAATAAAAATTTATATATATATATATATATATATATATATATATAATAAATAATAGATATATAATAGATTTGGCATCTGAAACAGAGCCATATTATTTTTAAATTGTTCTAGGTTTCAATGTTCAAGTTGGGAGGGAGGAGGGATTAGTCCATTGTTGTGAAACCATTTCTTAAGGCATTATATTTTTTGACTGGGGGAGGTGGGATATACAATATACCAACAAAACCATGTGATTAGCATGCACACAATTATTACTAAAAAGGTATGAGGTAACAAAATTAGAGTAATCAGCAAACTTTATTGAAGCACAAGAGAAAGTGAACACAAATTAATCGGTTTATCAAGGGAGGCTACTCATGTCAAGAGTGCATTTAAAAATACTAATAGGACCCAGTGAAAATTCCACTTTCTATTTTTATCTGTTTTTGTAATTTACTGTTCATAATATTTTTGTTCTGATATACATTTATGTAGCATGAAATGGTGCTGGTGAGGTTGAAATCCTTGTTGAGATGACCATTTTTTGATAGCATCTGTATTCTTTGATCAATTTTGCTTAAAACTAAGAAAAATGTTACCAGAGTTCCATCTAATAATACCAGCCCCTTCTCTACATTTTAGTGTTTTATTTAACAGTGTCATCGACACACAATAGGAGTATAGGAAAATAAAAACCAGTTTGTTCAGACAACATGTATTAGAGAAACGTAATACAAAGTCTGTAGAATGCTGGGCTCGCCTCCCATTTAAGCCACAAAGATAGAGTCCAGAATGACATCTTGTCATGTTGGGATCTCGACAGAAAATAAGCATATTTGAGCATCAAACTTTGAACGGAAGTGAAAAGGTGCACATGAGTTATGGTCAACTGTGATTTTGTCTAATATTTAACTCAGGAATTTGAAGGTTTTGTTTCGAGTAAAAAATTTACATTTCTAACAAGCCCTTAAAAACCCAGCCAAAAAGTTTTCCCATTTTTTGGTAATATTGAGCAATTAAATAATATGTTTGTCAGTATTATTCTTTTGCTCTCAACTACTTTACTAGAAAATTTTTATTACTTAATGCAATTAAATTTAACTCAACCAATGAAAATTGAGCTCCTGTCCCAACTGTCAGTCAGCAGAAGGCGTTTATAACCTGCTGTTGGTTGACCTAACATTTGATATGACTACAACAACAGTTTATTTAAATAACACTATCGATAAACTTTCCAATTAGAGTTGACTATCTTGTGGACATGCGTTTACCAAGTAGGCCATGAGTGTCCACTTGTCTGTCCAAGATCAGTGCTAGTTTACAAAAGGATTCTTTCTATAAACACCAATTTAAAACCGGTAATATTTTATTATGCAAGATGTTAGAATGAAACTCTTTACTGAACAACAGGTAAATCAAGACAAACAGGTCTTCCAAATGAACTCAATTCCTTAGCTTAGAGCCAAAAAGACACAAATCCAACTGACCTCTTTCACCCCCCTGTTGAAATATAAATATTTGCTGTGATTTGCAGCAGATCATGAGAAAAATCAACCTATGGACATAAAAAAATTACTGCCTTGAAGTTTTGTATTTGAACGGATAATTTTTAAAAAATTTAAGACATACTGCTATTCCACAACAAATAAAGTTTTCGTAAATTACAAATTTCAATTTGACCAATTACATTTGATTTTGAGAAAGTCAGGAACCTATTGTTGGCTCTTATTTACCTCATAAAAACTCATTCAACCTGATGGCATTTGTTTCAGAATCAAGCATGTAGAATTATATACTAAAAAAAAAAAAAAAAAAAAAAAAAAAAATCATGCAAGAAAGGGTTATAAGGCTTCATCTCAGTATGACCCCATCCCCACCCCATTTAAATGTGCAATTACTTTTCTAATCAAATTCTGGGTGGTCAAACCCTGAACCACATATATTTCCCACAAATGAGCCATCAGACAGATTTTGCATTGTGCACATTTACGGCAGTGCCTCTTCAAAGATTTTACTTATGCTATTTGATGACATGAAGTATCTCTCCTTTGTTTTTTATGTACCAATGATCACTATAAGGGTCAATGAGTGTCAGGTGGACGATGAAACAACGCTATGAGGATTGGTAATGATGGTCAAGAGTAGGGAGAATTTGATTAAGAGGATGGCTCAACAAGCACTTGAAAATAACCATGTTGTAGACAGTTGGAGAGCAGCCACATGGTATTATGTTCCTAAATGGGTAGTTCTTTGAAAATAAATTTAGTTATAAAAGTTCCACTTAGTTTTAGGTACAGAAAAAACATAAAAATTAAAACAGTGGTTGTAACTAGATGAGTTTTTCTTATCAAGGTTTCAATTACAGCAATTGTAAAAGCTATAAAAAGTGATAATCCTTAAATTTTAACAATTCTTTTTATTTGGGGTGAGAGATTTTTCCAGAACACGGTAAATATATATTCCAACTCCTGCTTGAAAAAAAAAAAAAAATCAAATTCCAACATACCCTTGTCTCCGTCATCAAGAGATGAGGAGTAAAAAATCTAAAGAGAAACATTGGAATTGTCTATTATAAACAGAATGAGTTATCACATAACTAACTGGCCTTGTAAACCAAGGTTAAAAAAAAAATTAAAAAAAAAAAAAAAAAAAAAAATGGCAATGAGATAGGAAGATATCAGACATAAGCGAAGTATTTGTGCGCCAGCTGTCAAAATAATTTCAAAAATGCTATCAGAAATCTTTTCCTTAACTCAGTTAAGATCATGTGTATTGATTATTTAGTTCTTATTTACTTGTCTCCCCAAGGATGGCAAAGTTAAACACAAGTGTTTTTTGTTTTATGTGGGTAATATAACTCTTGAGGAAACAAAAAAAAAAGTTGTCTTATATAGATCCTCCACCCTCACCCTCACTTTTGCAGGTTCAAACTTAGTTTGTTTCCAGAAAGTGCTTTGGAAACAGCCAGTTTAGTTAACTTTGTATTCTGCAGAAATGCTGTCTATTTTTCAAATAGTTCCTCCATACTTTGAATGCTGTGATAGTAACCTTATTGAGCTAGGACAAAATTCAAATTTGACTGCATTTTGCTTTGCAATGTAAGCATTTAAGTGATTGTTCTAGTCTCAAAATGAAAGAATGTGTCAGTCTTATGCGATTGATATACAGACACTTGCAGGCTGCATCTTTGGGTTCTCAGTTTTCAAGTTTATTGAAGGGGCATTTTACCAGGTTTCAAAACACTCAATATACACACTGATTCAAGGATAATGACAAGTGGGATGTGCAGCCATTTAAATAAAATTAAATTAAAAAAAATATTCAAAATAGAAACAATATGGAGAAAAAACAGTGCAGAACTAACAGCCACAAACCTGACGTTGGTTGGACACATCACTAAGTGATCATAAAAAGATCTGTAGTTACAATAGTCGGTTTGAGTGTTGGCTCCTTTCCCTGGCCCAAATCATACCATAAACCATACAAACTCATGCACAAAAGATTGCTAATCATTGAAGGCTGACTACTTATGAATCGGAGAGAAGAGTTATTGCTATTACTACTACTACTGCACAGTTTGAGGTCTTCTGTTTCTAGCTGCTGGAGTTGGATGCCTTGCGGTGTTGATGACTGTTCCAGGCATTACGATCATTGACCAGATGTTTTGTAACGTTTAGAGCATGGAGGTCAGCCTTGATGTTGTCCAACCATTGCTTCTTTGATTGGCTTCAGTATTTGCCTTCAACATCAAACAACATTCTATGTTGCCAAAGGTTGTCATCTTTTCTCTTCGCATGCCCAAAACCATCTCAATCTTCCACGCCTCACAATAACTTCCAAAAAGAGAATACCAAGGATTTCTCCCATATTGGCCATGTGCCTCTTGCCCATAATTTTTGATATTCATACAAAGAGTATAGATAAAGGTTTCCAAAGGCAAGACAAGTCATTCTTCTACCTACCTGAATGAGGTTTGTGCTTTAACTTATTTTAAAGAGTTTATTTACTTCGAAATAAAAGTATCAGGTCTTAAGTTAAAAGAAAAAGACAATCATTTGAGAAGTCTATAATCACCCAAAAATAATAATTAAACAAAATGAAGGTAAAATGTAACATTTTTGCACAATTGGTAACATTTACTGGATGTTTTTCTACAGATTTGTTTAGTTTTCAATTTTGGAGCAATTAGAGACTCCCCAGATGACCTAATCTCTAATGTTATGTTTTTTTTTTTTTGTTCTAACTACTTTAGTTTCAAAGTAAACAGACGCTTTAAAATAAGTTAACCAAAAATGGAGCAACTTATCTGGCCTTTGGTAACATGTGTTTTGGCTACTTTTTTATTTTGCAAAATGACTAAATTTAATTATTCATGCATTTTGTTTGAAATTCCTTGGCCTTCAGGCAAAGATCATAGTGTAGTATCTGTTCTGATGCTACACTTCACTTTTTCTGTCCTAGATCAGTGGAGGAGAAATCCTTCATTACTGATGCAATTCTAGTTTTGTTCCTATCCAGAGTGCACCTTTTTGGGGAGCTGGATTTTCCTCACATTGAAGAACAACCTTGTGTTTAACTATGCCATTGTGGAGAGGCAAGTAAATAGGATATTTTTTAAAATTTATTTACTATTTTCATCTTGCAAATTTCCTGTGAGAGATTCTATTTGAAATTAAAAACTGCCAAACTAAGCAGTCAGAAATAATGTCTTGTGATAACACCACTCGAAAATCGCAAATTTCAAACCCAGAAGCCATCATCAACTAAGCTGTTTCTCTTTTACCAGATTAACATTTTGATCTTTAAAATAAAAAAATAAATAAATAAATAAAAAAAATAAAAATGGTATGCTCACCACTTGCTTCCTTTGGTATGTAGCTAAGAGTTCGACATTTGCTTCGAACACCTTCTCCTGTACCATCAATCCAAACATATTCACACATAACAGCTTCTTTCTCTTGTGGCAATGTTAAATATTGACTCAACACGCCTTTGTTGGTCTCGGCGGGATAAGTTCGATTTTGAGCCATTTTGCAACTGGGGAAAAAAAAAGAAAAAAAGAAGCTTAGCAACATCTAACTTCAAATAAATCTGTAAACGTCAAGTAAAAGATCTCCGATTAATTAAAGGAATCACAATTAATATGGCAAAAACTGAAAATAATTGGGAGTTTAGTTTTCCTTTAAAGCAAAGGATGCATGCAGTGAAGCTGAAATTTAAATGAATTTCCTAATCTAGAAAAGGATGATTAAATGTGTTGCTTGCAAAAAAGTTAATTTTTTTTTCTTCAACCGTCAAATCTGTTCATGAATGTCTTAGTGGGAATTCGTAGACATTACGAAAACTTGCAGATTTCTATTATATGGAGTTATCTTCCTTTGTTTCTGGAGATGTTTTCAAAATGGTGTGGCAACTTATCAGGTATGTAGAAAAGTATCTTGCATTTGGTAACATTCGTTTATCACTTTCCCAGTTTGTCGCCTATAATAATAAATGCTCGAAAATTCTTTGAACGTTTTTTAATTTATTTCTGCTTAACTTTTAAAATCCAAAGTCAAAAATTACAAAAGATATGTGACGAAAAAAAGAACAAAAAAAAAAAAAAAAAACTATAAAAAGTAATGTTTTGTTACTAAAAATAACAAAAAAAAAAAAAACTGATCTTTCGGTTGGGAGGGCACTGATATTTTTTTTTTTTTTTTAATTTAAAGAATTAAAAAAAAAAAAAATTAAAAACATCGATTAGGCAATATCAGGTTACCTAAATTTTCTAAACACCAAAATTTTAGATCTCTTTTGTAAACTACAACTGAAAATAATTTTAAAGCAATTATAAATTCACAGGCATTACAAAAATTTCACAACTGAATTATCTCTCGTTTTTTAAACTTTTTCAAAATGGAGTTGTGAGTTGTTCTCTGTTAGCTCAAAATTGGATTTTAATTTTACAACAGATTGCCCAGTCGTAAAATATGACTAAATATATTTTGGTGTATGCAGGTTTCATATTATTATTATTATTATTATTATAGAGCTAATTCTGACTACTATACTGTATCCAATATATAGTAATGATTTGGGTATCATCAGCTAGAATCGAAACCAAAACCTTTAACGCCCTCGTATTCTCCGTTACCATCTGAGCCACGTCCATACGGTCAAAAATTTTAACGTTTAATTTTAGATTGGTCAAAACTAATTTGCACACAAAAAAATTAAGTTTAAAAATTTAAATATCCGATGCAATGCGTTTTTCAGTAATTAAGTAAAAAAAAAATAAAATAAAAATTAAAAAAATGGAATTTCGGTGTTTGTGCAGATTAGTGAAGCTTTAAATAAACACATTTCAGGTAAAAACATTATGTACTTAGATGTCATGTCGAAATTAGTATAAATTCCAAAAATAATTATAGAATTATCCAGTCACTGCAACGTGTATTTTAAAAAAATCCTCAGTTATGTTTAAAACTGACGGCCCCTTTTACAATTCAAGGGAGATAAGTCGGTTTTTCATTCAAAATTGGTCTAACAACTTTCACATATTAAAACATAAAACTATAAATCGTTGCGTTCTATTTTTATTGGACCATTTTTCATAATTTTTGGAATTTACACCAATTCCGACATAAGTAATGCTTTCACATGAAATGCGTTGGTTTAAAAGATCACTAACTTGCACAAGTGTGCTTTAAAATTTTTAATTTATTTGTGATTAGAAAAATCGGAAAAAGAAAAAAACCGCAAATATATAACAAATGTTATCAAAGGCAAAATAAGTTACTCTTCTACCTAGATAGGTTTTTAGTGTTTTTTTTTGTTGTTGTTTTTTTTTTTTTTTTTTTTTTTTTTTACTTAATGTAAAATGTTTACTTGTTTGAAAAAAAAAAAAAATTAACTGGTCCATGAGTACAAAAAAAAAAAAAAAAAAAAAAATGGTCGCATAATACATTGTGGCTATTTATCCTTGTGCTAATGCACCCACCACTACTGCACCAGTTGACATTACTTGTTTTTGGAGCCAAATGAACATTTTACATAAAGTAATTAAAAAAACAAAAAAAAAAAAACACTAAAAACCTATCCAGTAAGGGTTACTTATGTTGCTTTTAATAACGTTTGTTATATTTGCTTTTTTTTAATCTCTGGAAACATTTTTTAGTTGGTGCAATGGTGCACTGCATGAGCAATAAAATTCAATATCGCCTAAATTAAATGATTATTTTTTTTAATAAAATATATATATATAATGCTTCTAAGTTGGAAAGGGTAAGAGTTAGCGTCGTCATAAATTTGGTGAACTGCGCGAGTAATGAAGGCCATCATTGCAGGTTACGTACGGATGGTTTATGTCATAAGCCACGTTTGTTCATTGGGAATAGTGCAATAGAGTATAAATTAAAATAAAAAAAAATACCATTCGTTATCCCTAATTAAGAGGAATACAAGAAAAAAAAAATAATTAACGAAAACGGTTCATGTGTAGTGATCCCAAACGAGACCATTAAAAATTAATTCGCCTCTGAAGTCTTAGAACTCCAAAAAGTAATAAAGTTACGGTTTGATGATTTCGCGCGAAAAAAGAAAAAAAAAAAAAAGTCTCTCCATTAATGTTAACCTCAAATGCCGGAGAGAATGTGGCTTTTTTTTTTTTTTTTTAGCCAAAACTGAAAGTGAAACAATTATCCCGCCAAATTTAAAAGGAAGGTGACAGATTTGGGGCGCTTATTACTCTAAACAACAAATCAAAAAAAGTAGTAAAGAAACAAAATGTTACAAGAGGCAAGATACAATCTACCTGGATAAGGTTGTGAGCACGTGTGCGTGGGTCGCGCGCACACACGTATGGTTCAACTTATTTTAAAACGTTCATTTACTTTGAAAGACAAGTGTCGTCACCATAACATGGAGTGGATTTTAATCAGTATAGTTTAATTTTCGAAACTCTAATGATAGCATCATTTGCGCCATCTTGTTCAAACTTAGCAACTCAGCGGTACCGGTACTTGCGTTTCGAATTAAATAAACGCTTTAAAGTAAGTTAAAATACAAACAAAAAAAATTAGATAGATAGAAAAGAAACTTATCCTTCAGTAACACCTAATCGTTATATATTAGTTTCTTGACTACTTATTCGTTCTGTTGACCATAGTATTATTATCCCAGATTAGATTTTTTTTTTCATTGATATAGATTAAGCATCATGGTTGTCAACAGCTAAATGAAAGTTAGGTTCTTGTAAAACTAAAACTTATTCACACTGCACATTTTTTTTTTTTGTCTTTTTACAAAACTAATATGAACAACCAGAAAGGGGGGAGGGGAACAGTAATCTATACAAGATCTTGCAATTTCAAATCATAAAGACTTTTTTTCAACCTAAAATATTTTTTAGTTTGGCATATTGAAACCACGCATTTGCTGGCATTAACTTCTATGAAAGCAAAGATTTTTATTCTCTTCTATCTATCTATATAAATAAAGTAGCCGCAGCAGCAGTGTCAGAAATTTCGTGAAAATAGTGAATAATTCCACCCCATCTTTCCAAGCTTATAACTCCTCGAAAAATGTAATTCAAGCCCTAATTTTTTTTTCAATTAAAGGAGCAAGGACCAAGGTTTTATTAAAAAAAAAAAAAAAAAAAAAAAACAATGTGTTTTTTTTTTTTTTTTAAAAAGGTTTTAAACTTCGGACTTTACAGGTAAATTTCTAAAAAAGCGATTTTTTTTGTTTTAAATTTGAATATATTATTTATTGACCTTTTCTCTTCAATTTGTGATATACAAAACTCCGACATAATTAATTATTTACTTTTTAATAGACATTTCAAAATGAGGCGTGAATTATTCGACGCCCTGTCTTTCCAAGCTTATAACTCCTCGAAAAATGTAATTCAAGCCCTAATTATTTTTTCAATTAAAGGAGCAAGGACCAAGGTTTCATTAAAAAAAAAAAAAAAAAAAAAAAAAAAGACAAAAAAAAAAAACAATGTGTTCTTATAAAATAAGGTTTTAAACTTCGGACTTTACAGGTAAGTTTCTAAAAAAGCGATTTTTTTTTTGTTTTAAATTTGAATATATTATTTATTGACCTTTTCTCTTCAATTTGTGATATATAAAACTCCGACATAAATTAATTATTTACTTTTTAATAGACATTTCAAAATGGGTGACACTTGGGGGGGGGGCGTGAATTTAAAAAAAAACGTTTGTCTAAAATATTATATTCAGTTTATTGGAAAGAACATAAAATTTCACATTGACCCTGAAAATATCGTAAAAATAGAATCAATAGAAAAATTTTGATAGATTTTTAAAGTTTAAAAATTGAAAAATATTGAGTTCGGAAAATTCATTACTGTTTTTAAAAAAAAATATTTCTATTACTTTTAAAACAACTGTAATAGTTTATTTTGGAAGTATAATCCATAAAGAAAATAAATAACCCACTTTTAACAGAGAAATTACGAGATTTTTATATTGTATTCGCAGTTTCGTGTTAGGGGTGTCAAAAATTCCTACAAAAATTCTGATACTGCTACCGCAGCAATTCCCTTCTGAAAAAAAAAAAAAAATCATAGGTTTGCAACGACATGCCACATACAAATTCAATACTATCTTATGTAACTTTCAAACACCATTTTTTTTTTTTTTAGACACTTAGACGATTTTGATAATAAAATACTACATTGCATTCTCCGAGCAACACCATCACAATCATAAGATTTTTAGAGGAAGGCGTCCTTATCTTTCTAAATATTTAGTCCTACCATTGCTACCAGTCGTTAAGAAACAAATATATAGCGATTAGACGTCACCGGGACAAATTTTACATGTTCCACAGATTCTGTGATTACACCGACCGTAACAGTCTCTTACATACATAGACATAACATAAACTTTCCAATTTACGATTCGTAAATAATAAAGGCTTCCTCACCAAAGTCTGTCCACTGACTGGACTGGCTCAGCTCTGAAAATTCTCGTTCCAGAATCCAGTTCTTCACTTTATAAATGAACGGTTACTAAGATTAAAATATAGTATCACTACGAGACATTACTTTGCCTGGCATCATGTTCATTTAATGCATAGGTCATTAGTAGTGTGTATGCACGATACAAATCGCTGATAGTGGCTTCGTAGCTGTTAGACTGCTATTCTCTATTCTAGAGGGTTCCACCATGTGTGTAAAAGGGTTACTCTCCTCTCTTTCAGTGCGCATATTTTCATTTGCTAATTGTTCTTATTACAGTCACTGCATGCGGGTGTTTATGTGCGTGTGTTCAGTTGAGCATGCTTCTGACTATGTGCTAACATTTCTTCACCTATTTTTTTTTTTTTTTAATTATCAATTGATTTGATTTGTTTTCTTTCACAATTTTATCGTGTCAGGTTTTATAAAATATATTTATTTTTTTAGTAAGTTACTTTTTTTTTTTTGGACGCTAGCTGTTATTAAATTTTTAAATTATACGTAATATCCCCGACTGTGGCCTACCCTGAGTAGTCTGTAAAATATGCGCACAAAAACATGATACTCTTACTTTTATGGCCCCTGGGCAACGCCGGGTTAGCCCTGCTAGTAATATAACGTTCTTTATGAGACAAAAAAGTTATAGTGGAAAGTAATGAAAGTTTTTTTTTAAGTTTTCGCTACGAAACTGAACGATGTAATGGTAATGTTGACAGACATCGACGGCCACCGATGTGTGTCACATGACTAGTGTTCATGTAAAACACGAACTGACGAACTACATTAAACTGAAACAAAATGAATACATGTGGACCACTTAAAATAAAAGAAGACGTTTTAATCCGAAAACGAAAAATAAACAATGGTACTCATAAATGTTAATATTTTGTTTCAGGGTTTTTGGGGGGCGGAGGGGGGATATTTGTGTGATGTTAATGTGTGCATAAGTATAGGAAAAAATAAAATTAAGAAAAAAAACCAAAGGGAAGGCCCCGTTATAAAAGAAAGTAAAAGAAAAAAAATAGCATTGCTGTTGGCTTATTAAGGAGATTCGAGAAAAAAAAAAAAAGTACCAGTAAATGTTATGTTTTGTTTCAGGGATGGTTTGTTTATAGATGGGGATGGGTGAGTTGCATGGTGATAATGTGTAATGTGTGCGGAGGTAACTAAGGATATTAGTACCTAAATTTCTGATCATGAGTGGTTAATCTTTGTATTTGGTTTAATATTTTTAAAACGATTGCCTCGTGTAAAGAGAGACACTATATTTTGAAAGGTCTTGAGTATTCATTTATAAAATAAGATGTGTAATCCAGAATAATGGCTCTCAGCCAATGAGAATTGGCAGAATTTGAGAATTTATTATTTTTGATTCGAGAAATGGAAAGAATGCTATATCTATGAGTTTATGATCCAGTTACGAAGGGTGCCAGGACAAGATCTGTATTATGTGTATATTTTCCTTGATTTAGAGGGGAAAAAAATCAGAACTATTTCTTCTAAAGACGCTGTGATTGTGAGGTGTTGCTCCTAGGATGTAACGTAGGATTTTATTATAACAACTAAATATGTCTAAAATGTTCTAAAGCTACATAAGATAGTGACTAATAATGTAGACATAATAAATTTGTATGTGGGTGGCGCCTGCTGTTGCAAACCTACGGCATTTTGGTCCAGAAGGGAATTTCTGCAATCTTTTATGTCTTGAGATGGAGATTGTCACCATAAGTGCCAATTCGAGTAAGCAATGGTTACTTATTGTTTGTTTTCTTTTTATTATCGTTTCATTGTTATCAAGAATTCGTCACACCTACATTTTTTTTAATGCTGACATTGTTTAAGAAAAAGTTTAACAAAAAATATAAACTGTGTTACATTTATTAAGAAAAAAAACAGTCGCATCTTTCTTTCCACCAAACTGTTGACTATCAGCATTACCTCATTCATTACTTGTGCTTGTTAAGATGGAGTCGATAGATTTATTTTTTTAATGTCGTTTTAAGAAAATACACTATGTATTTATTAAATACTATTTAATTATGCCGAAAATAGTAATATAGTCAAAAATTACGAAAATTCATCGAATTAATAGATTAAAAAATTTTTACGGAAAATTGAGTTGTATAAGAAAAGTTATAAAGTAGACAAGGGACAGTACTTCTGCCATATGCGGATGGCGGTTATTTTATTTCTTATTTTTTTTGTACGTTTCGTTTCACTAAATGTTTCATTTAAATTATTAATTTGTTGTTGACCCTTCAAAGTTGCTTTAATTCGAAAAATGTTTTATTTAAATTATTTGTTCGAGAAAAAAAAAATTACTTTATAAAAAATATGCTTTCATTACAAAATTGCTTTATTAAAATTATATTTTCTTACGCAGACTTTTCAATAAATGTTTTTACATCGATACATTTTTCTACAATGTTTTGGTTTTCAAATATTTTTCTGTTCGGGGGGGGTCTTGTTTGTTACTCATTTGCCGTGTTATTTGATAAAGAAATTGGAGTTATCGCCTCCTAATAATGGCCGCCGTCCGCATACTACAGAAGTGCCCAAGGGACATTATCGGAAGGAATATTTTAAGATTACGTGTTAGCTGCAATATCTGATCTAAATAGATGAACTTTACTAGAAACACAATAGTAGTTATACTTGAATTTTCGTAATTTTTTGATATATTACTATTTTCGACATGACAATCAAGTACATACTATTGTTTTTGCTTAAAACGACATTTTTAAGCACCAACTAAGCTCAGAGTTAGGGTAAATGTTTGGGTTCAATGGAGTTGGAGTGCATGTTTTGTTGCTAACGAAAAACGTTTTCTTAGAAAAAAACAAAAAGTTTAAATTGATAATTTTTTTTTTTTTTTTTATCGGGCGATAGAAAAAAAGCTAAAATCTAGATGAATTTTCCAAATCGAGTGGGGCAGGGGCAAATTAAATTAATAAACTATCACCAATCTGTACAAAACTTAATTTTCAATCGATTTTTATTAGTTTTATTTCTAATTTTTAGTTCTACGAAGTTTCAGAGTAAGCCCCGGCGCAATCTGGAATACGTCGAGTTTACAAGACGTAGAAATCAATATGTAGATTGATAAAAAGGTGTTTAAAAAACACAAACAAGGCAGTAGAAAAGTAATATTTATTGCCTTTGGTAACAATTATTTGTGGATTTAGTTTTTAAGTCTACAAAATTGCTGTCATCGTTTCCTTTCTTTAGGAAATACTCCATTAATAAATTAATGTGAAATTATCCGAGTTACGTAAGCGAGACAAGAAGTTGAATGAAGGGCGAAAAGTTGCACCACGTGCTTGCAAAGGCTATAAAAATAGACGAAGCTAACGACGATTAGGAAATTGATACTTTGCAAACAAACCAAAAACTTGAAAAACATTTTTAAAAGTCAGTCAGTGGATGCTACCACCACTACACAAAACAAATTGCGGGATTAGGAGCAGCAGCAGCTCCCCAAAAGAGCTGAGGCTTCCTAGATTGAGCCAAGATTTAGGTCCTCCCTCCTCGATGAACCAGAACCATTGCTGTTAAAGAAAATAGCACAAAAAAATAAAAAATAAAAAAAAAAAAACGATCGGTACTTTTGAAGAATACAGACCGTACTGCTTTGCGCTGTTTTTGTATTAGTATTTTTAAGTTTATTTAATAAACAAAAAATAAATTTGTTAGATGAAAGAAAGCACAATTACAAAAACACCCTCCTGGCCCGTGTTAAGAATGGGTTTAAATTTAAACTAAAAAATATTTCAAATCGGTGAGAGTGGGCACACTTATTCCAGTAATTGTAGGAGCAACTGGACTCATGTAAACGTAGTTTTGTCTTTTTTCGAGGGGTGCTGAAAACGAATATCAGTTAAATTCGTTTTATGATATGAAGAAATTACGGTAAAACTATACAAACACCGTGACAGCGAATTAACCCTAACCCTAAACCTAACCCTAACCCCAACCCTAACCCTAACCCTAACCCTAACCCTAACCCTAAACCTAACCCTAAACCTAAACCCTAACCCTAATCCTAACCCTAACCCTAACGCTGTCACGGTGTTTGTATAATAATACCGAAATTACTAGGTGGTTAGAAAGTGGGTGCTCATTTTACGTTAAATTTATATAGGAAAGTGATCCATCCATCACTTTTTGAAAAAGTAATTTCTTCATATGAAAACTACTCATCTGCCCCAAATTTAAATGTGATATTCGTTTTCAGCATCACCGAAAACCTGTATAAGTCGTCATTTTAAAGTTTTTGGAGGAGTTGGAAAGAAACTTGACATTGACCCGCGAGTGCACATTTCACGGCCTTCGTTTATGCGCTCGCGCGTAGCGTAAACTACAATTGGAACCACTCGACAAGACACACATCCCTTTATATAAAGGATTTTTCATTTATCAATCTAAGAGCAATAATTAATGGTTAACCTGCGCTAAAGTACCAACTAATTACTTTTAAAAAAGAGTTGATTTTAAGGGGTATTCGGGTCCGTATTGTGTAGTTTGCACTGGTCGCTATGTTTGTTTTCGCGCATGGCGACCAGTGAAAACAATACAGAATACAGACTCGAATACCCCTAAAAATCTTTTTAAGTCTATAGTTGATACTCTACACATTCATTGTCTTTAGATTGTAAGAGTCGAGTGACATTAAAAAAAAACAAAAAAAAACCCTCAGTTCGTGAAATTTGGCCTAAAAATGTCAAGTGGTTATAAAACGAGTGAGAGAAGAGATTTACGTTGTATCAGAAACGGGAGACCCTCTACAAAAATGTTGATTTTTTTTTGTTTGTTTGTCGTTGTTGATAATCTGGTAGATGAGTGTCTATTCGATAATAATCAGCCGAAAAAAATAAAAATAAAATGTATATTAATTTTCTTTGTGTAAATACAGTCATATCTTGCTACAATGTTTCGATCATAATTGATCTCATCAGGCAAGAAAAAAATTTGGAAATTAAAAGTTGGACTTATTTTAGTGGAGAAAATATTTTACCATGTCTATTGCATAGACCTTTAAATCATGCCATGGTAAAATATTTTCTAAAATCATAAAAAGTTCATGTTTTAATTTTACAAAATGTTTTCTCGCCTGATGAGATCAATAATGATCGAAACGGTCTGTGCAAGATATGACTATTTTGCTAGAGAAAATATATTATAAATTTGCTCTCTTCGAACACTATAGCATATATATATATATATATATATATATGGGGGGGCGCTTGTACACGTGAACCAATCTCTACCCTCTCCGTTATTAGCATCTTCAAATGTTACGTATAGTTTCTTGTGACCAAAAGCACATACGCCATTTTAGTACGGAACAAACTGTAGTATCTGTTGATTCTGATCATCTTTTCTATACTGATCAATCAAGGGGAATCTTACCAGAAGGAGACAGAGAGGGGGGGGCTGGATTTTTCCTCGCATTGAAAATCGACCTTGTTTGTAACTGCTCTCGTGGGGAGTAGTAAATAAAGATCAAACAATGACAAAGGCGAACATAATGCACGAGTTATGCCAACAGAAAATAAATATGGTTTCTTCTGACACGTGTTCATTTGAAAACATTAAAATAGAAAGACAAAAAAAGTGGGAAGCTAGTCAATTATCAAAAATGTAAATACAATGTCAGTTTTTTTTTTTAATGCCTCATTCAATTCTGTAGTTTAAGACTAGTTTTCAATACAGAAAATTGTACCCGTTTTTGTTTTGTTTTTTTTCCTTTCTTGAACTATTGTCATGGTGATAAAAATAGCTATTTCAAATAAGGCGGTTATAATGCCTTGAAGAGATTTGTGGAAATTAGTTATTATACACGATAATTCTATTGTTTTATTAATAGAAAAAAAAAATGATTTCAAATGATGTCATTTGTATTTTTAACAAGTCGACCATGAAAATCTAAAAGCTTTGTTCCGAGCTCGACAAAGATACACGTTTGATTTTCTATTAGCTTACCTGTCCGTCATTCACCCACCCACCCACCCACTTCTTTAACTGCAAAAATCAGCCATGGGTATTAGTGTATACAAGGGACCCCACCCCCTTTTTTTTTAAAGTGGCACCCTGGATGGCTCTAATATATTGACGCCCGTCGTAATAGGTGTCGGTGTCACAAGCGACTAGCAATAAATCAAAGTCGAGGAAGAGGTAATTCATGGGAGGATCTCTAGAGAGACAAAACTAATGAAAACAGATACTCCACTCTGATGTTAAGACTTATTTTTATGTAAAACTAGAAAACTTTTCGTATTAAGCATTTGTTTCTCTAAAATAACAGTGAAAATAAATTTTTAGCACTTGTGCAGTTTAACATCCAAGAAAATTGTTTTCATTTTAGCAGAGTTATATTGACGGAAGAGTTAATAAAGCACCCCTCCCGATGTTAAGAATGACTTTCTAAATTTGTTTGGGGACGTTAAATTGCACATGTGCTATATTTTTTAACGATATTGGGAGGGGGTAAAGCAAAGGAATAAAGTGCTAATATCAGACTAAAAAAATGATTGGGGGGGGGGGCAAAATATTCAACTAGATTTGTCAAGTCAACAGATTAAAAAAATTTTTTTTTTTTAAGTGGAACGAAAGGATATTTTTACGGCATATCAACCCTAAGTAATTTTGCCTACTCCAAAAAAAAAAAAAAAATCACGAGATACCGAATACGAATCTTAACTTCAATATATAAAGATTTAAGAAAAGAGTAAAATAAGATCATAATGGAACAAGAACAAATTAAAGTTATATTATAAAAATAATGGTTAAATCAATTCGAAATATAAGTAAAAATAAAATGCGTACCGTTTTCTTTCTTCTTAAAAAAAAAAATGGCCAAACAATAGTGGTACGAGTTGGTACTTCGAATGTCTCCGATCTGAATGGCGCTAATAAAGTGCGCGAGTTGGTTTTATAACAACGAGTTAGTATTAAGCATCATATACCTTTCTCCTACCACTTCCTTTTGCGCCAATACGCACATATGCATATAGTATGTGTATGTATGTGTGTATAAGGTGTAAGCTATATAGGTGTCCGTCGTTGGACAAAGATGTGTGTCCGATTTCTGTGTGCGTGCCACAATAAACTACACGCGAGACGCGACCGTATACACGCACTTTTCAAGTATAATTCATCCTGCTAAGCCAAATGTATTGAAAACCAAGGTTCTTATTCAACCCACTTAAAACAAACAAAAAAAAAAGCTACAGAAAGATCTTTATGATGTACGTACCCGTCACGGGACAGAAATATCATATTCTAAAAATCACGTAAATTGATAAAGTAGTTTTTAGTTTTATTATTATAAAGAAAATTATTTTAAAACGATTTAAAGCGATTAATGTGAAATCGGTAGCATTACAAAGCTGATCTCGCAAGTTTGACTTATTGTGAACTTATCTGCCTTTTTTGTTTTGTTTTGTTTTTTCAAGATTGGGATACAAGTTTTAGTTTATTCATAAAATTTGATTTTCTTAGTTAAAAATGAAACTACTTGAGAAATTTATGAGATCTTCGTCCCATGATGGCTACGTACATCATAAAGATTTGTCCGTACTTTTATTGATTTTATTTATTTATTTATTTATTTGTTTTTTGTTTTTTTTGTTTTTAATCTTTGAGTGATTACGTTTAAATAAGAACCAAAAAATAATTATCTTCTGCTTTATTCATATTAACTCGGGCGTAAACTTGAGGTTGGTTTGGTTCGTTAGGGCGTGGGGCCGTGGGGGAGGGTTTGTTTTCGGTCGAAGGTAAATAAGTCATCCTCCTTGAAGGGGTTAGGGTTATCGCCGGTCACCGCTACTGGAGAAATGCCGACTGGTCTGTACTCGGTTTTTGTTTTTTTATTGTTCTTTTTTACGAGATCGAAATTTACTCTCCCTCTTCCCTCCCCCACATTCAACAGACTTCAAGTTATTTTTTTTTTTTTTTACTTATCAAGGCCCGGAAGCCACTCGGGGATAAGGATTATTGCGTATACAGCAATCAATGGAATAGTATCGTTGTAATCGTTAGTATTAGAGATTTGATAAAGTGTCTTACTTAAGGGGGCGGTTTATCAGGAATTTGTTTATGTTGGACTTGAAGACATCCAAGTTGTAGTCAGGTGGAAAACGGGCAAACGGAAGAGAGTTCCACAGTCGTGCACTTCTAAGAAAGAAGCTCTGCTCATGGAATCTACGCTTGGATTTAGGCACAGATAAAGAGTCGGGAAAATTAATGACAGTGGTTTCAGCCAGACAGGTGTTTTTTGTGAAAGATTGGCGAGGGAGGACCAGAGATTGGAGTTCAGGCGAGCACTTGCGATGAAAATAACGATAAAACAAAGACAGGCTCGCAACGTCTCTTCTGTGGGAGAGAGGCTGTAGGGAAGAAAAAAGGGCATCCCCCACTAAGCAACGAAGTCTATTTTGTACTCTGTCAAGGCAGGATAAGCTGTTTTTAGCAGCTCCTGCCCAGATGTGGCAGCAGTACTCCATCCTTAGACATACTTGGCTTTTATACAGATAGAGAATTGTATCAGTAGTGAGATATCTTCTGGAGCGGTAGAAGGATCCCACCATCCTCCCAGCGACGTTGCCAATAGACCTGATGTACATGTTCTATTTCAGATCAGGAGTAAAGGTCAAACCCAGAAGCTTGTCAAAACATGGAGCCTCCCCAAGACAAGAGCCATCCATTTCAATTGATGCCAGATGAGGGTCAGATCGTTGATGATGTAAAGATAGGAGCTTGGTTTTAGATGCATTAAAACTAACCAGCCACCTCTTCCCCCACTGTACCACATGCTCCAGATCAGAGGAGAGAGAATCCAGAGAAGTTTGTCATTTACGGCCTTTGAAGTGTTGCCATAGATGGTCGTGTCATCAGCATAGATGTCAAAGAATGATTTAAGTATGTGTTTTGGGAGATCATTGATGTAGATCAGAAGGAGAGTTAACAGAAAAAGACAAAATGAGGTTATTACTTGTATCAAAGTTATAAAGAATAAGAATGTGGAAACGATAAAACCTTAATTATCTGAGTTAGGAAATTTACAACTTTGATTTTAGGATTTGTTTATTTGTTTACATTTGGACAGTATAAGTATTGGTGTACAGAAGAGTAGACTTTGCAGAGACTGAATCGACTGGCTCAAATAGCTACCCTTTTTCTTTCTCTTTTTCACATCCAAAAGCAAGTTAGTTTTCACAGGAAGGTGTTAACTCGATATTTTTCAACAAATTAAAATCACTTTAAACCCAAAATTTAACAAGACGACGTTACTTATAAATCCCCATATATAACAAGGAAATAAGCAGAGTCCTTGAGAGATGAAACCTGGCCACCTCCATTGATCCAAGCTAGGGGAGGGGGAGATAAAAGAAAGAACACTTCACGACTCACATACAAATTCCATTACCTCACACATATCTACACACACACTAACCAGAAAAAGGTAGCCATCGCCTAAAGATAGCGCCGTGCTTTCTAATACCATATCCAGGCTAACAAATTTATATGTACACTGGCAGGGTGACCAGACGTTGCCTGGGATTGAATGACGATCAACAAATGTTTCACACTGCCATGTTTATATTGTCATCAAAATCGATGAAATTGTCCATTTTTTTAATCAAATCCATTGATTGTTTGCTCTAGTTGGGAACCCGTTATGGTGCACTGGGAGGAAGCTTCACATGCCTCTCACAGTAACTTAGTTCACAATATATTGTAATCAACATTGCACTGTAGAGAACCTACTGTTGGTTTTATAAAATCATTTTTATATATAATGGCTTGCATTAAAGTTTAAAATGCAAAATTCAAGTATAATACTTCAATTGTACTCTAAACAGAAACATTAATTTCGAATGTGCCCCTGTCATATCAAAGAAACTATTGTTGATTTTTATATGCCTGACCTTGCTGCTTGTGCGGTGATAATGGCTTGAATTTAAGTTTAAAATGAAAAAGTCAAGTATCATGGTGCAGTTGTGCTTTCAACAGAAACATTCATTTCGAACACGCCCACCTACTGTTGATTTTATATGTTGAGCCTTTCAGCTTGTGTGGTAACAAAAACTTCTCAAATGCAGTTGTGATGTTAGGCAGTGTAAAGTGTTAATTTTGGTCAAACTCGTCTATTTCTTCTTTCATCAGATTATTTTGATTGTCAATACTTACTGAAGGCATTCTGATATAAAACCAATCTAAGAACACTGATAGGTTCATAAAGTACCTTTGCGTGAAATTTCATAAAAGTCGGCCAAGCCATTTTTGAGTCCATATGGAAAGAACACGCGCACGCACATACACACACACACACACACACACACACAAAGTTCCTTTTATATAATAGAAGAGATGGTGATACACAGTCCAACCCCTCATTTTTGCTTAAGCATGGAAGACTTCCTACCCAAAACACAGGTTGTGTAAACTTTCATGAATAAACATTTTAACTAAATATGACTTTTATCTTCTTATGAACTCATAGTTGCATCAAATGTTTTGTTATTTGTTTTCCTTGATTTTTCATTCACAAAACACTGTTCATGTCACGTTAGCGCTTGCTCAGTGTTTCATTTATTTCTATTTTAATATACTTTATTTTCTTCCGTTCGCTGTAATGTAACTTTAATAGATAACTTTTTATGGCAACATTCAAAGAAGGGATGAGAGTTCTAGTGTTAGTAAACGTAGAACAGTTGAGGTAACAAGTCCAGTTCATAATGGAGATCAAAAGAAAACATCAGAGAAAGTCATATTATTTGGATTATTCAACAGCTGTTCTCATATTGAGTGTTATTCTTACAATGTTTCTGCCGATCTAACCTCTGACCTTCTTCAGGTGTATATTGTCAAATCCAAGAATCTTTCTACCAAACATGTGAATCTGTACGGAATTTTGAATTGAACCCTCTATTTAATCAAGAGGGGGGTAGCATGCTCTTGTTCTATCAGCCATAAATGGGTAGGAGTCCTAAGTAATTTGCAATTGTATTTTGAATGTTGCCCACACTGGAGATCGAACCTTCAACATCCAGAAAAGTGTAAACTAAAACTGAATTTTACAAAGTATTTTATCCACTATGCTGGGAGAAAGTGTTCAATATGGGCATAAAGAATAAATGAAAACTTTGGAAGTTGTTCAAGCCATCTCACACATGTCAGCATGCAATACTGTTAAACTGAATATAATGATGATTAAAGTGAATCTTTTCGATAACATTTAACAATTGGAAAAAATAAGTCTTCCAACTGTTAATTGGGGTGCTGAACATACATTTGGTCCAAACAAATGTTCAAAATCAGGAGAAGCATTATAAAAGAAGTCTGTAGTGATCATAAGGAATAATTCGTATTTTTTTTATTCTTTGGACTACTGTGCTCATCTTGAGTGTTATTCTCACAACGTTTCAGCCAACATAACCTCCATCCTTTTTCAAATGTATCTTGTCAGACTCAAGAATCTTTCTGTTGATCTTGGGAATCTATACAAAGTTTTCAACAAACCTTTTATTTAATTCACAGGATTAACATGCTTTCATGCCATCAGCCATGAATAATTTGCAATTGTAGCACACTGTAGAGATCCCTAGATGTAAAAGATCTTTCTACTCCAGTAGTTTCTTCCCCAGAACCGCTAGACTTTGGAATTCCATTCCAGGTCCCTGCTTCCCCAACTGTACTGACGTGCAGAAGTTCAAGTGCAACGTGAACCGATATCTTGCTGCCCAAATCCCTACATAGTACCCCAGTAGTTGTTGCCCCTGATAGTAGCCCCCTACACCAAAGTGGCAATGTGCCTTGTTTGGGGTGAAAATGTAATTAAAAAAAAAAGAAATTAAAAAAATTATATTCTTTGTATTTCCTACACTGAGGATTGAACCTTCAACTTCCAGAAGAGTGTCAACTGAATTTTACAAAGTACTTCATTCGTTAGGTTGTGCCATGAACTCATGGCATAATAGATAAAATACTTCTACTCGGTCATAGCGGATGAAACAAGAGCATTTTACCCCCGTGAATTAAATAAAGGGTTTCGTTTAAAAGTTTGTGCAGATTCCTGAGTTTGACAGAAAGATTCCTGAATACGGTAAGATACGCCTGAAGCAGGGCGGAGGTTACATCGGCTGAGTTCAACAGAAAGATTCCTGAGTTCAACAAGATACACTTGAAAAAGATCAGAGGTTACATCAGTGGAAACGTTGATCAAATAATACTCACGATGAGACTAGTAGTCTGAATAATTCAAATTATCAATCCTCATCTCAAAACTTCAGAAACAACTTTCATCATTTTTAATCCCCTCGTAATGTTCATCATTTTTAATCCCCTCATAATGTTCACCATTTTTAATCCCCTCGTAATGTTCATCATTTTTAATCCCCTCGTAATGTTCATCATTTTTAATCCCCTCGTAATATTCATCATTTTTAATCCCCTCGTAATGTTCACCATTTTTAATCCTCTCGTAATGTTCATCATTTTTAATCCCCTCGTAATGTTCACCATTTTTAATCCCCTCGTAATGTTCATCATTTTTAATCCCCTCGTAATTTTCATCATTTTTAATCCCCTCGTAATATTCATCATTTTTAATCCCTTCGTAATGTTCACCATTTTTAATCCCCTTGTAATGTTCACCATTTTTCATCCCCTTGTAATGTTCATCATTTTTAATCCCCTTGTAATGTTCATCATTTTTAATCCCTTCGTAATGTTCACCATTTTTAATCCCCTTGTAATGTTCACCATTTTTAATCCCCTTGTAATGTTCACCATTTTTCATCCCCTTGTAATGTTCATCATTTTTCATCCCCTTGTAATGTTCATCATTTTTAATCCCCTCGTAATTTTCATCATTTTTAATCCCCTCGTAATGTTCATCATTTTTAATCCCCTCGTAATGTTCACCATTTTTAATCCCCTCGTAATGTTCATCATTTTTAATCCCCTCGTAATGTTCACCATTTTTAATCCCCTCGTAATGTTCATCATTTTTAATCCCCTCGTAATTTTCATCATTTTTAATCCCCTTGTAATGTTCATCATTTTTAATCCCCTCGTAATGTTCATCATTTTTAATCCCCTCGTAATTTTCATCATTTTTAATCCCCTCGTAATGTTCACCATTTTTAATCCCCTCGTAATGTTCATCATTTTTAATCCCCTCGTAATGTTCATCATTTTTAATCCCCTCGTAATGTTCATCATTTTTAATCCCCTCGTAATGTTCACCATTTTTAATCCCCTCGTAATGTTCATCATTTTTAATCCCCTCGTAATGTTCATCATTTTTAATCCCCTCGTAATGTTCACCATTTTTCATCCCCTTGTAATGTTCACCATTTTTAATCCCCTTGTAATGTTCATCATTTTTAATCCCCTCGTAATGTTCATCATTTTTAATCCCCTCGTAATGTTCATCATTTTTAATCCCCTCGTAATGTTCATCATTTTTAATCCCCTCGTAATGTTCATCATTTTTAATCCCCTCGTAATGTTCACCATTTTTCATCCCCTTGTAATGTTCATCATTTTTAATCCCCTCGTAATGTTCATCATTTTTAATCCCCTCGTAATTTTCATCATTTTTAATCCCCTCGTAATGTTCATCATTTTTAATCCCCTCGTAATGTTCATCATTTTTAATCCCCTCGTAATGTTCATCATTTTTAATCCCCTCGTAATGTTCATCATTTTTAATCCCCTCGTAATTTTCATCATTTTTAATCCCCTCGTAATGTTCATCATTTTTAATCCCCTCGTAATTTTCATCATTTTTAATCCCCTCGTAATATTCATCATTTTTAATCCCCTCGTAATGTTCACCATTTTTAATCCCCTCGTAATGTTCATCATTTTTAATCCCCTCGTAATGTTCATCATTTTTAATCCCCTCGTAATGTTCACCATTTTTCATCCCCTTGTAATGTTCACCATTTTTAATCCCCTTGTAATGTTCATCATTTTTAATCCCCTCGTAATGTTCATCATTTTTAATCCCCTCGTAATGTTCATCATTTTTAATCCCCTCGTAATGTTCATCATTTTTAATCCCCTCGTAATATTCATCATTTTTAATCCCCTTGTAATTTTCATCATTTTTAATCCCCTCGTAATATTCATCATTTTTAATCCCCTCGTAATGTTCACCATTTTTAATCCCCTCGTAATGTTCACCATTTTTAATCCCCTCGTAATGTTCACCATTTTTAATCCCCTCGTAATGTTCACCATTTTTAATCCCCTCGTAATGTTCACCATTTTTAATCCCCTCGTAATGTTCATCATTTTTAATCCCCTCGTAATGTTCATCATTTTTAATCCCCTCGTAATATTCATCATTTTTCATCCCCTTGTAATTTTCATCATTTTTAATCCCCTCGTAATGTTCACCATTTTTAATCCCCTCGTAATGTTCATCATTTTTAATCCCCTCGTAATGTTCATCATTTTTAATCCCCTCGTAATGTTCACCATTTTTCATCCCCTTGTAATGTTCACCATTTTTAATCCCCTTGTAATGTTCATCATTTTTAATCCCCTCGTAATGTTCATCATTTTTAATCCCCTCGTAATGTTCACCATTTTTCATCCCCTTGTAATGTTCATCATTTTTAATCCCCTCGTAATGTTCATCATTTTTAATCCCCTCGTAATTTTCATCATTTTTAATCCCCTCGTAATGTTCATCATTTTTAATCCCCTCGTAATGTTCATCATTTTTAATCCCCTTGTAATGTTCACCATTTTTTATCCCTTCGTAATGTTCATCATTTCACTGGCAATCTATCCATCTTATTAATCTTCAATCCTCAAGTGACTTTTTGGCCTTGATAAGTAGTATTTGATTTTAACATGCGTCTAGTGCTAAGTCACCAATTTTTGCATTTTCATGAAACTAGGGTTCCCCTTGACACAGGGAGAAGGGAGGAAGAGGCTCATTCTTTATTTCTTCAGTTCTTGTGGGTCATCTTCTCAAGAATTACCTACTCCTGAAGAAGTGGGGATTGGTTTCTCAGCAATCACCTCCTAACATGGAATCCCAATAATTCCAATCACATCAGATTTTGTGTTCATCCAGAGGGGCAGTCTTTGAGTTGAATTTACCGGCCTTTTGTAAGAATGTTCACTAACTGTCCAGGAGACTGGGGTTCATACAAAAGGCATGAAAATAGTTCTTGATGCCCCTTGCTAAACACTCAGCATTGTAAGAGAAGGATCAAGTTGTAAATGGAATAATCCTGGGAACAAAGTGATCCTCTTCCCTAAATCTCGGTGTAGCAGCTAATGAAAAGGGAGCCTTCTGGTTGCTCTTGACTAAAGTTATACACTTGACTTAGTTTTCGATTCCCCACTATAATCTGATGCTCTAACTTTAACGCAGTGAGAAGGGGCAGGGGCAAGTAAATATGCTCACCGTTAATCCCTGGTTGACTCTGAACTGACGTCTTTACCTGAGAGGATCTCCTCTATGGGTTACATAGAATTTGTCCTAGACATGACATTAATTTTCTAAGGCTCTATTATCAATACTCAATCCAACAAAGTAGGTATTGCCTTACCACAAAACCACACGGCATCAAGTCAGATTCAATCACCATCTTGTTTTGATTTCACAGCTTTACATAATGTTAACACTTTTCAAGCATGATTTTCTCAATTTTAGATGCATAATGCTAACTGAGTTTTTAATGGAAATGATACCTTATATACTAATATAAACAAAAAACAACATACAACTATTTTTAATGCCTAAACAGTTTTTTCTTGCATTCTTCCATGGCCATAACATTTATACATTACCAAGGGAACTATACATAGGATTTAATGAGAGGGTCGCTTCAGAGTCACTTGGGAAACTTCTGGGATGCTTAATTGAGAAGACCTGCTCTCAATGGTGGTGTCGCCAGATTTGGGATATTCTAGCAATTTTGAGTATTCTCTGACCCGACAATTGGTTCAGAACATGTTTCCCTTCAATGGTATACTTTTTAGTTCAAGTCTAACATGTCCGCGTTGCAATAATGTTGGAATGAACTTCGGTTGTTCTGAAAATACATTAACGAGAAATTTTCGAAATAACATGCATGATCGTCAATATTGATCTGTCATTATCTAAGGTGAAATGAATAGGATTTCTTTTGATCTTGGTCATATCTAGAATGCTTGTGTGGACGATGCACCTGAGAGGATTGCATGGGTTGAATCTTTTCTGATCAAGATCTGATTTTATTCTTTAAGCATCAGCTTTAGGTAAAAAATAGATGTGACAAAAGAAAAGATTATATCTCATGGAATTCAACCAAAGATGGGTACAAATTACAAGCTTATATATACAAAAGGGAGTCGAGTATGAGTACATGTGACCTACCTAGTGGATGTTAGTACTTTTGAAATCCACTCATTAAGATAACCTCTCAACTAATTGAGTGAATGAATCCTGTGCTCTTTTTACTTTTATTTATTTTTCAGTGATAGAGATCCTTCAAGATGCACACTCCCACTTTTATTTTCTTTGTAGCCTCTCCCAAATTGTATTTATCTTTAAAGAGCATTATCCACTCCTAAACTCAATTCCTATGTCATTTACTTTGATTACGAACCAACAGAGTATTACCAATGCCAAACAGGGGAAGAGTCTAACAAGTATGCGCATACAGTATATGTATGGAAGTGGAACTCAGCTAGTGACGGTCGAGGTCAAGTGTTGCATGTTGAAAAACATCATGAGAATGATCTGATGATGCGATGAATGTGTAACGCAAGTCTTAAAAGCAGGCTCAGTTCTGATGATCTCAGAAAAAGATTAAATTTGGACAGTGTAGGGAGATGTACATAACACAGAAGACTTTGTTTCTATGGTAATCTGTTGGTGCAAGTGCTGTAGAATATGGTGCATGACACATTATTTCACAAGCGTATCATTCGAGGAGATTGTTTGTCTTTTGTGCAATGTGAGGGAATATTCCTGTTTACTTGCCTCCCCACGAGGGCAGAGTCAGATTCAAGATGAGTTTTTAGCGTGGGGAAAATCTCCAAAAAAGATGAAGTGTAGTTTCAGATACTACACTTTGCTCCCAGCCAAAAGAAAATCTTCCAATATTTAGATGGTCTGTTGATTCTTTGGAGATTAATAAACATAACTCCGACCATGATTCTTAGTATTCTTCCGACTCTGACATTGACTCCACAACTCTGTTAAGAATTCAAAGTATAAAATCTTTTACAAAAATAACTAGATCAAGCATTAAATAATCCAAAAAGGGTTGATATGCCGTTAGAAAAAATAATCCTTTTTTTTTTTTTTGGCACTTCTACATTATTGGGACAAGATTTTATAGTCGATAAATGGAGTTTTCAGATAAAAAAAAACAATGGTTTCAACTAGCTTCCAAATTATGCAGTCGAAATTACCTGAATATTACTGAATTATTAAAAAAAAAACGACTTTAATCATGTTAGTAGGTGAAAAATTGCCACCATCTTGTTTAATTCGAAACAGAAAATTACTTTCCTTTTGAACTCTCCTGTGTCTTACAATCGTTTTCATCAAATTCTATTTTTATTTTCTTTAATAATTTTCTACCTTATCGTTTTTCATAATTTTTGGATATATTCATCTAAAAAATATGAGAAATACATATACACCATTGTATTCATGTGAAATTAAGTATTGCGATTTTCAAAATGTCGTCCGAATAGTGTAAAAGCGCATCTTTTTTCTCTTTGTTATGTTGCTCAACACTCATTGCTTATTGACTTCTATAGATCATATAAAATCTTTTCGTTAAATCCTATTTCAGTGACCCAAATTATTTTAGGTGAAATAAATTTCGACATTATTCACAATAAAAAACTATTTTTTTTTAGAAATTATTTTACCATATTTGGAGTTGGCAACGTTTCAACAACAAAGTAATAAAGTAATTTCGCCATTACAAAAGGCCATCACTTATAGAGGTGACCTTGGGTAATGCCAAAATCTATTTCATTCTATTTAATTAAGGTGACTGAAATAGGGTTCAGTTGAAAATAACAACCAAAACATTAAGTTTCACTGTGCACGTGAAACACCGAAATGGAAAACCAACCAGAAAAATACAGAGTGTCCACAAAGTCTGGCTACATAAAGTAGCCAGACTTTATGGGCACCCTGTATAGTTGCTATTTTTATTAATAAGCAGAGAAAAAGACAAGTAAAGGAAGATTGATAACTTAAGTTCAGAACCTTTCAGTCCTTTCACTTAAAAATGATGGTCTTGAATTATTGTTCTTCCTTAGATAGCCTCTTTATTGATTATAAAGATGGCGACTGTGGTTTTCTGGACGAATTTTCATTTCAGTGTTTTACGTGTATAATAAAGCTAAGCTAAAAGCTAATTGGCCGACTATAGTAAAGGACAAGCCAAAGCTCCTATAGAATAAAAACAAGAAAGGAAATCACATTTTAATATTTAAAAGCAACTTTATTTGTTATCTTTGTTAGTAGCATGTACAAGAGAGAAACAGGTTAGTAGCTGGAAGTGTTTGTGTGTGTAAGGATGAATATTATATCGGCTTGTTGAGAATAGCTCAGTTTACACGTGTTGTAGTCAGTAGTAGTCGGAATAAAGAATTAGACAGTTCTGCGACGTAGATAAGCTAAGCCGGTTAATGGAGAAAGAAACGGAAAGATAATCAGCAAGTTTACATGTTTTAACAGATATTAGTCGTGTGCATCTAGTCTATGTATCAACGTGAGTAATCCTATAGTCATGAGTAGTCTTGTAAAGTTTGCGTGTGTTCCACGTGTTGTGGACAAAGGATTAAAGTGTCCCGTAGCATGAGAAAGAAGGTCGGATGTGAAGATAGCCAATTTGGCTTGTGGTACTCACATTAGTTTGGTGCCAAAGACCCCAAGCAGTATTTGCTGCCAGCCAGCAAGGAGAAAAGAGGAGGAAGAGTTGCCGATTTCGCCTTTTATGCACTCGGTCACGTGATTGATAGCTGGCCTCCGGTTGGATAAGCCAGGAAGAAAATGGATTCAAAATCTCGAGCTGCGAGATCTAGCTCCTGCTTGTGATTGCAGCAATCTTTCGACTGCTACACTCCCTTTTCTTTAGATGCTACACCACTCATTTCCCTGATTACTCCACTTGCACTTGATCTTCCCCTTATAATGCTGAGTATTTAGCAAGGGAGATTAAGTATCATCTTTTTTTAAGTCTTTAGTATGACTAAACTGAGTATTGAACTGCACTCTCTTGGCCCATTAGCAAACACTCTCAGCATATATATCTCTCAGCCAAATAAAACACTGTTTTTAGTGGTATTTTTGTTGTTTTTTTCTAAAACATTGTGCCAGTAAAAATAAGTTCTTTTGTAGTGTCGAAACCCATTTGATTCCACATAATTTACGTGACTAAAAGAGGATTTAATTAGCCATTTTTATTTCGTTCAACAACAAAAAAAATTCTAGACAAAAAAATATCAAACAAGAAAATGTTTAATGTCGATGTGTAAAAAAATCGCACTTTGATTTGTTCAACTTGAATATGTGAAATAATAAGTTCAAGATGTACTTTGACCAAATAAAGTTCACATGAGGGCGGGGTCGCTATTTTATTTTTGATTGGGGAGTGGGGATGAATAATAATACTTTTTTTACAAGGGAGTCACCACTTATGAAGTTCTAAAGGTAACTCGAGGATAGCCCCATGTTTTGACAAGCTTCTGGGTTTGACCTTCACTCCTGATCTGAAATGGAACACGTACATCAAGTCTGTTGCCAAGGTCGCTGGAAAGATGGTGGGATCCTTCTACCGCTCCAGAAGATATCTCACTACTGATGCAATTCTCTATCTATATAAAAGCCAAGTACGTCCAAGGATGGAATACTGCTGCCATATCTGGGCAGGAGCTGCTAAAAACAGCCTATCCTGCCTTGACAGAGTACAAAATAGACTTCGTGGCTTAGTGGAGGATGCCCTTTTCTCTTCCCTGCAACCTCTCTCCCACAGAAGAGACTTGCAAGCCTGTCTTTGTTTTATCGTTATTTCCATGGCAGATGCTCGTCTGAACTCCAATCTCTGGTCCCCCCTCGCCAATCTTTTACAAAAAACACCCGTCTAGCTGAATCCACTGTCAAAAACTTTCCCCACTCTTTATCTATGCCTAAATCAAAACGTAGATTCCATGAACAAAGCTTCTTTCTTAGAACTGCACGCCTGTGGAACTCTGTTCCATCTGCCTGCTTCCCTCCTCACTACAACTTGGATGTCTTCAAGTCCAACGTAAACAAATTCCTGATGAACCGCCCCCCCTTAAGTAGACACTCTAAAATATCCACACTAACGTACTGTACTTACAATAACCCTTATCCATGAGTGGCTTCCGGGCCTTGATAAGTGGTGACCACCTTGTAAAAAAAAAATAAATAAAAATAAGGATCAGTGAGACAACAGCATAGTGATCAGTGCTGGTGGAAATGGGTAGCATTTGATTGAGCACAGCTGAATAAGAACTTGTTTACATTGGACTTGAAATCGACCATGTTGTAGTTAGCTGGAAAACAGTCCTGCAGTACAGAGTTCGGCAGGTAGACAGTTCTAGGAAATAAACTTTGTTCATGGGATTTCTGTTTAGATTTAATTATAAAGAATGGGAGAAATTGTTGACTTTTATTGATGCTTTTAAATTTTTATCATTGCTAGAAACTTTATAAACTAGCAATTTCTGGCAATTTATAAAGAGTGTGGTCATAGAAGAACGCTGGAGAAACTCTGTTCACACATTAAAAATAGTTTAATGCTCTTGTCATTGTTATATATTACTAGATGAGGAATTATTACCATTAAAAAAATCCAGTTAGTATTATGCATTTAAAATTGAGAAAAGCACAATTGAAAATCGTCTACGTTTTGTGAAGAAGTGAAAGCAAAATAAAATGGCTACCAAATTTAACCTAATGTCATGTTTATCTAACAATGAAACTCGAAATGATTCGTCGTGTAATAATATTTATTAATAATAATATAAAGTAACAATATTTAATAATAATAATAATAATAATAATAATAATATAAAGTAACAATATTTAATAATAATAATAGTAATAATAATAATATAAAGTAACAATATTTAATAATAATAATAGTAATAATAATAATAATATAAAGTAATAATATTTAATAATAATATAAAGTAACAATATTTAATAATAATAATAATAATAATAATAATATTAATAATATAAAGTAATAATATTTAATAGTAATATAAAGTAACAATATTTAATAATAATAATAATAATAATAGTAATAATATAAAGTAACAATATTTAATAATAATAGTAATAATAATAATATAAAGTAACAATATTTAATAATAATAATAGTAATAATAATAATAATATAAAGTAACAATATTTAATAATAATAGTAATAATAATAATATAAAGTAATAATATTTAATAATAATATAAAGTAACAATATTTAATAATAATAATAATAATAATAATAATAATAATAATAGTAATAATATAAAGTAACAATATTCAATAATAATAATAATAATAATAATAATAATAATAATAATAATAGTAATAATATAAAGTAACGGATGAAGTAAAGAATAGATACCCTGTAGCAGACGACGCCGCCTGGCGGTGCCAGGCGCACAATTCAACTAACACCGGTGATTCGACCTTGACATTGGCACAAGCACATGGCGTCAGTTGTTTTTAAACACGTCAAATAGCAAACATGCTCGAATCAGCATTTTTTTTTTAAATATATTTACAAAACCTTTGAAGATTTAAAAGAAAAAGTATATATTTACAAAACATTTTTTTAAAATAAGTAACAAAACGAACGTATTTAAATAAAAGATATTTAAATAAACGGGTGTCTCTGTTTCGGATTTTTGCGACCAAGATTGATTTTTATGTGCCGTGTTTTGGGGGGTTCTGTGTGCGTTTTTAAGACAATTCAATATTTATTCTTTAAAACATTAACTTCAGCGACAATTAATATATTTTCAAAATAATATTTTTAAATATTACATTTTTACGAATATTCGCGAGCAAGATTTAAAAAAAAAAGACGAGGTGTTTTTTTTTTCAATTAAATTATAAACTTTATTTGAACTTTCAACAAACTTTTACAGACATAAAAATAGACTTTATAGATATTTTATAATAATTTTTTAAAAATATATTTAACGAAAAGTTTTTTTTTTATCATTTCATTGGTGAATAAAATTTCAAAGTAATAAATGGTGAAAAAAAATATCTCGAAAAGAAAAAACACCTCGTCTTTTTTTTTTTTTTTTAAATAAAAATTTAATTTTAAAATTTCGATGTTTGAAAAACAGTCCATAATATATATTTCGGTATTATTATACAAACACCGTGACAGCGTTAGGGTTAGGGTTAGGGTTAGGTTTAGGGTTAGGGTTAGGGGTTAGGGTTAGGGGTAATTCGCTGTCACGGTGTTTGTATAGTTTTACCTATATTTCATTATAAAAGTTCTATTTTTGTTTGATAAAAAGAATAAAACAGTTAATAAAAAAAAACAGTCCATTAAGTTCAAATAAAGACTGTTTGAATAAAACTTATAAAAAAAGATATGAATAAAATAATATATTTTTTTATCTCGATTGTTTATACTTGTGATTTTATTATGCATAAAAAATTGCCTCGGCCTAAAAGGATTTCTCCTTCACTGACCACCGACATACATCGCACTGTAAATAAATATTGAATTGTATCAAAAACGCACAAAAAAAGAAATGGCCACAACCGTATAGAATGAACCTTTTTTTATAAGTTTTATTCAAACAGTCTTTATTTGAACTTTTTTTTTTAATCTTGCTCGCGAATATTCGTAAAAATGTAATATTTAAAAATATTATTTTGAAAATATATTAATTGTCGCTGAAGTTAATGTTTTAAAGAATAAATATTGAATTGTCTTAAAAACGCACACTAAAACCCCCAAAACACGGCACTTAAAAATCAATCTTGGTCGCAAAAATCCGAAACAGAAAGAGACACCCGTTTATTTAAATATCTTTTATTTAAATACGTTCGTTTTGTTACTTATTTTAAAAAAATGTTTTGTAAATATATACTTTTTCTTTTAAATCTTCAAAGGTTTTGTAAATATATTTTTTAAAAAATGCTGGTGAATATTCGAGCATGTTTGCTATTTGACGTGTTTAAAAACAACTGACGCCATGTGCTTGTGCCAATGTCAAGGTCGAATCACCGGTGTTAGTTGAATTGTGCGCCTGGCACCGCCAGGCGGCGTCGTCTGCTACAGGGTATCTATTCTTTACTTCATCCAAAGTAACAATATTCAATAATAATAAAAATAATAATAATAATAATAGTAATAATATAAAGTAACAATATTTAATAATAATAATAATAATAATAATAATAGTAATAATATAAAGTAACAATATTTAATAATAATAATAATAATAATATAAAGTAACAATATTTAATAATAATAATAATAATAATAAACACAACATAAAACTAGTTTTTATGCCTAAACAGATTTTTTTTCCATCGTCGCAATCTTTATAAAATTACCCATTTTCTAGGAAGGAACAGAGTTAAAATGTTGCAATAACATATTTTACCATTTTTTTTTATATTGGCCATTTTTTCTTTCGCTTGTTCGAATAAATTTGCTATAAATTATTGCTTTAATTCTTGATATTATTTATTTATTTATATTTTTTATTTATTTATTTATTTTTTTGCTATTATTTTGACCACTATTCTCATCTTAGTTGTTATTTTCACAGCATTTTGGCTAATATAACCTCCGACCTTCTTCAGGTACTTCTCTGAAACTTTTGTTTTATTTTTATGGTGGTCGTGACTGAACCCCCTTTATTTGATCCACAGAGGTAGATTGTTCTCGTTCTGTCAAACATGACCAGATTAATTAATTATTATGGTTATCTCTAAATTCTGTATGTTTCCTTTTTACTTCCGGTTTTTGCTGAACATTGTGTTACGCTGTGAAAAGTTCCTTCATGAGTAGTTCCCTGGATTCTGATTAATGTTTACCAGTTTTTTCAAATTTCTGTTATTCGGAAAAATAGTCAAGTTCGTTTGCTTAATAATCATAAGGTACATTTCCAGGGCATTACTCATGAAGCAAAATGGTCAAACCGGAAGTAAAAAAAAACATGCAGAACTTAGGAATAACTATTATTGTGTTATTCTTAGTTATTATTGTGTTATTCTTAGTTATTATTGTGTTATTCTTAGTTATTATTGTGTTATTCTTAGTTATTATTGTGTTATTCTTAGTTATTATTGTGTTATTCTTAGTTATTATTGCATGTTGTGAAAATGGAATCTTCAATCTCTAGAAGACTGTCAGTTAGAACTGATTGTGAATCAACACCTTTAACCATTGTGCCACGGATCTAGAGATTGAAGTAAAAATAAGTTGTTTATCAATAATTATGAAACCAATTTCAGTAATCACTATAGGTGACATGGTTGGGAAATCCTTTACTCTTCTGCCTGGCGATAATTCCGTTAAGCAAGTTATTTAACAAAAACCAGAATGCCTATAATCTGAGTCAGGGCCGCCAACAAGATCCAAATAAAAGAGTCAACCACTTGCTATTCATGGATGACCTTAAGTTGTATGCCAACTAAGATATTGGCTTTAGTCAACTCTTGCAGTTCATACGTAACTTCTCCAGAAATATTGAAATGGAGTTCATTTGAACAAATGTCTCAAATGTTCCATCATCGTTGGAAAGAAGGCTCACACGGAAAACATACAACTTGATGAAAGTACAGACAGGAAGGACCTAGAAGAGCAGTAAAAATATAAATATTTTGATATAGAAGAAAATGATTCAATTCAGCATGCTAAGATGAGAGAAAAATTGGCAGTGAATATATACACTGTGTAATAACAATTTGTAAAACAGAACTTACAAACAAAAACAAGATCACTGTCATTAACTAACTAGCCATGCCTGTTATAACATACAACTTTTACATTGTTGACTGACCACAAAGAGACATAATTAGACTATGCTCTAAAGCGTGGAAAATGCTGACACTGTACAGAATAGGATACAGAAATCAATGTCTGCCTAAGCTGTATCTGCCTAGGGGAGCAGGAGATATAGGTCTCACAGAAACTGGTCATTAGCATTGTGCTACTATCGTAAGCACCGGATAATATCTGATGAGTTCCCAAAATCTAAACCTCAAAATGGTGCATCAACAAAATGAAACGAGAGCCAGCAAGTGCAGGTTCGGCCACACAAAAGTAGAGAGTATGAGCCACCTGACATCCAACTGTAATGTTCTGCTGGGGACAGCTACTATATGACGCAACACAATGGAGTGTGTGAATAAATTAATTGCCAAACCAGTCAAACATTTGTTGCTGTCAGCCTGAAGTATGATTCTGTTCTGTCCTAAGAGGTTTACCTCCTCTTCCCAAGGCTTTACCTCCTTTTTGACTGTTAATCACCTTAAGAATGCCGACGGAGATGCTAAAGCATTTTTTGTATGTCAGTGTGCACTTTACCTAGTGCGCTGGCTTCTGCGAACCACATCTATCCTTGTGTTTAACCTTCTACAAAAGAGGTGAATAATATGTTTACTTATTCTCGGATTACATTTTTTTTTCTTTTTTTGAAAACTTTGTAAACACATTTTAGTCATTTAAAATCAACTTCAATAAAATATTGCAAAATAGGAAATTAAATGATGGATCTTACTTCCTGCATAATTTTATGTTATTTATTTATTTTTGTACTATTTTACAGTGTTTACTGTTTGGGTTCTGTAAAAAATTAATAAATAAATAAATAAAAATAAATAAATATAAAAAAGAAGAAAAAAAAACACGAAATTTATGCCGGAAATAAGACATGATTATTATTGAGTCTCACACAGGTCATCATCAGAGGTTGCTCACTGGCAACAACTCGTGGTGTTCCCTAAAGCCTATGTGACAATAAGTTACCTCATTTGTATATTGCATTAAAGAAAATTTATTTTAATAATTAGCCCTATGTTATTAATAGTTATTAGTAATAGTTTTAATTGTTCTGTTTAGGAATATTATTTAAAGTTGGTTTATTTAATTCATTTTTAATTATTATTAGCCAACATCAGTTGCATTTAAAAACAGAATTAAGCTTTATTTATTTAAAGCTATGAGAGTTAATTCCCCTTTTAGCTATAAGGGTTATTTCGTGTTTGATTTTCATGGATGAAAATGGACGTGTTTTATACTTCCATTAATAAAACATGTGGTCTACTTTCAAGAAAATTTTAACAGGAGTTAGGATATTCTTTGTATCTTAAATAATATGTGACTTAACCCTTTGCTCAGCAATATGTTTCGACCTGGCACCATTGAGTATATACAGCGTGTGTGTGTGGGTGGGTGGGTGTGTTAATTGCTGATGGCCTAAGGGTAAGTCAAGGGTGACTTTGTAATTAGATTTGAATCTTCCAACCAATAGTAATTATCATTTTCTGTACTGATGATTGCAAAAATATCAAACAAACAAATCTATAGGTATAAAATAATTGTCAATATTTATTTGAAAAATATTATAGTTATAAAGCCCCTTTAAGAAATTAAAATTGAGCCCTGTTTAGGGAATTAAGAAAAAAAATCAGTGAAATTTACCGCAAATGCAGCATTCTAAGTTCAGTGGTCAAATACACTCATAACTGTTTAGGACGCTTGCTTGCCGATTTGATATTTGTAGGCACTTAATCTCCTTCAATTTTTGTGTTAATTGCTGGTGGCCTAGAGATAAGCTGCTAGCCTATGAAGTCAAGTGTGACTTTGTGATTATGTTTGAATCTCCGACCAGCAGTAATCATTACTTTCTACACAGATGATTGCAGAAGCATAAAATCTGTAGGTATGGAAATATTTGTTAACATTTATGATAAAAATATTTGTTAATATGTATGATAAAAATATTTGTTAACATTTATTATGAAATATTTGTTAGCATTTATGATAAAAATATTTGTTAATATTTATGATAAAAATATTTGTTAACATTTATTATAAAATATTTGTTAACATTTATTATAAAAATATTTGTTAACATTTATTATAAAATATTTGTTAACATTTATTATAAAATATTTGTTAACATTTATTATAAAATATGTGTTAACATTTATTATAAAAGTATTTGTTAACATTTATTATAAAATATTTGTTAACATGTATTATAAAAATATTTGTTAACATTTATGATAAAAATATTTGTTTACATTTATGATAAAAATATTTGTTAACATTTATTATAAAAATATTTGTTAACATTTATTATAAAAATATTTGTTAACATTTATTATAAAATATTTGTTAACATTTATTATAAAATATTTGTTAACATTTATTATAAAATATGTGTTAACATTTATTATAAAAGTATTTGTTAACATTTATTATAAAATATTTGTTAACATTTATTATAAAATTTTTGTTAACATTTATTATAAAATATTTGTTAACATTTATTATAAAAATATTTGTTAACATTTATTATAAAATATTTGTTAACATTTATTATAAAATATTTGTTAACATTTATTATAAAATATGTGTTAACATTTATTATAAAAGTATTTGTTAACATTTATTATAAAATATTTGTTAACATTTATTATAAAATATTTGTTAACATTTATTATAAAATATGTGTTAACATTTATTATAAAATATTTGTTAACATTTATTATAAAATATTTGTTAACATTTATTATAAAATATGTGTTAACATTTATGATAAAAATATTTGTTAACATTTATTATAAAATATTTGTTAACATTTATTATAAAATATGTGTTAACATTTATTATAAAAGTATTTGTTAACATTTATTATAAAATATTTGTTAACATGTATTATAAAAATATTTGTTAACATTTATGATAAAAATATTTGTTTACATTTATGATAAAAATATTTGTTAACATTTATTATAAAAATATTTGTTAACATTTATTATAAAATATTTGTTAACATTTATTATAAAATATTTGTTTACATTTATGATAAAAATATTTGTTTACATTTATGATAAAAATATTTGTTAACATTTATTATAAAAATATTTGTTAACATTTATTATAAAAATATTTGTTAACATTTATGATAAAAATATTTGTTTACATTTATGATAAAAATATTTGTTAACATTTATGATAAAAATATTTGTTAACATTTATGATAAAAATATTTGTTTACATTTATGATAAAAATATTTGTTAACATTTATTATAAAATATTTGTTAACATTTATTATAAAATATTTGTTAACATTTATTATAAAATATTTGTTAACATTTATTATAAAATATGTGTTAACATTTATGATAAAAATATTTGTTAACATTTATTATAAAATATTTGTTAACATTTATTATAAAATATGTGTTAACATTTATTATAAAAGTATTTGTTAACATTTATTATAAAATATTTGTTAACATGTATTATAAAAATATTTGTTAACATTTATGATAAAAATATTTGTTTACATTTATGATAAAAATATTTGTTAACATTTATTATAAAAATATTTGTTAACATTTATTATAAAATATTTGTTAACATTTATTATAAAATATTTGTTAACATTTATTATAAAAATATTTGTTAACATTTATGATAAAAATATTTGTTAACATTTATGATAAAAATATTTGTTTACATTTATGATAAAAATATTTGTTAACATTTATTATAAAATATTTGTTAACATTTATTATAAAATATTTGTTAACATTTATGATAAAAATATTTGTTAACATTTATGATAAAAATATTTGTTAACATTTATTATAAAATATTTGTTAACATTTATTATAAAAATATTTGTTAACATTTATGATAAAAATATTTGTTAACATTTATTATAAAATATTTGTTAACATTTATTATAAAAATATTTGTTAACATTTATGATAAAAATATTTGTTAACATTTATGATAAAAATATTTGTTTACATTTATGATAAAAATATTTGTTAACATTTATTATAAAATATTTGTTAACATTTATTATAAAAATATTTGTTAACATTTATTATAAAATATTTGTTAACATTTATTATAAAATATTTGTTAACATTTATTATAAAATATTTGTTAACATTTATGATAAAAATATTTGTTAACATTTATGATAAAAATATTTGTTAACATTTATGATAAAAATATTTGTAAACATTTATTATAAAATATTTGTTAACATTTATTATAAAATATTTGTTAACATTTATGATAAAAATATTTGTTAACATTTATGATAAAAATATTTGTTTACATTTATGATAAAAATATTTGTTAACATTTATTATAAAAATATTTGTTAACATTTATGATAAAAATATTTGTTAACATTTATTATAAAAATATTTGTTAACATTTATTATAAAAGTATTTGTTAACATTTATTATAAAAATATTTGTTAACATTTATTATAAAAATATTTGTTAACATTTATTATAAAAATATTTGTTAACATTTATTATAAAAATATTTGTTAACATTTATTATAAAAGTATTTGTTAACATTTATTATAAAAATATTTGTTAACATTTATGATAAAAATATTTGTTAACATTTATTATAAAAATATTTGTTAACATTTATTATAAAAATATTTGTTAACATTTATTATAAAAATATTTGTTAACATTTATTATAAAAATATTAAAAATTTGTACAAATATGGAGATCATGTTAAATCATTTGAATAAAATCTTTGTTATTTTTGTATGTGATATTTGGAAAAATAAACATCATATTGTTTTGTTTTAAAGCTATAAATGAGATGTTATTTTTTGGCATTTATAGGGACGCCCTGTACATGAGGACTTAATTTTGTGCCGAGCATAATTTAACTATAATCAACAAAATTCGACAGAAAATTTGCATAAAATTTATTTAATTTTATCAAAATCTGCATCATTTGCATAATTCGGACAACTATTCTCACCTTAGAAATTTCCCCCGCTTTCTTTCTCCTCCTCCTCCTCCTCCTCCTCCTCCTCTCTTTCTCAGAATATCACTTTCGTAATTATTTGCATTGTTTCATGTCTCTCACTACTTTGCATATCATTCGTCCCACCTTACAGATAACAATTAACTGATCTCTTACTATGAAGACTGAGTGATGCAAAGGTTATGCATACCAGTATTGTGAACACTTAATAATCCTCGTCGCCAGTGTTGTGATCTAGTAAAGGTCCAGAAGAAAGACACAACTTGGTATTTAGTCAAAAAAAAATGTATTGAAAAAGAAAACAAATACAATAAATAAAGTGGTTACACATTTGGATGACTACCATTTGTGCATAACGTCGAGATGCCTATTCTAGTGATTGAACGATTCCAATATTTTTCTCGATTCTGATTCAATTACCAATTGTGATTCAAACTGTTTTAAATTTGTAAATAAGGTTAAGTTTTTTTGTGTTTTTTAAGGTGTATTACTGAAAAAAAAACTATAAATTTTAATTTTAATGGAAGTTTAAAATCAATAAATAATTTATCATTTCATACTTAATATGAGTTGTGGAAAAAAAAAGTTTTAAACAAACAATTCATGCATTCATTCTTTTTACGGACTGCTATCCTTATCTCCATAGTTGTTGTTGTTGTTGTTGCTGCTGCTGCTGCTGCTGCTGCTGCTGCTGCTTCTTCACCATGTTTCAGCCAACTCATCCTCTGACCTTCTGCAGATGATTAACCGTGACAGGATAGGAATGCTGAATCTTGTAACTTATCTGTTAAAGTTATCGAACTTGGTGGCCTTCTTCTATATATTTAGTTATGCCCCTTGTCTCAAGTGGATATTCAATATGGCCTCTGGTCAACAGTAACACGTGTTTATCCTACATCGTGAGATGTACTAAGTAAACTAAGTAACAATTACTGCTTTCCATACTTGTCATTGCCTCACCTCGTTTTAGCCAACTACTTCTCTTGCCTGTTTGGGTAGGAATGAAACTGCTATTTCAGACAATGCTCATTTCGGGTCCATGGCACAGTGGATAGAGGCTTTGAGTTTCTATGGTTGCCGGTGAGCATTGTCTGAAGATAGTAGTTTCAATCCTACTCAAGTAAGCCAGAGAATTAGTTGGCCAATACATGGTGAGACAACAACAACTATGGAAGGCAGTAATTACTGGGATAAGTTAGAAGACTCAACATTCCTATTTCATTGCAGTAAATCACCTGAAGAAGACAAAAGGATGAGTTGGCCAAAACATGGTGAAACAACAACTATGAAGATGAGGACAACAGTCCACAAAAAGAATGAATGCACAAAATATGAAGCATCATCTCAAAAAGGATTCCAAAAATAAAAAATAAATAAAAACAATTAAAAGACTCGTTTTTGGTATTAGAAAATAGGCACCAATTTTTCTGATTCCGATACCTCAAAAAGTTCCAATTTTTTTAATTTCCAATTTCCGATTCTGTTTAACCATCCCAACGCTAGCATATCCTCCCAGTCTTTACAGTAAGAAGAATAGTTCGTTGTTATCTGTATGAGGGGCACCACAGCACTTAAAAACATTCACCATTTTGTTCCAGCAACTAAAAAAACTTAAGTACAGATAAAAAGTGTGCACTGTGACAATCAAACAAATCAAACAAAAAAAACAAAAAAAACAACCTCATCGGATAATTTCCATTGTTTTATTTGAACTGTTCTCACCTGAAGTGTTATTCTCACAATGTTGATATAACTGCCGACCTTCTTCAGGTGTATCTTATCCAACTCGGGAGTACTCTCTGTCAAACTTGGGAATATGTACAGAATTTTGAACCGGATCACGTGCCATAATGTATAAAATACTAAGTAATATTCAGTTCTAAGTGACACTTTTCTGGAGGGTGAAGGTTCAATTCTCAATGTGGGTGAATTACTTAAGATTTCTACCCGGTCATGTCCCAAAATTAAATTAGAGCATAACCAGTATTTTGACCAATTTTAATGACAATTAGTCAAGCGATGTGAGCGGTAGGCTGTACACAAACACAACCAAAAACTTAACCGCGTTGGCAGATGTAAAAAGGGAGATCACTCAACTTATTAAAAATTTTCCACTTAAAACATGCGAAATCAAATCTCAATTGAGAATAATTGAGTGAATAATAAGGTATTGAGTAGTTTGTGCTATAAACATGAAATTGTGAATAAGGTGATTTTAATTGACTGAAATATTTTGAATTTTGTCTTCTTCTTCCTTGTCAGTCTCAGCCAATCAAAGGTGGCCTTAATAATAAAATGGCATTGGATCAAGAAGGAATTGTCACTGAATAGTTAATATTACAGGTGTATGGTATGCGTGACCATGGAGATCAGATTTAACCTGTCATTATGATATATTTACTTGAAAATCTAGATCTCTTTGTCCTTTTATCAGGTTGACAAGAAAATACTTGTGGTTTTTACTTTTAAATTCAGATGAACATATCTCAACTCAAGCAAAATTTATTGATCAAAATAAGCACACTTTTGCCAATGCAAAACAAGTGTAACCAGTAACATAAAAACCTTGCGTTCTGGTGACGCTGAAGTCGCTGATGGTGTTTTTGATATCGCATAGATTTTTTAAGCATTCCTTATGTAGAAAGTTATCAAGATGCTTGAAAAAGTGGTAGTCAGTAAATCAGAGGTCTAGAGAGTATGGCGGATGAGGCAGTTTCATAGCCCAATTCGTTCAACTTCTGCAGGGTCGGTTTAGCAACATGCAGCTGGGCATTGTCATGGAAGAGAATTGGGCCTTTTCTGTTGACTAATGCTGGGTGTTGTTGTCAAAGTTCCTGATGCATTTCATCCATCTTCTTTGCCGTCATGGTTTCGCCTGCATTCAAAAAACTGTAATAGATGACACTAGTCGCAGACCACCAAACAGTCAGCATGACCTTCTTTGGTGCAACTCTGGCTCTGAGAAGTGTTGTTGAGCTTCGTCAGCATTTAACCACTGAGCTGAGCATTGCTGGTTGTCATAAAGAACCCACTTTTTATCACAAGTTGAGAAACGGGTCGTTCTTGTTCATAAAAGAAGAGAAGATGGCACTTCATAACGGCATTTCTTTTGGTTGTCATTCAAATGTTAAATTTGAACTCAATCTCAAATAAAAAGTCTCAAACTCAAATCCAACTGTTCTCTTCTCTCTGCACTTTCCACACTGACGCCCAAAATAAAGAAGACGGCTCTTTTATAGAGAGACCCAACCACATCTCATTTGCATACCCCCTCTCGTCACATCACGTGATTTTCAGTCCATAAATACCAGGGGGCGGCCATTTTTATTTTCTCTTTTTTTTCTTTCCTAACACGAGCCGCACGATGCATGAGGTAAGGTTCTTTACTTTTAACCACACATGGCTCAGTGTATTTTATAACCGAGATATGTCAGGCATATCTGCTAGCTTAGATAAAGACTTTTGCAGTTTTAACAAAAGAGCTACAATATCAGGCCGTCTCCATTTACACTGAACATCCACAGAATGCCAACATCAATACATTACATATGAAAGAGTTTGCTGTGGAATTTCCTCAGGTCCCATGAGTATATAGTTATTACGATATATATATATATATATATATATATATATATATATATATATATATATATATATATATATATAAAATTCACCTGTCATCACTTTTTAAAAGATGGAATACCCTGATCGTGGAAGACAAAGTGCAAGCAAACAAGGTCCACAGATATATAAATTTCATCAAATTCATATAATTTTTTATATACCCGGCTTTAATAACTCCTTGTCATTATACTGTTGTAAATGTTATTATTTTGTTCCATTAATTAATGTATTGAATATTCTATTAAATCGTATTTTTATTTTATTTTATTATTCAATGACTTTTTATTTTATTGTTTAGTCAATGTAATATTAAATATATTGATTCTTATTAATATTGTATCATTATTTCATATTTCTGATATCTGACCCTTTTACAAATTGTTAGTTATCTTGGTATTATTTCCTTATCTCTTATACATCCTGTATATAATATTTTGATTGCAGAAATTCCCCTCTGGGCCAAATTTGCTACAACAGATACCACATACAAATTTGTTATGTCTAAACCATTATCCACCATCTTATGTAATTTTAGAAAGTCGTTTTAGACATATTTATTCATTATGATAAAATCCTACATTGCATCCTAGGAGAAACATCATCACACTCGCCACATTCATGGTTACTATGTTTTAGAACTTTTATACACTTCCTAGATTATAATATCTACGATTTGCGAAGGGACACCGTATCTACATTTATTTACATCGACTTTTATAAAACTTGTAAACTTTTTTCACTGAAAATATTTCTCTGAATCTGGCTCATCCTAAAACTACTTCTCCCATTACAAAACACCCTTAAGTAAAACTTTAAAAACTAGTGTGAAACACATTCCTAAAACTGGTGAACGAAATCTCATATATTGCACACTGTATTCTCCTGACCTCACACCAATAAGTCATCAACTCTTGAGAAGTTTTCAAAACCATTTAGGTAGACACGTCAAGAGAAGTTGTAAAAAATATTTTGTTTTCTTTTTTTTTTAATTTCTAACCAAAGGAATTTCATGAATGGGGCATTAAAATTCTTATTGACAAGGTAAAGACGGCAAAGGGAATGGTGGCATTGCATTAACCATTAAAAAATCTTATATTGTGCTTCTTTATTGTTTCATTGGATCTTTTATTTTAAACTAAATTTATAAACAAAGTTTTAACTAAATCAATCAAATCCATTAAAAGAAAATAGCAAAGTGCAACAAGCCTTGTAAAAAGCCATATTAGAAGATGTGTACATCTATATAACGTCTGAATGTTTGTCCAAAACGACTTCTTGGTGCTACCAGATCAGGCCGTCTGAAGATATCAACTTGCTGATTTAAATGCACCAAACATGTATATTATTGTTTTTATTTCATTTTCCTTTTCCCAAACTTAATCAAATCAAGCAAAGTCCAAAACAAAAATAACAATTTCCTCTACAAAACAACAAAACCAAACCAAACACGATGAATAAATATTTAAAAATGTAAAGAATTTGAAGCATAATTTTTTTTTTCCAAAATTACTAGATTCAGCATTAAATAACCTGAAAAGGCGTGATATGCTTGAAAAAAAAAAAAATTAATAAAAATAAATAAATAAACACGCTAAATAAAAATGTGAAAACTATCATGTTATAGTCTGTAGAGAAACATTCCTACAGTAATGTGTTCTACAGGTGAGAAGTTCTTGAAGAAAAATATAAAGACTTGAAACATCAAAGTTTTTTTTCAAAAATTACTGGATCTGATATTAAAAAATTAAAAAAAAAATCTGAAATGGAACACGTACATCAAATCTGTTGCCAAGGTCGCTGGAAAAATGGTGAAATCATTCTACCGCTCCAGTCATTGCTCATGCAATTCTCTACCTGTATAAGGGCCAAGTACGTCCAAGGATAGAGTACTGTTGCCACATCTGGGCAGGAGCTGCTAGAAAGACCTTATCCTGCTTTGAAAGAATTCAAAATAGACTTTGTATTCTAGTGAGGCCCTTTTCTCTTTTCTGCAACCTCTTTCTCACAGAAGAGACGTTGCGAGCCTGTTTCTGCTTTATTGTTATTTTCATAGCAAGTGCTCATCTGTGCTCCAATCTATGGTCCCTCTTGTCAAACTTTCACGAAAAACACTCGTCTAGTTGAAACCACTATCAATAATTTTCCCCACTCTTTATCTGTGCCTAAACCTAAACGTAGATTCTATGAACAAAGATTCTTTCTTAGAACTGCACATCTTTGGAGCTCTCTTCCGTTTGCCTACTTTCCAGCTGACTACAATATGGTTGTCTTCAAGTCCAACATAAACAAGTTCTTAAGTAATTCAATTTACCAAATTTCCACGACTAACGATTACTATGATATTTCCCCATTGACTACTGTACACTTATTAACCCTTATCCTCGAGTGGCATCTGGGCGTTGATAAGTGGTAACTCCTTTGTAAAAAAATAAAATAATAATAACTTGTAGAAAAAATTGTGAGTTTTATTAAGCGTTTCATGTGTCACACTTTTGGAAGGTATTCCTATAAATTCAATAATATGTAGGTTTTATGGTTCTGAATTTTTGAGATGAGGATTGGTTATTCTTATTATTTGGAATTCTTTGGACTACCATTCTCATTTTGAGTGCTGAGTGTCATTTTCACATTTCATTCGAGGTAACCTCTGACCTTCTTCAGGTGTATCTTGTTAAACTCAGGAATTTGGACAGAATTTTGAATAGAACACTTTATTTACTTCACGTGGGGGTAGCATGCTCTAATTCTGTCACCCACAACTGGATAAAGGTCCAAAGTAATTTGCAACCATATTTTTCTCAGCGTGGGTGACTGAAAAATACAATTGCAAACTACTTAAGACTTCTATCAAAACATGGCTGATGGAATGAGAACATGCTACCTCCGTGAAGTAAATACAGGGTTCTGTTTGAAATTCTGACCAAATTCCTGAGTTCGACAACATACACTTGAAGAAGGATGGAGGTTAAAGTTATATCGACCGAAACGTGAAAATGGCACTCAAGATGAGAACAGTAGACTGAAGAATTCAAATATTATGAATGTAAGTTTTAATATGTAAGTTCTAATTTTCATTGTTTTTGATATAAACATGGAACTAAATCTAATGTTGAAATTCCAATTTGATGGGTGAGCATCCCTTAGTTGCACTTATTCCCAGGTCCACTTTGTCTCGGGTTGGTAATCTCTGTTAGGGTTCTATCTATGATTTATCAAAAACAACTTCGAAACCTGGTAGGTGATGCACTTTTTTTTCCTGCAGCCTCTTTTCCACAGAAGAGACGTTGCAAACATGTCTCTGTTGTATCCTTATTTTCATGGCAAGTGCTCGTCTGAGCTCCAATCTATGGTCCCCTTTGTTAAACTTTCACAAAAAAACACTTGACTAGCTAGAACTACTATTAACAGTTTCCTCCACTCTTTATCTGTGTTTAAACGCAGATTTCAAGAACACAGCTTCTTTCCTAGAACTGCCAGCATGTGGAACACTGTTCTATTAGCTTGCTTCCCAGCCGACAGCAGAATGGTAGCCTCCAAGTCTAATATAAACAAGTTCTTGTTGAACTGTCCTCTTAAATTATCAAATTGTACCCAACTTACACCATTAACAATCACTACATTACCACCTTACATTCATTAACCTTTATCCTTGAGTGGCTTTGGGACCTTGATAAGTAGTGACTCCCTTGTAAAAAAAAAAAAAAACATTTCTTGGAGGCAGCAATCTTTTATACACCTTTCTCAAATCTCAACGTTGTTCCATAGAATAGGGAACAAGATTTATTGGTCACTGTTGTAGCATTAAACATGAGGTCATCAGCAATGTACTTTTGCGAATGAGAAATCAGTGGGGAGGTTGCAGAGAACGTATGCCAGTCAAGAAACAAAGGACACACAATGCACATATGAAGATCTATTTGGGAGAGTTTGAGTTACCTACTATACACAATCTTCAAGTGTTTTTTATTGAATTTCTTTTTATTGCATTTTCACTCCAAACAAGACCACTTTGATGTATGGGGCTACTATCTATGACATAATTTGCAGGGATACTATTGTAATGTGGGTTTTACACTGTGTCACTACATATCAAATCCTGGAACCACACATTATCATCACAAAGGAACAAACGAAAAAAGGGTAAGAAATAAAAATCCGACTTGCCATTTTTTTAAAAGTGAAAATGAAAAGCATTTATTACTGGTTCTTCCAACAATAACACATTTCATTACCTTTCAAAAGTCTTTTCTCACACACATATGTTTTACAATGCTCTGCATGCTACATCCGTGAAGTAAATAAAGTGTTCTATTCAAAATTTCATCCATGTGCTTTTTTAAAGTCTCTCTCCCCACCACTTCATGCTGGCCATAGTCAGCGTTTTCTCACTCTCATTTTCACACGTCAATCTTCCCCATCGCACTTTGCTTCCTTTCCTGACCATGTGGTGTATTTTTTACTTTCTTTTTCTCTCCTTCTTCTTTCTCATGACGTAAGTGCATGCACACTTGCCAATTTGCATAGTACTTTAAATGCAGTTGTTGTTGTTGTTTTTCTCGTTCATCAATGCTCTGTTACAATAAGGGCACTATACAGGGAGCTGAGCAGCAAGATGTCTGTTTATATTATACTTGAACTTCTGCATGTCAGTACAGTCAGGGAAGCAGGAACCTGGAAGAGAATTCTATAGCCGAGCAGTATGAGGGAAGGAACTACTAGAGTAGAATGCTTTCTAGCGTCTAGTGATCTCTACTGTGTAGTATGGGATAGGATTTAGCTGTTTGTTGGGTTTTACGTCAAGGGTGTACAAGGGCTTGTAGTTTGTTGGGGCACCTACTATTAAAATACTTGTAAATACTTGGGATACAACATTTCATCGATGGGACAGAGGTTGAAGCCTAGCTGACAGTGCGGGACCTATCAGATTGGCAACTCTCTTTTGAACCTTGTCTAAGAGTGAGAGACTAGTAGTAGATGCACCGGCCCAAATGTGGCAACAATACTCCATACATGGGTGAATGGTGGCCTTGTAGAGATGTCTCTCTATACAAAGGATTTGTCAAGTCAACCTGACATAAGAATAATTCACCGTAGAAATAAACAATAACAAATATTAAAAACTGAATGTTCTTGTTTTTTTTTTTTATAGTCTTTCTCTTTTTCCTTACTGTGACGTCACTTTGCACATGGCTTGGCGTTTGCACACAGCCGCGATACGCACGCCCGCACTCTGTTACATATCTATCAAGTTAGATATGTTTAGATATTTCTCGGCACAGGACTTGTTAACTGATTATTATGAATTATGAAACTTTGCGGCTATGCATAAGGATTCATAATGTGTGCTATATTTAGTTTAATTTAGTTTTATCCAAAAGGAGTAAAAGAGGGTTGTGCAGATTTTTGTGAAATTTTAACAATAAGCATAAGACATCAATCTATGTCATATTCTGCTGAGGTAGACTGTACATTATGCTCCTTTTCCAAATACCCCAATTCACTTCCATGGCACTAAGTTTACAGACTTGCATGGACTTTCTCTGTTTTTCTCATTTAATTTCTTGTTTTGTTTCACTTTTAACCACGTAACATAAAGAAAGAAAAAATAATTCAGATTAAAAAAAATTGCAATATTCATTACTTATACCGGTCCTGGGACAGGTATTCTATAAGTGTATTTATAAAATAGTCTTTTGATAAGTCCAGTGAAAGTGATTAAATTAAGGGTAGATGACAAGAGGAGTAGTGGGAGAAAGTGAATGACGTAAATAATCAAAAGATAAAGAGAGAAGTAAAAGAAGATGAAGAGAGGGAAAGAAAGAAGAACAAAGAGTAAAAAGGAGGAAAAGAAAGAGAGAAAGGATAAAAGGAGAAAGAAAGAAAAGAATGAATACAAAACAATTTATATTTATTGTAAATACATACAATTAATCAAAGGACCATTAAACCAGGTCGAGTATCGGTGTGGGGTCTGTTCGTATTTTAGTGTTTATCTCATGTATATAGTCATATTATAGAATTATTAGACTCCCCACCTCGTTAAAAATGGGCAAAAGTTATGTCCCGTTGACTTAGAGTGAGTTCTTTATGCCAAATTGATGGCTGAATATGATTAAATTTGTGTTAATTTTTGCATCAAATACTAATCCTTATCGATAATTATTAATCCTTAACTGTGCATCAAACAGATACCATAATATTTAGTTCTCTGCACCTTATCATAAAAAAGGCCCATGCAAAACTTCAGACAGATCGGCCCAGTAAGTGCTGAGAAAAAGTGGAATGGACAGATAGATAGATTTGTAGATCTATAGGATACTGGCAGGTGTGAGTAGATTTCTAATACAGCAGAGGGAACCTACCTTAATCGCCTGAGGTACCCTTTCTAGGAAATGCCGATAGGCCTGCTCAGAAATATTTTGTAGGCTAGAATGTGCTTATCCTAGTGTGTTGACTTCTTGCAACCATATCTGACCTTGTGCCTAAACTCCTGGCAAAGAGATAAATACTACGTACAACTACGTACAAACATGACACCCAACAAAAAATAATTCATATACATTTCCAGTTGTAATATATTGCCTGCCATTTTCTTGTGTGTTTATCCTGTAAAACATGATGTACACAACAGTAACATTTTGAAACATCAATATTGTACAGAGCTGATTCTGATGGCTAACTGGTTCTAAGCACCATTGTTTTCCATTGAGCATGCTCAAAATGAACCAGAGAGTACGAAGAAATTTACTGCAGACGTTTGATAAAATGAAGAATATATCTACCCTTGTACGCCATGTTTCTGTCTGAAAGGTAAAGTAGCAAGTAAATATCTTTTATTGTTTTGATTTTATTTATTTTCTCTTCAAAAGATAAAGATCAGGTGTGGTTTTGAAAAGCCAGTGCAATATGTTTAGTACACTCTGGCCTACAAAATTGCCTGAGCAACCTATCAACATTCCCAGGTATGGGCGCTCTAGGTGATTAGACATATACTAATTCTTTCTCCAAAGGAAAGTAAAGCCTGGGATGGTGAACCTCCTGAGATTGAATAGGACTATACTTGAGAGCAACAAGGTCACTATGAGACTGATTGTCGAAGACGTATCCATATTTATAAATATCGACTAGGAAAGAAGTGTCCTTATGGGTTAAGTGAAGTGGGAACTGGGTTTGATGTTGGGTAAATCTTTAACTATTTTGGAAGTTGATGTTATTTTTGTTTGTTTGTTAGTTGAGACATTACAATTTTAGAGTTATTTATTAAGATTTAGTTTTAAATATTTCTAATTATTTATGTGTGTGTATATTTATATATATATGTGTACACGCACATATATATTTTCCCAAAACCTCTGGAGGGGAGATTAAAACTTGCTTCTATGTTTTCAAATGATCTGAAATAACAGCAAAGGGGAGACTTGATTCCAAATATTTCTTATATGTTATATCTTCCCTCTTTGGTTTTCATACATAAAGTAAATTTCACAGTGTATAAGGATTATTTGAGACTGAAGATATTCATAATCGCCCCTTATTTCCAAAAGAGAGGAGATATAACAAATGAGAAATATTTGGAATCAAGTCTCCTATTACTGTTATTTCAGATCATTTGAAACCATAGCAGCAACTTTTAGTCTCCCTTCCATCAAGGCCAAAGGTTTTGAGGAAATATTAGATATTTTGTAATTCATATGCAAAACTAGGAAAATAACTGACTATGATTGAAACATTTTATGGCTGTAAAAAGTACCCAAAATAGGCTTTAGATGATGGATAATCGCCTTAATGTGCAACCTTAAGGGCTAATATCACATAGCTCACTACATAAGTCAGATTATTACCTTTCTAACGAGCCTTCATTTGTTAAATTCTGATCAATAGTCGCTGAGATTCAGAACTTATAAAATTACCAAAAAAGGTGGTATAAAATATATATATATTGCTCATATCTTTGGTTTTATGGGACGAAACTACATGAAAATTTGCAAGCTTTTTGAAGATTATAATACTATTGTATGGTTAAAATTTTATGACTATTGGTAAAAAAAAGAACCTATATTTTGCAAACCAATAAAATATGCCCAAATTTGCCTACATTTGTATATATAGTGTACTGGCTGGCCAGCTTCAGTTTTGTTGCTTTGGTTGTATTCCCTATGGATTTCCTAGGTCACTAATGGGAATATACATATAAAATGGCAGAAACACTAGAGGATGACATTCAATCTGTAGTGGAATAGAGACAAAAATGGATGGTCATATTCAATGCTGCCAAGACTAAACTTGTTCCTTCAATAATTACAAGAAACATTCTCTATCACCAATAGCAATGGCCAAAGACTCTTTTTCTGAAAGTACATCTTTTAAACTCCTTGGCCTAACGTTCACAGGAAACATGAGTTGGAACAATTACATTGAGAGTATTGCCAGGACCACTGCGAAGAAGGTAGGTTCTCTCTACCGTGCTAGAAAGCTACTAGTGCTTGAAAGTATCCTGTACCTCTATAAGGCCACCATTCGCCCATGTATGGAGTATTGCTGTCATATTTGGGCTGGTGCATCTGCTACTAGTCTCTCGTTCCTAGACAAGGTTCAAAAGAGAGTCGCCAACCTGATAGGTTCTGACCTGTCATCTAAGCTTCAGCCTCTGCCTGTTCTACAAGTACTTTAATGGTGAATGCTCCAACAAACTGCAAGCACTTGTACCCCCTCAACTTAAATACCCCCGACAAACCCGACAAGCAGCTAAATCCCACCCATTCACAGTAGAGATCCCTAGATGTAAGAGAGCCTTTTACGCCAGTAGTTTCTTCCCCAGAACCGCTAGACTTTGGAATTTCCTTCCGGGTTCATGCTTCCCCAACTGTACTGACATGCAGAAGTTCAAGTGTAACGTGAACCGATATCTTGCTGCCCAACTCCCAACATAGTACCCCTGTAGCTTATGTCCCTGATAGTAGCCCCCTACATCAAAGTGGCAATGTGCCTAGTTTGGGGTTAAAATGTAATAATATATATATTAGTGTTGGGACGATTAATCGGAGTCGGAAATTTGGAAGTATCAGAATCTGTATTCGAATCGGAAAAATTTATACCTATTTTCCGATGCCAAAACGATTCTTTTAATTGTCTTTTTTTTTATATGATTTTGTTTAAAGCAAATCCTCCATTGCTGATAATGATAAAATAATAAATATTTATTGATTTTAAAATACCAGTAAAGCTAAAATCGATAGATCATCTTCCACAAGGCTATTTTAGGAAAATATCTGCATATTTAACATGTGTTTTTACGAAAATCGGAGAAAATAACGATCTTATAGTCAAATAATTAGAGATTTATAAAGAATCGGAATCAGTAATTGTATCAGAATCGGGAAAAATATTGTAATCGTCCCATCACAAATATATATATATATATATATATATATATATATATATATATATATATATATATATATGATTACAAATTATAATTATAAACAGAAATCCATCCCTGTTAAATGAAATATGTTAACTTTTATTGGTTGGATTAAAAATATCAAATTACATCACTTGACCTTGTTAATGATTAGGGCAACAGATGTTTCAACTTTGAAAGCAAACGACTACTACTACTACTACTACTCGATATTCAATTTTAAATTTTTTATTAAATTTTAGCATAAATTGGAATTGAAGTTTTTCTTATAAAACAACAATTTTGAAAAATGTTCAAACTAGCATTTTCATCAAAATCCAATCAAAGTTTTAATGGATATGAGCAGCAAAAGATATTTTCATATCCCGCTTTTCCATTTTTCGTGATCATAAGACCAGATATAAGTTTCCCTCACACGAGTGCTTATTATTTTGTGCCTTTTGTTGATAACTTGCATGAGAGTCGCAAGAGAAAAGGACAATAGCAAAAAAAACTATTGGATTTACGTATACATACATATATATATATATATATATATATATATATATATATATATATAATAGTGAGAATGTGTGTGCGAGGACATTTCTCGACCTATGTACTCAACGAATTTTTTATCTACAACTTGAAATTGAGTATATAGGGTGTTCAGACATGTGGAAAATGTTTTAATCGGTTTTAATCCGGAAAAAGGGGCTGCTAAGGGGTCAAAATTAGGGGTCATCGGTTTTTTGTCTGTTTGCTAAATGTTTCATGAGGTTTGAAATAACCAGAAAAATTTTGAAAACTTATTTCACTCATTTTTTAAGATGAGAGGGTGAGGTTCATACCTTGCCTGAAAGGTATTATTGCATTAGTGAATCCAATAAAACATTCCATCATTTTTGTTCTCGATCAATGAAGGAGGAATCCTTCTAAACTAAGGCAATTTTTATTTTTGTCCCAATCTACAGTACTCCTTTTTGGGGAGGTGGATTTTTCCTACATTAAGAACCAACCCTGTGTCAAACTCTGCCGTCGTGGAGAGGTAATAAAATAGAGAATCTTATTGTTAAGTGTTTTTTTTTTTCATTTCTTTAGTCGGACAAAGGAACCACTGAATTGTGATTGTTATTCGCAACAACCAGGTTAAATGGTGACAACAAGTCAGTTGAAAAAACTGAGGAAATACTTCCGGTCACACAGACTGGAACACATCAATTATTGGCATGCTGACAGAAGTAAAAGTTATCTATATATGGGAAATGAGTATAGTGTAATATATATATATATATATATATATATATATATATATATATATATATATACCCAGGTCGTCGCACGTATGGGTTCGTGCCTATGTTGGGGCACGTCACTGATGAGATGCAGTACATCGAAACCCACTTTGAGTCTGGCGTTGTCCGTTGCTGATGCAATTGCTCGATTCCATCTAATTCTGGGTTCTAGCTTTATCAGGAAAAAGTGTATATTAATGGGTATTTATATATATCTATCTCCTCTTAATGTCTAATATATGTAGAAAAAAGTGGTCCATCCTTCGTAGAGACGTGATGCCCCTCAACAAATAGGTTGTTCCGAAATCGTGTTGGGGAGTGGACTAATTTCAGTTAATGTTCGTAGATGTGATATCTACCACCTGCATACCAGCAGTAACTATCTTAGTTGTATATGCCGCGTTACTTGTCACATAGTAGAATGTAGAACTAGATAAAATATAAAAATTAACGCACTTCATACGTGCGATGACCTGGGTTCGCGCATATGTCGGAGCACGTCACTGATGAGATGCAGTACATTGAAACCCACTTTAAGTGTGGCGTTGTCCATTGTCGATGCAATTGCTCGATTCCATTCTGGGTTCTAGCTCTATTAGGAAAAAGTGTATGTGAACGGGTATATATATATATATATATATATATATATATATATATATATATAATATAAAGCTGAACGTCTGTGTGTGTGTCTGGTCACGAATAGGCTCCTATATGGTTGACTATTATAGAAAACTAATCGCATATAATGATAGAAGATGTATTGAGACACAGGAATGGGTATGTTTGATCTGGCATAATGATGATTCATTAAAATTGTGGGGTCTGCGTATGTGCCTGGTCCACAAAGTATGGAAATATAAAATTAAAAAATTAAAAAAGACGTTTACAAGTGTTTTTGATATAGATGTACATAATAATACTTTGATAAGTATGTTTTAACTTAAATAGGGATGGTATGATAAAATTGTGGGGTCTGCGTTCGCGCCTGACCTCCATAGAATAGAAATAGGCACAAACTTTAATAAAGACTTTTCATATCTATCTGCGTAAGTATACTTTGATAATTATGTTTCAGTTTGAAGAAATATTGTATAATAAAATTATGGGGTGTTCGTTCGCACCTAACTTCCATAGAATGGAAATATGTCACAAAGTTTAACAAGGTTTTTTAATATAGATCCACAGAATATTGTGATAAGTGTTTCAGTGTAAACAGGTATGGTATAATAAACTATGGGGTTTATCTATGTTATTTTTACTTTCATCATATTTTGCTTTGGTTTTGATACCCCCAAATTCGAAGCTATCTCTTTACAAGCCTTCCTTTTCATAACCTATCATAATTTCATAAATCAAAGTCCATTTTCTGTAGGCTGTTTTTGAACCCAGTCGACGACGGGTACTTTTGCTAGTATATATATATGTATATATATATATATATATATATATATATATTGCAATTAGGAAGGGAAGACTTTCATGATTCATGATTAAAAGTAAATTTATATATATATATATATATATATATATATATATATATATATATATATATATATATATATATATATGTTCCTTTAATCTTCTCTCCAAAAAGGGGGGAAAAGGGGGAACAGGAGAGGGAAGAAAGAGAAATGGGGAGCTAGCTGACCGGTTTCGACCCTCGCTTCTCAAAGCTGTATCGAGGTAATTTTTAAAACAATGATGAAAAAGCGATTAAAATTGCATTTTTATTCAATTTACGGGGAGAATAAAAAAGTGGGAAAACGATTAAAATGAAACATATATATATATATATATATATATATATATATAAAACTCAGTATGTGTGTGTATTTCTATGTTCCATATGGAAAAAAGGTTTTAGATCTGCATAAAACCTTTCTGGGAAAGATAATGGAAGTGGTCCCAAATCTATAAGTGTCGTCCTAACCTAATGGAAGCTATGAAAGCCAAACCTCCTTTCATACAAAAAATTATCAATTGCACAATGATAGGAGGACGACTAGACGAGGACAGCCATTCATCATCTTATACTTTGCCAAGTCAGTTGACTCACAACTGTGACAGCCTGTGAAACCTCTTGATTGATAGATCTGGCACCTGTTTGCCGGGGAAAAAGGAAAACTCAGCATGAACTTGATGATCATGCATGAGTAACGCAGACTTTCACCGTCTCTATGCAAATGAGAAGATACCAGATGCATAAAAGGAACCGTGAAGAAAACAGAGGTTGAGTTGTACCTATTTACTATGCCTCCCCACGGGACAGAGTTAGACATCAGGGTCGTTTTTTAAGTTGTAAGACGTGTTATAGTTTCAATCCTGCCCATAGTTTTTCTACTTAAACAGTCTGTCGTACGTGTTCATCTCCATAACACACCTTCTTCCAACTCAACCTCCCATTCGCTTCACAGTTCCTTTTATGCGGTTGGTATCATCTCAGTTGCATAAAGACGGCAAGAGTATGTGTTACTTATGTGAGGTCATTAAGTACAAAAGCAACTGCGAGTCACCATTTTTTTTTTCTTGTCAAGCGACTGAACCCTACGAAGCACACACAAATATGCTATTCAAGTAAGTTATCATTTCCCCTACATTTGGAAACAGTGGAAACTTGATAAAAAGCACATTATACATTCCTTATATAGGAATGCAATAAGCCAATACATAAAAAAATATCAATTTCAAAAGCCAAAAACCTTGACGTGATTGGGCAAAACTAAATTTATAGTTGAATTCAGTGGCTTGAAGTTACCCAGAATCGCCTACTTTTTTTCAGACAGCAAAGCAGACAAAAAACTCTTGATAAGTGTAATTCTTTGGTGAATATCATTTCATTATTGTTATTTATTATCTTTTGTTTATTTTAATACATATTTTTATTGGTATTTGTTTAATTTTCTACACTTATATATCTACAGTTATTGTTTACCTTATTTTATGGTGGGAAACGGTGACTCGCATTTGTTATATATTTTTATGTAACTGTTTCTGTTTTTGTTCATATGTCGATTTTTATTTATCTATTTAATTTCTTTACTTTATTTTATTAATTATTATTATTAATAATATTCCTGTTTCCCACACCTGTCTGAACCGTTTCAAACAACAAGAAGCTACTGAGATAATATTTATTATATTTCGCTATGCTTATGAAAATCTCAATCATCAGCATCGCCAACATTCAACCTTGTATGATAAACAACAACAGCAAGGAGGTGATGGTGGCTCAGTGGTTAACAATGCAGTCTGACAACCAGTGTACCAAGTTTAAACCCAGTTCGATCCACATAAACACTTTCACATAGAAATGTTGGTAATCTTGGTGCAGTCCCTCCCGTAAGTACCTGATATCTTACTAGAAAAAATTCTCACTAAAAAGATATTAGGGAAATAAATGCCAACAAAGAATCATCATGAATAATGCTCAACCAGCAAATAAAAAACAAACAAGCAATAACAGCAACACTGCTGTAATATTTAACCATTTTAGCATCAATCTCAATCATCAGCATCGCCAACATTAAACTTGGTATGATGAACAATACCAACACTATTGTAATATTTAGCTATTTCAGCATCAATCTCAATCATCAGCATCACTAACATTAAACTAGCTATGAATCATAAAAAGCTACAACTATTACTAATGCTAACACACACAAAAAGTCACATTTTCCTCTACTAGCAAACTTTTCCACTTAAATAAAGCAACTATGAAAGAAAGTTCACATATGCATGTACCTTCGCACTAAGACAATGCAACTCTGTCTCTCTTATACACACCCACACACAAAACAGCTGAACCATGTTTCTGTAAATAAAATATTTTTACATTTCCAACTCCTGATTTATCATAATTTGTTTTTTATTTGATTATCACATCTATTTCTTTTTTCTCCTGTTAGCAGAGAGTCATGGTACACTTCGCAACCGGCCATCGTTATCTATGTAAAATAATTGTTACTGAATTTCAGGTTTCAAGATTTAATTGTCAAAAAGTATCAGGTTGGTGCAAAAGTGTTTGTCTGTTTATAGAAGGGACGTTTTGAAACTATTGTAATTAATTTTATGCATTTTGATATTACTTAAACATATCAACATGATTAATTTATAACTTTTTCTTTCACATTATTAAAACATCTGTCATATTTATTTATCTTTTTATATTTAGCAACCATATATTATATACAATAATGTTGACACACCAGTTTTCGTTAGATCACCAAAGTTAAGTGACATTGAGTGTAGCCAGTATCAGATGGGTGACCATTTCGAAATACTAAGCACTGTATGTATTCAGGTAGATAGGTATGTATAATATCTCAGGAAGATGAACGTCCCTGCCTTGCAGCATTCCAAGTCACCCTTAAGCTAGGTGTAACATCTGTTAGCCTCTCTCTGATATTCTGAAGGGTTACCATACAGGGGATAGATTGGAGTTCCCCAGCCATGGTAAAGGCAATATATCCAGGAAGGAGGGATATTGCACAGCATGAGGATTGGTTATTTGCATTATTTGGAATTTTTGAACTACTGTTCTCATTTGCAAGAACCCGTGGCACTGTGGATAGAGTACTTGGAAAAATCAATTTTAAAATTGATATTCTTTTGAAGGTTGAAGGTTCAATTCTCAGTGTAGGCGACTGAAAAATACAATTGTGAATTACTTAGGACCTCTATACAGCCATGGCTGATGAAACAAGAGCATGCTGCCCCCGTGAAGCAAATCCAAGATTTCCGTTCGAAATTTCGTCCAAATTTTTGTGTTTGACAGAAACATTCCTGAGTTCGACAAAATACACCTGAAGAAGGTTGAAGTCTACATCGACCGAAACGTTGTGAAAATGAAACTCAAGATGAGAACAGTAGTCCGAAGATTCCAAATAATATGAATAGGGATCCTGTTGCCGAAACAGAGGGAACCCATTGAACTTGTATGACAATCTTCTAGTGATGATGTCACAAACAAAACATTTATTTCCAATCTGTCATGTACCAGACGTTGTAAGGCTAAAAAAACTGTCATGAGAATGCTCATGTCAGTGCATATCATCTGATGTACTTGGAGATAGATTTAACAGGCCTTGCAAACTCACTTTTTTCTGAATTAGACAATCTAACTCAAGCTCAAAAGTATTTGACTGAACTTCAATCTTTGGTTCTTTCCTATAAAACATTCACAGGAAGAACTCATTTTCTAGCACCATTGCAAAGAACTTTCTTTGGTTCTTTTGTGTGCCTAACACCAAACAGAATTTCCATGTATAGAGTATCCTTCTTTTACATGTGTAGAATGCATTACATGCGTGGACTGCCTTCCCTGCAGACTATAACATGGTCATCTTCAATTCCAGTGTTCACAAATACTTGTCTTGATAGCTAATCAAGGTTTGCTCATACCATTCAACATTTATAATCTTCATCAATTCAACTGACAATTAATCCATCATCCTTATCCTCGAGTGACTTTTAGATTTGATAAGGGGCGACTCATCAGAAAAAAAGAATATCTCATTACTTTTGATAGCAAAAGCAAAGCATTCTAGAAACGTATATCATTCAAGCAAGGACTGGTCAATGATTGCTTCTGCACTAGTGCTTTTGGCCAGCATACAAATTGTTATCAAGGATCCATGGTATAGCGGTGAAAGCGCCTCTGAATGTTGAAGGTTCAATCTTTACTATAGGCGATAATAACTAAGAATAGTATAATAATTAACACTTTTACATGATCATGGTTGATGGAACAAGAACAATCTACTACTCTGGATTAAATAAAAGGGTTCAGTTTGAAATTCTATATAGGTTAATATACTAAAGATTATCAACTGTAAATCCATCCATCTCATTAACCCTTATCCTCGAGTAGCTTTTGGCCTTGATAAGAGGTGACTTATTACTAAAAAGGGAGAACCACTATACACTCTACCACGATTAACATGTCAACAAGATACAGTTGTTTTCGGACGTACGGATAGTCATTCTTAGTTATTCATCTGACAATTCATCCTCGAATGGGTTTTTGGCTCTAATGATAGCTGACACACTATAAACAAAGCATAAAATGTTTGTTATTTAACTTCCAAACAAAGTCATGACGTTGTGGCCGTGTCGGAAGGAGATGGGGTTAAAAGTGTACCTTTGTTTTCATCGTCTTAATCATTAAGCCATCATAAATTTGAAGGCTCTTTTCTGTGCCCAAGTCTTGCGAACAATAAACGTCTGTTCATGAGAACGTACGTAATTTCCGACCGGGTGTTTTATATAAGTTTAAATGCTAACGGATGGCCCAATTTTTCTTCTCTCTTTTTTTTTTTTTTTTTTTTTTTTTTTTTTGCTAAATTGCGAGTAACACGACAGGACAGGATGGAGGTGGTGTGACCTCATGCAGCTATTAACCGATTTAGAATTATGAAGAACACAGCTTCTCAACATGCATTGAAATTAGTTCATTTTTTTTCTCCCCAAATTAATGGTTTTATTTAGACACCGCCAAAATTGGCCGAAAAATCAAGTTGTTGTTGTTTTTTAAAACGAAATTACATTTATTAAAATCCATTATTTCTGAGTAACTTTTTTTTTCCAGAAAGATAAAACCCTAAATTATTTTATATAGAAAGCAGAATAATGTAAAACTTTTTCTACTATTTTTAATTAAATTTTAAATGTTAAAATTTCCCCAAAAGTTAACAATTGATATTTTTGTCTAGCACAAAAAACGTATGTAAATAGTTTTAAAAAAAAAGGGGGGTTTTTGAAAGAATTAATTTGTTTATTTCTTGTCTAACTAAGATTTAGGATGATTTTCTATGAGAATATGCAAAAATATTATAATACCTGGATTTCAAATAATTCCACTTATTCATATAGGCAACCAGTTACTTCACGTCGATTTGAGACAATGTTTGCATTTGTACTTGATAAAAAGCAAACTATGGAAGACCAAACAGGCCAAAAGAAAACTTATTTTTCAATGACAAAAATGGCAATGCATTATTAACGCTGAGGCTGGCCAGTACCAGATGGGTGACCATTTGTATGAGTTTAGTTTTTAATGTGCATGTGTGTGGGGGTCAGACTCCCCAAAATGGGGGTAGAGCAATTTAAAGCAGAATAAAAAGAATTATTTCAGCGTGTTTGGTCCACCGTAGTCGAAAGGCGGCAAACGTTTTCAAACGGGATCGAAAAAAATGATGATATTTTTAACACAAAGGGCACAATATTTATCGATTTTTTTTTGTATCGATTCTTCAAAGCATGCCCTGTTTAATAATGGTTATGCATTATTCGGCTTGCTTAAAAATATGTTAATTTATTTATGAAAGATTTTAAAATGGCTTTTTTCGTATAAATATTAAAAATTTTTTTTTTTGTTTTGCTTAACTTAAATTACTTATTTTACTTAACATATTCACTGAATTTCACACTTCAAAACTCAAAAGCAGAATAATTAAACACAATCGAAATTCTGATATTCAGACTTCAAAATAAGGTATGCAAACAAGTTTTTTTTTTTTTTTTTTAAATCTATAATCCTGTCCCTTACAACAAGACAATATGTTTTGTTGATTATTTTAAGCATATTTGGAACCCCCTCAAAACAAGGGGGGGGGGTTGTAAGCAAATATATATATATATATATATATATATATATATATATATATATATATATATATATATACATATATATATGTATATAAATATCGTTTATGAAAAATAAGTAGACTGGTGTAAAGATCATTCTTCTCTTAATAATTGCTGAAAATTTCGTATTTATTGGATAATTACCTGATTTTTGGTAGATATTTAAAAAGACGGTCCCTCAGAAAGTACTTACTTGCTCCCCACCCCCCAGTTTTGGCAGTGCCTAGTTTTATTACTTTATGTAGAAAAAGACTTTTATTTAATTTGTATTTCTTGATTGCTCAGCAGTGATAACGCACAAGTACACAAGTACGCATGTGTGTAAAAAGACTGTGCACTTTTCATTGGCTCTCTTTGTTTAACACCCTTTTGTTTGGTTATTGAAAATGTCACACTTGTAAGTCATCAAAGATATTGGCACCATGACATAATCATGAGAAGCAACGTCACACTTAATGATTTAAGGAACTTTACAGTCTTTAAGAAGCATCCCAACAAATCACATTTTTTATAGTTTTTTGTTTTTTATAAATAAGGTTCAACATCCTATGATGGAGTACTACAGCCACATCTCAGGAGATACTTCTCAAAGCTAAGAATCGACTTCGAAATCTTATCTTCATCTCTAATCTCCCGTGCAGCCCCTTTCACATAAAAAAGACATTACTAGTCTTTCTCTACTCTATCGTTATTTTCATGGTATGTGCTCGACTGAGCTCCAATCTCTGTTTCCTCCCTGCAAAAGATTCACAGCAAGAACTCATCTTTTTACCAATACTGCAGAGAATTATCCTTTCTTCCTCCGTGTGTACCTACAATCAAATGGAACTTCCATGAACAGAGTTTCTTTCCACGAACTTCTCACCTGCAGGACATGTTACTATAAGGATGTTTTGCTATATATATGGTTGTTTTCAAGTTATAGTTGGCCGGAACTAAATATCTGTCGAGTCCTCCTGTGAATTAATCATAGTTTGCAATTCTAAAAATATGATTGCAAATTATTTAGGACTTCTGCCCAGTCATGGCTGATGCATGGCAGAGAGTATGCTACCCTCGTGAATTAAATAAAGGGTTCTGTTGAAATGTCATGCAGATTCCCGAGTTTGACCGTTTAAAGATTCTTCGAGTTCAACAAAGTATATCTGAAGAAGGTCAGACAACATTGACTGAAACTTTGTGTGAATAATACTCAATACAAGAACATTAGTTTGAATAATACTCAATACAAGAACATTAGTTTGAATAATGCAATATGCACATTTTGATTGTGTCACTCACTTAGATGATCAAATTTTGACAATTTTACCCGTCATTTCTAATCCTCTCAAGATGTTGTTCATTACCAACTTACAATCCCAGTAACCCTTATCCTTGAATAGCCTTTCAGCCTAAATAAGTGGTAAAACATTATTATATATATTAGGGATGGGACGATTCCAGTATTTTTACCGATTTTGATACAATTACTGATTCCGTATTAAATTCCCGATTCCGATACAATCACCGATTCCGATTCTTTCTAAATCTCTGCATATTTAACTATAAAGTTGTTATTTTCTGCAATTACCGTAAAAACACAAGTTAAATGTGCAATATTTTCTTAAACATAAGGATACCCTTGTGAGGGATGATCTATCGATTTTAAATTTACTATTTTAGTATTATTATCAGTGGTAGAATATTTTTCTTTCAAGAAAATCAAATAAAAAAAGGCAATTAAAAGAATCGTTGTTGGCATCGGAAAATAGGCACAAATTTTTCCGATTCCAATGCCGATTCCCATGCCCCCAAAATTTCCGATTTTCTTAATTCCGGATTCTGATTCCGATTAATCGACCTAACACTGATATATATATATATATATATATATATATATATATATATGAACAAATGATTAATACAACATGTTAAACGACATCTTGAAAAAGAGTTAAAAACATATTTAATTTTAAAAAAGGAAACACAAGATAACTGATACAACTGTGTGGTCGGAAGATCCTAGATGAGATAGAACAGTACATGAACATAGCTCAGGAGCAGTTGTGAGAAAAAGGTCTAGATGGCTTGCATACCGACCGGTAGTATCGGGCACACTGGTGGGTTCCTGAACAATCTGAGTGAGGTCATAGGCAATGGAGAAGTCATGACAGAACCTCCCCTCATCATCTGTCTTGTTTGAATGGGTCAGCCATTCCACATTGTGGACACTGAACTCTCCACAGATGTGAATATTAGCCGAAGAATGAGCAGACAGAATGTGGTCAATTTTCTCAGATATGCTTTCAAAGATAGTAACTCAGCTGTGGTGGGGGTGATAGAGGGCAAATATAAATGCAGTGGTGTAAGCAAGTGCAACACGGAAGCACATATAAGGTAAATTAGGGTCTTCTCTGGAGATATCCCTACCATACGGAAAACCATCTTTTATGTAGGCGTATATTCCATGCCCATGGCGATCTTGGGGGGTCAGATTTAGATGTTACGTTAGAGTATCCACTTATCTTGTGTTTCCTTTTTTAAAATTAAATATGTTTTTAACTCTTTTTCAAAATGTCTTTTAACATGTTTTATTAATCATTTGTTCATATTATAAGCTCTATTTCCTTTTCGGTTTTATTGAGCTTTTACATCTGGCTGAGTTTATTTTTACTCTTTAATATTTATGATATATTTTAAGTTTACCATTTTGATTACCTTGGTAAACTTATTGTAATTTTTATTATATATATATATATATATATATATATATATATATATATATATATATATATGTGTGTGTGTGTGTGTGTGTGTGTGTGTGTGTGTGTGTGTGTTTTATTTCTTTATTCCCGTTTTATCTGTTATATGTTTCAGATGTTGGACCATGTTTACGATGTAACAGCCTCGCCAGACCTTACAGAACTTACAGAAGTAGTTGTTAGTATTAGGAAGAAGTGTTTTAGAAGAAATACGAAAAAAAAAGGAGGGGGTTGAGGTAGGAGATAATAAGGGGGAGGGAGACGGGTATTGGCAATATTTCAGGTTTGAGGGTTAAGATACATTAGATTGTATTGTGTGTGGTGGGGTAGCAGATTCAGGTAAGTGTGGGTGGAGATATATGGATATAGGGAGGGGGGAGAGGATAGTAAAGAAAAGAAAAAAGGGAGGAGGTAAGAAGGAGAGGTGTAAATATATATATTATATATATATATATATATATATATATATATATATATATATATATATATATATATATATATATACTTCAGAATAATGAAATGCAATAAATCTACTGGTATGCACATCCAGTGATTATCGGTCTCACAAAATATTATTAGATATAATATTTTATACAAGACTATCCCAACTAAATAAAATTGCTCAATACACCAGATAGAGCAAATATATCATAATTTAGGAATTTAAATTTTATGATTTGAAACGGTTAAATTTCAAATCTAGAATTTTTATTATATACAAAACAAAGAATACATTTTAATAAGTATATTTCTTTAGGATTGTGAATATGTCGACACTAAAGTTCGTGGCACAAGCATGGTTATTTATAAGTTGCTCGCAGATAGCAGACCCATATGTATTATTCAGAATGTCAGAAGGTGAAACATTTGCATAACGAATCTTTGATGGTATGTGTTATTTTAATTGAAAAGATTGGATTTTCGTTTAAAAAGAATATATATATATACTCATTTATATATAAATATATATGTATGTGTACACACAGAGACAATTTATATATACATATATATATATATATATATATATATATATATATATACTAGCAAAAGTACCCGTTGTTGACTGGGTTCAAAAACAGCCTACAGAAAATGGACTCTGCGTTATGAAAGTATGGTAGGTTATGAAAAGAAAGGCTCGTAAAGAGATAGCTTCGAATTCGGGGGTATCAAAACCAAAGCAAAATATGATGAAAATAAAAATTAAATAGATAAACCCCATTATTTATTATACCATACCTGTTTACACTGAAACACTTATCACAATATTCTGTTGATCTATATTAAAAAAAAAACCTTGTTAAACTTTGTGACATATTTCCATTCTATGGAGGTTAGGCGCGAACGAACACCCCATAATTTTATTATACCATATTTCTTCAAACTGAAACATAATTATCAAAGTAACTTACGCAGATAGATATGAAAAGTCTTTATTAAAGTTTGTGCTTATTTCCATTCTATGAGGGCCAGGCGCGAACGCAGACCCCACAATTTTATTATACCATCCCTATTTAAGTTGAAACATACTTATCAAAGTATTATGTACATCTATATCAAAAACATTTGTAAACGTTTTTTTTTTTTTAATTTTTTATTTCCATACTTTATGGACCAGGAGCGAACTCAGACCCCACAATTTTAATGAACCACCGTTCTGCCAGATCAAACTTACCTATTCTGTGTCTCGATACATCTTCTATCATTATATGCAATCAGTTTTTTAAAATAGTCAACCATATAGGAGCCTATTCGTGACCACACACATACACACACACACACACACACACACAGCTTTCTATTATAGATATATACATATATATATATATATATATATATATATATATATATATATATAATTGTCTGTGTGTGTGTACATTTTCCTACCAAACTAATCTGTCAATTTTCAGCCTACAGGTTCGAGATTTGACATAAGGGGTATTGAGGTTTGGAAAAATCTTTTTAATCGATTTTCGGCCAGAAATTTGGCTGTTAAGGGGTCAAAGTTCAACGATTTGATCTTTGAAAACTCTACCAAACTTCTCTGCCAATTTTCGGACTAAACACTTGAAATTTCTGATGTAGGTTGATCAAACTTTTTAATTTAATTTGAGCCCAAAACAATAAATGTTAAGGGATCAAAGTTCAAAAGATATGACCTTTGTGGTCTCTAGCAAACAATTCATCCAATTTTGAGTCTAAACATTTGAAATTTTACATAAAGAGTATTCAGACATGCAGCAAGCTTTTAATCGGTTTTTGGGCGAAAATTTGGCTGCCAAGAGGTCAAAATTGAAAGAGTTGACCTTTGCAGACTCTACCAAACTCCCCCACCAATTTTGGGTCAAAAAACTTGAAATTTTAAATGTTGAACTGCTAGTATATATATATATATATATATATATATATATATATATATATATATATATATATAGAGAGAGAGAGAGAGAGAGAGAGAGAGAGAGAGAAATATATCCTTGTTACTTCCTTGTGTGTGTCCGTATACTCAAGACAGAAACGAAAGAAGAATACGACAAAAATGATATCATAGTAAAATAAATAACACCTACATGATGTGTAAATTTTCATGACAACTTGATATACCATCACGTCTTTTTTGTTGTTGTTTTGTTTTAGATTTCTTCTTTTTTTTTCTTTTTTTCTTTTTCTAAATAATAGGCCAAGGCTGATAAGCTAATTATGGAATTCATAAAACATGGGAAAACCACAAATAGTCAATACAGAACACTAAAAATGAGACAGTGATACAAGTTCATTCACACAATTCTGAGGCAGCACGCAAACATTTCCAAAACACCAGTGTGACTATTACTATTATTCAATAAATTTTATTTCTAGTCACTCATTTGCATAACATGGAATTTTTAATAATTTCGACATGACACATAATTACATACTAGTGTTTTTACTTAGAATATAATTTTTGATATCCAATTATAATGCACAAAGCACCCAAATTTTTGTTGAGACGTTCACCTAAATAATCAAATTCTAACAATTTCACCCATCTCTAACTGATAACCTTATTAACCCTTATCCTTGAGTAGACTTTCATCTCTGGTAAGTGGTGAAACGTTAGTATATATATGTATATCTAGAAAAAAAGCTGCACGTCTGTGTGGGTGTCTGGTCACGAACGTGACATGGCCTTCGGGCCAGGATCAAGGTGTGGTGTCTGTTCCGGCAGATGCTGCAGGCAAGGACCCTATGTGGGGGCGACCCCACATGTGGGACCTTGGTCAGTGTGGGGGAGGCCCTCATGCCAATTGTCACTATCCAGCTCCCCTACTCCCCGGGGAGCTGGTCCTCATTTCCCCTTCACTCCTCACATTAAAAATCGGCCTTGTGCCTAATTTTCTCGGTGGGGGAGCAAATAAATACCGACCCTATGTGGGGGCGACCCCACAGATAAGACCTTGGTCAATGTAGGGGAAACCCTTCATACCAATTGTCACTATCCAGCTCCCCTACTCCCCGGTGAGTTGGTCCCCATTTCCCCTTCACTCCTCGCTTTAAAAATCGACCTTGTGCCTAATTTGCTCGGTGGGAGAGCAAATAAATACCTGGTCATGAATAGGCCACCTTCGTGGCCTTCGAGCCAAGATCAAAGTGTAGTATCTCTTCTGGCAGATACTGCAAGCAAAGACCCTATGTGGGGACGACCTCACAGATAAGACCTTGGTCAATGTAGGGGCAACCCTTCATACCAATTGTCACTATCCAGCTCCCCTACTCCCCGGGGCGTTGATCCCCATTTCCCCTTCACTCCTCACATTAAGAATCGGCCTTGTGCCTAATTTGCTTGGTTAGGGAGCAAATAAATACCTGGTCGCGAATAGGCTCCTATGTGGTTGACTATTATAGAAAACTGATCACATATAATGATAGAAGATGTATCGAGACACAGGAATGGGTATGTTTGATCTGGCATAATGAAGATTCATTAAAATTGTGGGGTCTGCGTTCGTGCCTGGCCTCCATAGAATTTAGGCACAAACTTTAATAAAGACTTTTCATATCTATCTGCGTTATTATACTTTGATAATTATGTTTAAGTTTGAAGAAATATGGTATAATTAAATTATGGGATGTTCGTTCGCACCTAACCTCCATAGAATGGAAATATGTCACAAAGTTTAACAAGGTTTTTTAATATAGATCAACAGAATATTGTGATAAGTGTTTCAGTGTGAACAGGTATGGTATAATAAATTATGGGATTTATCTATTTTATTTTTACTTTCATCATATTTTGCTTTGGTTTTGATACCCCCAAATTCGAAGCTATCTCTTTACAAGCCTTCCTTTTGATAACCTATCATACTTTCATAAATCAGAGTCCATTTTCTGTAGGCTGTTTTTGAACCCAGTCAACGACGGGTACTTTTGCTAGTATATATATATAAACGAAATCCATTCTTGTTACTTCTTCCTGTGTGTTTATTGACTTAAGACAGAAACGAAAGAAGAATGCGACAGTAAATGATATCGTAGAAAAGAAATGACATCGCCCACAATATGCATGATTTTCATGACAACTTGATATACCGTCTTTTTCTTTGTTTTTGCTTTAGCCTTGTTTTTGTAAACAACTCTAAATAGGACTGAACTCCAATCTATGGTTTCCCCTTGCCAAACATTCACAAAAAAACACTCAACTAGCTACAACTACTATAAACAATTTCCCCCACTCTCTATCTGTGCCTAAATCTAAACATAGTTTCCATGAGCAAAGCTTCTTTCCCAGAACTGCCCTCCTGTAGAACACTATTCCACTATCCTGCTTCGCAGTTGAATACAACATGGTAGCCTTCAAATCCAATGTAAACAAGTTTTTGTTGAACTGTCCTCATAAATAATCAAATTCTACCCAATTTACACAATTACCGATTACTACACTATCACATTACATTCATTAACTCTTATCCTCGAGTGGCTTTCAGATCTTGATTATTTAAAAATAAAGAGGGAGCCATGATCTACTCTAATAACTTTTATCCCCCCGAAACGGCTTACCTCTGTAATTCCCTGTTTCCTCTACCTGTACCAAGATTGTTTTGGTTGTTTTAGTTTAATATTTTGGTTATAGTCAGCTAAAAATCTTTCCTAATTTTATGCACCACTGCTACTGGAACGGGTGACAAGGCAAAATAACCCTTTCGCTATTTTTTCTCACATCTATATCCAATTATAAAGCACAAAGCACCCACATTTTTGTTGAGACGTCCGTTTCAGTAATCAAATTTCAACAATTTTACCCGTCATTTTCAATCCTCTAATCTCACTAACCCTTATCCTCGAGTAACCTTTCAACCTAGATAAGCAGTGATCAATTATTATATGAAAATCAACCTTTTTTGTGTATACCACTTTGCATTTTTTCTTGTTTTATTTGGATTATTCAGACTACATTCTTATTATATATTATTTTTTGTTGTTGTCGTTGGAATTCTTTGAGGTAAGTAATTTGTATATTTATTTATTTATTTATTTGCGGACTGTTATCCTCATCTTTATAATTATTGTTGTTTCATCAAGTTTCGGCCAACTATTCCTTCCGAAGGCCCGTGGCGCAGTGGATAGCGACGTTGAATTTTTAAATAAATAAATAAATATATATTCTTTTCCCCAACGTTTTGACTGAAGTAACCCCCAACTTTCATTAGGTCCATCTTTTCCAACTTTTTGCCAAACTCAGGAATCTTTACAGAATTTCAAATTAAACCACATATCTTATGTACAGAGGCAGATTGTTCTTGTTCTCTCAGTCATAAATGCGTAGAAGTATTAAGTAACTCTTATTTTATTTAGTTATTATTGCCTTTAACCATCACGGTCAAAAAGATTGCTACTTAGAACAGATTGTAACTCAACACCTTTATTCATTGTGCTAAGGGTACATGAAAAGAAATCATAAGAGAATGATACAATGGAGGCGTAATGTGAGTGGTAAAGACAGGCTTAGATCTGATGACCTCAGAGGAAGATTGAATCTAGACAGCAATAAGGTGATATGTGCAGAACTGGAGACTTTGATAGTATGGCAACACTAAAAAAATGGCTAAAAATTTTGGGGCGAGTAAGATAGAATAATTGAAGTAGCAGATTGTGCAAATGGCAACTAAGATGAGAACAGTAGTCCGAATCATTCAAGTGATATAAACTATAAATCCTCATCTCAAAAAATTGTGGAAAAAAATATGTTGGGATTTTATACGCATTCATTTAAGTTTATTTGTTTTGTATATTTGACATGTGTTTATCTGTTGTGGAATTTTGTCACTTTTTGTTGACATAACGCAGTATCGCGTGCCCCACAAAACCAATGTTTTGCCTTAAAAGTTTATAAATATATTTAACATTCACACAGCAACAAAAATTTATTTACGGAAAGTTCATCTCCAACTGATGACGTTTTTATAGAAACTTGATAAACAGATTACCGGCTGTTAATACTGACCCAATATGTAAAGGAATTAACTTATTTAGGTGTTCGTACCAGTCAAGGATACGTCCCCAACAATCAGTTCGACATAGGGTAGGCCGCTGTGTTTTATTCTGACTGTGCTCTTTTGAGCTGAGATATGTTTAATACTGACTCAATATAGAGGAAAAAGGATGGAGACAGTTGCGTAACTCGTGCTTCCCATATTTCGTATTTTAGTCCTCACATTCTACGAGCAATGTTTCTGACAAAGGGGTAAGAATTGCTGTTTTCTGGGTCAGAATCTATCCATCTCACACTTATCATTGGCTGGATTTTGAGCTGGAAGCAGTATTTCTTAGCTTCTTAATGAAGTGGCTTTAGGCCTTGTAACATTGTCGTTACACATGTAGACCCAATACGTTGTAGACTTAGTTGCAGAGAAGACAAAAAAGAAAGGAAAGAACTTTAACCCCTATTTCAGGTTTTAAGAAAAGACCTTCATTCCTCATTCTCCACCCATACATGACTTCTCATTACGGCTGTGATCTCTAACATGATCGACTTCTCTAACATGCTTGTCAGTCTGTGCACACATTCTTTTTATAGTCTTTCTCTTTTTCCTTACCGTGACGTCACTTCACACATGGCTCGGTCATTTGCATACAGTCACTACACCTCCACACTCTGTTACATTGTTTGGAACAATTTACATTAAAAGAAATCAACTTATTTAGGCATCCGTACCAGTCAGGAATACGTCCTCGACAATCAGTCCAACAAAGGGTGAGCCGTTGCTCTGTTGGGCTGAGTAATGGTTCTCCTTAATCTCAAGAAGTTTCATCCTCCCAGTCTTATACCTCCTCTTTGAGAAGGAGATTCTGTATTGTTAATTGCCTAAAGTGCCCTTACTGAAAAATGCTGACAAGGCTGCTCAGGCATTTTTTTAGGCTAGAGTGTGCTAATCATAGTGCTATAGTTTTTCAAAACTACACGGGATCGTGTGTGTAACCCCCTAGAGAGGAGGTAAATAGAATAGGAGACAATTTACAGTTTCTCTCTTATCACTTTTTTTAAAAAATATTTTTCTTCCTCTGAAGATTGTAATGCTGGGTATGGGGCAGCCAAACCAGCTGCCAACATTACGCTGCTTTTTATTGAAACCAACCGAGAGCTCTTTTTAGGATCTTCGTTGTTCCCTTATGTGCAATTGTCTGGATCTCTTTCGCACAGGAATATTAGTTAGGTAGGACTTCAGGTTCTTTTTCATAAGCCCTGTGTCACCTATAATAGCTGGTATGATTGATCTCTCTCTAAGATTCCAGCTTCTTTTCATATCATACATGAGACCTTGATATTTTGTCTGTTTCTCTCTTTCATCTCTGTTCAAAACTCCATCATTAGGGACACTCACTTCAACCAAGGTTGCAACTCTCTCTGACTTATAACTATGTCAGGTTTGACAGCAGCATTTTTAAGGTAGGTGGCTGTGGGGATTACATGGTCGTAATGTATGGTATATAAGTCATTTCCAACTGTTCTTTCAGGTTGATGTTCCCAGGATTTGCTGCTACATTGGATGATTAATTAACCCACTCTGTCTGACCATGACCTTCGTAAAGTAAAGTAAAGGCCTATCCACTGGATCTTGTTTGTTTGCTGGCATCCCGGTAGTTGGTGCTAGCAAATAGACAAAACTGTAAAGTCCATGATTTGCAGGGTATAATTATATGCTACATTTGGCTTTGTGATGGATATCTTTTCTGTTCTCTGTCAGTGAAGGATACCACCTTTCAAACTGAGTCATTTTTATTTTTGTTTTAGTTCACATTGAAAAAAAATTGTCTAACTCTTCCCACATAGCAAGGCAAGTAAATAGGGACAGTAGTCATTGTTGTCTAAAATTATTCAATCTTTGATCCAATAATTATTTGATATTTAAGAAAACGAAATATTTCAACATTCTTTTTTTTTTTTTTTCTTGCTAGAATGGGCCATTCTAGTGGATGGCAGACATGCACCCTCTGTTTCAGAGACCCTCAGCAAGAGATCTTTCTAGGATTTTGACTGCCCCTTTAGGCACAATCGTTTGGATCTCTCTTGCACGGTTCACCACATATATTGTTGTTTTTGAAATTCTTTTTCACGAATTTTGTAGCCTCTATTAATACAAGAATGATAGAGCTCTTCCTTCTCAGCTCTATTCAAGCCACCATCATTCGGGAGACTGGCTTCAACTAGAATCATCAAAGACTTGTGTGTTTTCAAACTGTTGGGAAACACCACCGCCATCATCATCATCATCATCATCATCATCATCATCATCATCATCTTCTTTCCCTGCAAATTTACACTACTACCTCAACTGGTCTACATATACTAACCCACACATCATCATCATCATCATCATCATCATCATCATCATCATCATCATCAGCAGCAGCAGCAGCAGCAGCAGCAGCAGCATCATCATCAGCATCAGCTTAACGTCCGTTTGGCATGTGCTGGACGTTTTCTAGAAATTGATTCCCAAACTATCTCTGGCCAACACACATGTAAGGTATACTTATATATTTGCTCACGCATCTCTCTTTCTTTTCCAACCTTGTCACCACATATCTTTATTGACTCATTGATTAACTGAGAGAGAGGGAGGGATAAAAAAAGAGACAGAAGCCAGATTGTATATAATAAATATAAGTGTATAAATAAACAGTGTGGGTAAAGGGAACAACGTACAGTGTGAGAAAGTTAGTCCCGAATTTAAAGTAAACTAATTTCAAACATTTTTACTTGTCAAATCCATCAGTTAAGTCTCCTTCTCCTCCTCTTCCTTTCTTCTTAATCATCATCATCATCATCATCATCATCATCATCATCATCATCATCATCATCATCATCATCAGGGAGATGATGGTGGCTAAGTGGCTAATGATACGACACAGACTGATAACCAGGATGTGCCAAGCTTAAATCTACTTTATATCACAGTAATACTTTCACCTAGAGATGTTAGCAACCTTCACGTGGTCCCTCCTATAAATACCTGATGTCTTTCTAGAAATAATTCTAACTAGAAAGATATCAGGGAAATAAATGCCAACAGTAATAATCAAATTCATATGAAAATGAATGAATGATGATCAACAACAACAACAACAAAGTCGTCGGTATCATCATCATCATCATCATCATCATCATCATCATCATCATCAGTTTAAACGCAACAACAACGTTAAAATAATGTTGCTTTTTACGCTTTAATAATAATTGATTTCTAAAAATCAGTAAAAGACTTGCCAATTTGTAGTAATCTTATTTTTACCCCAAAATTGGGTAAAATAGTTCCTAAATTTTTACTGGAAGTAGGTTTGATCATTTGTAAAGATTGTATTTTTCTCTGCGCCTGATGTCTGGTGACATAAAAAAAAAACTGTCCAAAGTTCATAATTATTTCATTAAAAAATAAAAATAGTTTTATTCAATTACATGTTTCAAATATAAAGTCTACGAAGTTTAGATTTCTAGACAGTTTCTGCCGTAATAAAACTTTCTAATTTTATATCAATTTAATTACACGCGTTGATGATATGTACGAGGGGCCTTCAATAAGTTTCCAGACTTTTTTCGTATGGCCACTTTTATTGATAGTATGCACATTAAACTCTAGTCCCCCTCGAAGTAATCTCCTTCGGCTGCAATGCACTTGTTGTATTGTTCCAACAACTTCTGGAAGGTCCCATGAAAGTCCTCTTATGTGAGTGTGTCAATGACCCTCGTCGCAGCCTCTTTCATCTCCTCAATTGTCCCATAACGACAACCTCTAAGGTTTCCCTGTTTATATTGTCATTAGTAGGAAGATATTAGGTGATTCTTTAAGCTTGGCGGTTATTTATTGCCTTTGATTTAAAATTTCCCCTTCCCCTCACCATACCTCCAAAAAGAACCCTATTGCTCACATTCACAAAATATACACCCTAACTTTCCCCCGGAATGTAGATTGCACCCAAACATCTTATAAATCTTGACACATATTTCAATTTCGATTCTTTTTTAGTCTGATGAAGTGTTGCTCCTGAATTGAGTCTTCACTGAAACATCTATGCACATATGTAACTAACAATGTTTGTATAATAAACAGACTATAAACCAGCTCTGTTCTGCATTGAGCACTCTTTAATAATTACATGAGTTTCATTGGATTTACATCTAGGAAATCAATCGTACAACCAATATATATATATATATATATATATATATATATATATATATATATATATATATATGATTATTACTTCATTTAATCACATAAATTCATATACGAAAGTATAAATTTATGCATAAACTTTAAGTATTTACTTCAACAGTGCTCAATAAGTAGAGAGAGCTAAGTAGTAAGTTATAAAATATATATGGCCATATATATTTTATAAATGACTATATATATATATATATATATATATACACACACTAGCAGTAAGACTCGACGTTGCCCAGGATTGAATAAGGATCAACAAATGTTCCACATTTCCAATACTTTTGCTGTCATCAAAATCGATGAAATTGCATATTTGTTAATCAAATCAATTGATTGCCTGCTCTAGTCAGGAACCCACTTCAGTGCACCAGGAGGAAGCTTACATGCCTCTTCATAGTGATTTAGTCCATAATACATTGTAGTCTAAATTGTACTGTGCAGAACTTACTGTTGATTTTATGAAATTATTTTTTACATAATGACTTGAATTAAAGTTTAAAAGTCAAGTATCATGGTTCAATTGCACTCTAAACAGAAATATTTATTTTGAACTTGTCTCCATCTTATAAAAGAACCTACTGTTGATTTTATATGCAGAGCCCTTCTGCTTGTGCGATGATAAAACTTCTCAAATGCACTTGCGATGTTAGGTTGTATAAAAGTGTTATCTTTGGTCAAAATCGGGCTGTTTCTTCTTTAATGGGATTTTTTTTGATTATCGATTTTTGATACTTATCGGAAGTATTCTGACACAACAGCTATCTAAGAACACTGCCAGATACAAAGTACATTTGTGTGAAATTTCATAAAAATCGTCCCGATCATTTTAAAGTCCGTAGGACACAAATTCACACATGCACACACATACACACTTACACACAAAGTGCCTTTTACATATATATACATACATATACAAGATGGAATAATAAAATTGTTGCGTTAAAGAAAACAACACTACAGCTTTATTTTAAAACTTTTATTGAAAAAAATCAATTCAGGTAACTTGATTATGTAGTAGAGCTGACATCTATTTAATGTAGCCGCCTTCAGCCTCAATCACCACCTCGATACTGAACTGGGAGCATACCTTTTCCACAAGCGCCGGCAGGAGGTTGGCGAATACTCGGGGGGATGGTGGCAATCAAACTGGCTTTGGTGTTGTGGGAGGTCATGTTGGTGATGTTCTCAATGTATAACCAAACGAAGTAATCCAGCAGGTTCAGGTACGGGGAGAAGTGAGAGTAAGGTACAAAGTTATAGCACTCGAGGGTCTGCCAGCAGCCATCTGATTGCACTAGGAGATCACCACACTCTTCAGCAAATCCAAGTATACTTTGGTGTTGACTTTCAAGCTGACTTCGAAGATGTGAGGTGGCATGATGTGGCCCTCACTTGAAAGCACACCAAAGATCATAATCATCACCAGAAATTTTGTTTTCGTTACCCTGGGCACGTTTATGTTATTTGTGGCAAGCCAGTGATGTATTTTGAAAGTGCTGACAATGGTCCTGTTGTCATAACTTGGATCGGTAGAGAGCATGGGTTGTACAGCAGCATATCTCTGGTCTTGCTCATTGAACATTGTGCCACTTTCAGACATGAAGAAGTAAATACCTACAGTGCAAAAGGGTGAAAGTGATAGACAGAAATGTAGTAAGAGATGCTTTATTGATGCAATAATTCATTAAAGCTCTCTCTTAAAATGGAAGTTTTTTTAAACATTACTCGGTCTTAAAATCCAGGAATATTTTAACATGTATTTCTGTGATCAAAATATGTAGAGACAAAGCCATAGAGAAACAAACGTGGATCAACATGGATTTAATATCATATTATTTACCAGGTTCTTTTCGATATATTTAAGCTCATTAAATTTCTCCAAGGATGAATTTTATTTTTAAACCGTGATGAAAAAGCCATTAAACAAAAGAATAAGAATTTTGGAAATGTAATTACAGAGTTGAACTTGTATAAAAACTCTGCAGAGGTCATAGTTGTTTTAATAAAATAAAATAAAAATAGTTCATTCAATTTCATATTCAGTTTTGACTGTAAATCGATTACCACCACCACCACCACCACCACCACCACCACCATCATCATCATCATCATCATCATCATCATCATCAGTTTAAAACCTGTTTTACATTCTGGGATGTGCTGGACGATCTGCAGAAATTAATCTTAAAACAAACCTACCACTGGTCAGGTCTAGCCGACACATAGGTAGGGTATACTTATACATTGCTCACACAATTCCTCTTTCTCGTCCAACCTCGTCAACACAAGTCTTTATTGATTGATTGATTGATTGATTGATTGATAGTGATAGAAAAAGAGAGATAAGCCAGACAGTGTATAAAATCAGCTGAGCAAGGGGGGGGGTGACAACATACAGTGTGGGAAGATTAGAGTGATAGACCCAAATTTAAAATAAACTAACTTTAGACATTCTCCTACTCCTCCTCCTCCTCTCCATCCCTCCTCCTCATCTGATCATTGGTTTAATGAATTTCACTCATGTAATCAATCTCTCTATAAATAAAACTCAATGTTTATGCGTACCTGTGTTGTGTGATGTTTGTGTGCACCTTATCTATATATCTATAAAAGTTAAATTGTCTGTGCGTATGTCTGTGTGTACATTTCTCTACCAAACTACTCTGTCAATTTTTGGTCTACAGACTCGAGATTTGACACAAGGAGTATTGAGATTTGGGAAAAATCTTTCTAATCGGTTTTCAGCCAGAAATTTGGCTGTCAAAGGGTCAAAGTTCAACGATTTGACCTTTGAAAACTCTACCAAACTCCGCCGCGAATTTTGAGTCTAAACACTTGAAATTTTAGATGTAGGTTACTTGGACATGGATCAAACTTTTTAACTTGATTTGAGCCCAAAAAAATAAATGTTAAGGGGTCAAAATTAGGGTCAAAGTAAAAAAAAATAACCTTTGCCGTCTCTACCAAATTATGCAGCCAATTTTTGGTCTGAACATTTGAAATTTTACATAAAGTGTATTCAACATAGGGCAAGCGGTCTCTAGCAGACTATTCAGCCAATTTTGGGTGTAAACATTTGAAATTTTACATAAAAGGTATTCAGACATGCAGCAAGCTTTTGAATCAGCTTTTGGAATAAAATTTGACTGCCAAGAGGTCAAAGTTGAAAGAGTTGACCTTTGCAGACTCTACCAAACTCTTCTGCCAATTTTGGGTCTAAATACTTGAAATTTTAAATGTAGGTTACCTGGACATGAGTCAAACTTTTTAATATATATATATATATATATATATATATATATATATATATATATATATATATATATATATATATATATACACATATGCAAATAAAGTTATGAACAGTACATAGGGCCCAAGCAAAGCCGGGCTGAACTACTAGCAAAAAAAAAAAAAAACGATTAGATCAAAAAGACAATTGCAATGTTCTGAAATCTATGGAAAATATGAAGGACATAATTTTGTTAAAACTTCAGATATTTAAAACTTTATGAAATTTAAATTATAAAGTTTTTTGTGGAAATTACAATGGAAGTGGTCCTAAATCTTTCTGTTAACCTGTATTTGCTGGATATCTACCTCCTTCATCTCTAAGTGATCCATTGTGACAGAACCTCCTTAAAAATTCAAATATGTATATTCGATTTTAATGAAATTTAAACTATATGTTTAAGAAACTAATTCGGAGAGTTTTTCAACATTTTAGCTTCTCCCGGCTATATTAGAGCACAAAAATGGAAAAGGCGAGCAATAAAAACAAAGAAAGCAATATGGTATTTTGAGAATAGTGAAAAAAATACATAATAGTGATTCTCATCCAATCTTGAGCAAAGATGTTAATAAAATTCACAATTAATTCAAAGCAATATGTATTTCATCCTGCAAGATTAACTGTTGACGTGCTGACCGTGATACTGCACCAAAAAGACCTCCCCTCCTCTCACATCTGAGAGTAACCTATATCTTTACAAAGCCAAAATTCGTCCATGCATGGAGCACTGTTGCCACATCTATGCTGATGCAACTACTACTGGTCTCTCCCTCTCAGGCAGGGTCCAAAACAGTCTCAAATCTAATAGGTCCTGTACTGTCGGCTAAACTCCAACCTCTGTCTCATCTCCACAATGTTTCATTCCTATACCTGCTTTTCATGTACTTTAATGGAATGCACTCTGATGAACACTATGCACTTGTGCTCCCTCGACATACATACTTCCAATTAATCTGACAAGTAGCAAACTCCCACCACTTCATTGTTGAGGTCCCTAAATGATGGAAAGCTTTCTACTCTAATGGTATCTTCCCTCAGACTTTGGAATTTCCTCCCTGTATCCTGTTTCCCGCAGAAGTTTAAATGTAATATGAACAAACATCTCGCTGCTCAACTCCTCACAGTCCCCTGTTAGACATGATTTCAAATAGTAGCCTTTTCTGCCCAAGTGACAAATACTCCTTTATTGGGGCGAAAAAGGGTAATAAAAAAATGCATCTGAAATGAGACAGATTTATTTAAATTGTGAATTTAATAAGGAAAATGCTTTTTCCGATTGCGACATGACAGACCAATGGATAATCCGACACCAAGCCTTTTTATTGCAAAGAGAGGTCACATGCAAAAATGTAAAATGTCTTTTTTTTTGTTGGTTAGAGCAAACCGTAACATTTTTTAATTACCAAATGCCAAAATTGTGACTTTTCTAAATGTCAGGATTTCTTTGATTCGTGCCAAAAACAAGAGTCAGAATTCTGATTCATCTCCAAGTTTAACTTCCCATATTTTCTTCTATATACAAGGTGACCTCTCCCCCTCTTCCCTCACCCCCCCCCCCCCCGCAAAAAAAAAATCCACTGCCACTGATTGGTTTGTTAATAAAATTTGATTGGTTCATAACTATAGATTTGAATATATTAGTGATTTTTTTTTTCCTTCGTGTAAGTGTTGTTTAAATGTGAATTGAAATTTGTAAATTAAAAAAAACAAAAAACAGTACAATGCTGAATATATATATATACAAAAAAAAATAATAAATATTCAAACCGTTAATTTTTTAATTTTGCGTTCCAGTATCAACAGTGTTTACTATGAACAGTGGATTTCCTATCATTTAACACATGCGCGCAGGACCGCCACCTCATACTGCATCGGGCATCTAAACTTTATAATTAGGGCTACGACAAGAAGATATTCTTACCATTGTTTTGACTCCCAAGTATATTTCTTACACAGTAAGACACAGTTAATAAATCGAGAATCACATCACTCTACATAAAGACATATAAGATATTAACTGATATATACTCGAGAGTAAAAATAATGAAAAGAATATTCTCTTGTCATAGCCCTACGTATAATTAGGGCTATGACAACAGCATATTCTTTTTCATTGTTTTGATTCTCAGATATAGACAGGCGGCAAAAAGAAAGTCCACACTTGTAATTTTTTCAAAAACTGCAAATTTAAGCTAACTTACCTTATTTTATTGGCCTTTTGTTCTTCTATAATTTTAACTGTGCATATTTGACTTTTAATTGAAATATTCTAGTGTTCACGCCAGTTTTAAAAAAATAGCTTCAAATTGAAGAGGCAAAAAGAAAGTCCGCACAATGGAAAATTGTTATTTAAATGTAATTGTAGGACATTAATGTAACACAAATACAACAGAAGCACGGTGAACTAGTTAATATTTAGTAGCATAGCCCTTCTGCAATTTCAGTCTGCAATCTTTTGGTAATTCCTTGAATTAAACTGCATCAATACGCCGGGGAAACGGCATTCCACTTTTCTTTAATTTTTGTCCAAAGTTCTTCCAAACTTGAAATTTTATTATTGCGTAGCTGTTGCTTGATGTAATGCCATACGTTTTCGATAGGATTGAGGACTGGAGATTATGCAGGCCAATCCAAATACTGAATATCATGCTCCTCCAGGAACCTATTGACATTGCAAGCTGTATGAATGGGAACATTATCCTGCATGAAGATGGGATTATCATCCAAATTCCAACTAAAGTAGGGTAGAAAATACTCAGTCAACATATTAATAAACTTGGTCGAATTAATTCGACCTTGCAAGCGAACTATAGACCTTGGACCATTGGTACTAATAATGCCCCACACCAAAATTGAACCTCCACCACCTTGCAACGTTGAAACTGAGCACCTAGGATTAAATTTTTCGTCTTTCATCCGACGGACGTACTGCCTACCATCACTGCCTAGCCTATTGAACTTGCTTTCATCACTAAAAAGCACTTTTGACCAATATGAAGAGTCATGATCTTCATTGCATCTGACGAAGTCCAGACGGCGCTTTCTGTTCTTTACAGAAATCATTGGCTTGCATCTTGCAACATATATTCGCAAATTAAATTCCTTTAATCTGTTCTTGACAGTAGAAAGAGAGCACTTTTTTACAAGATTGCATTGTTGCTGCATTTGGGGAGCCGTTTCAAATCTGTTTCTTAAGCTGCGGATCTTGATAGCATTGTTTTCGCTGTTAGAAGTAACTCTAGTACGACCAGATTTAGGGGCATCACGAACACTGCTGGTGTTTTGGTGCTTTGCACAGTATTTAGTATCGTTTTCTCATCACATTTCAATCTGCGGCTGATTTCTCGATTGGATAAGCCAGAAAGGTGGAGATTAATGAGCTCCTGACGATCACTAAGAGAAAGTCGTGGCATATGGACTAAATGTTATGTTGTATAACCTGGAACAACAACAATTACGATTAGAGATGCTTTGTTGCCTGTTGGTGGATATTTTAAACTGATTTAGGGGCGATAATTTAAGCTGGTTTTAAGCGAATTTGTTGCTGCGGACTTTCTTTTTGCCTCCTTAATTTGAAGTGATTTTTTTAAACTGATGTGAACACTAGATTATTTCAATTAAAAGTCAGATATGAACAGGTAAAATTATAGAGGAATAAAAAGCGAGTCAAATGGGATATAATTTGTTTAAACAGTTGCATTAAATTTAGCTTAAATTTGCAGTTTTTGAAAAAATTACAAGTGCGAACTTTCTTTTTGCCAGCACTGTATATATGCATTGATATCTTATGTTTTTATGTAGAGTGATGTGCTTCTGAGAAGCACTGCTTCTCGGTTGATTAACAGTGTCTGTGTCGGATATATACTTGGGAATAAAAACAATGAATAGAATATGCAATTGTCACAGCCCTACTTATAATTCACCAACATCTGAAGACATGCCAAGCATTACCATCACTATGGTACGTAATAAAAAAAACTGGAATTTTCCTGGTGAAGATTCTGTTATGTATCGAAATATTGAACTTAATTTTAACAAATAAATATGTTTATTTATTGAGAGATGCTGCACTTGTTTGGTCTTTAAAACGTTAACTTTTGAATTTTGTATTCAAATATTTTGTTACTTCAAATCAACTAAGTTTTATCAGGAATAGAATGATTTTGTGTTTTTACTTTTTCTTTTTCCTTCAGAAGTAAACTATGTGTTCTTTCAACGGTGATTTTTTTTTCAAATGTCCTAATCATGACGAACGCTTAGCTCGCGTCTCATAAATTAGTGATGTTTTTTTTTCCCGATGTAAGTGTGTCATTAATTTTGAATTGGAATTTATAAGTTTAAAAAGCTGATACAACACAGACATTTTTTTTAAATATACATTTCTTTATTTACCACCCTCCCACCGCAAGAGAACATGACACAAGTTTGGAAGGTGGGAAAATGGGTCAGCGTCTCAAGAGGAGAAGCACTCTGGTCCTTCAAAAATACGTCTGAGTAGCCCCGTCGGCATTGCCCGGTGAGGGCACTTCAGACAACAAGCGATAAACTTGCTCCTCCTGAAAACCATGAGACAAGGCCTAGAATGGTGGACCTCCTAAGGCTACACAGAATATTTTGTGTCAGTACCGACAACAAAAAAGCTATCAAAATGGCACAGTTTCGAGCGGACTGATTGTTGAGATGGGAACTTACATTAACATTAACTACAAAGTTAACAGACTAAGTTTCAGCTATATAACACCATCGTCAGGAATAGAATCAGTTTGTGTTTTTTTCTTTTTCTTTTTTCTTCCTTGAGACATGTTATATTGCCAAAACTTAATTGATTATAAACAAATGCTTATTTAAAAAAAAAAAAGTTCTGTATTGTACTGGCTTTTTAATCTTACAAATTTCTATTTAAATGCAATAATATAGAGTGCCCACCTCCAAATAAAACTACTACTACTAATGAGACGATTACCAAAGTGTCATATTTACCACGTTTTCACAGTTGCTACAAAAAGTTTAATCGAAAACTAAACAGGTGATCCTTTCATAAAAATATTACTCATAAAATTTATATAAATAAAAGAGTAAATGCATGTACACGTGTCTGTGTAGGTGTAAATATTTAACCGATAAACACTTAAACTACTGGTCACATAACACTAAAATTAACAGGAAATAGTATCATACACCAAGGATGTTTATAACAAGTAAAATCTTTGTTTGCATGATATACAAATACAAAATGTTAATTTCAACTTACTAATATATATCTGTTACTTTTGCGCATGCACAAATACAATCATAGCTAGAAGTGGTATAATTTTTAAAAAATCCTTATCTATCTGTTTAGTTAACTCAGACAATAAGCAACGCGACTGGAGCACTAAATGTTTTGGTTTCGATTTTAGCTTATGTCATCCAAGTAATTTTTGTTTTAAACTTTGGAAATCAGTACAATATATATATATATATATATATATATATATATATATATATATATATATATATATATATAATTGTATCTGTAATGATGAATACGAAATCTGCACGAATTAAAATATATTTAAGTGCATTTTACAATCAGGCAAATCCGGGCGCCCCCCCCTCACCACCACCGGCCCCTGCTAGTGGTTGATAAAATTCAAACTCTTTTCTGCAATGCAAACATACTTGCTGTAATATAGAGCGAATGCGCGTATGTAAATGCATGCCAAAATGACGTCACTGGTAAAGAAAGAAACTATATAAAAAAAGAGAAAGAGAACGATCATGTGAGAGCCGTGGAGCACGGAATGAGATAACGTTCGAGATCTCGAGAGATGCATGAATAACGTTCGAGGTCACGTGAGAAACGTGAATGGCGTTGAGATCACGTGCGTGACGTCACGACCGTAATGATGAGGAAATAAATGTCGTTGTTACAAAGAAAAAACGAGTTGAAGTTATTTTCTATGATTTGTCTACTTTGCACCAACAACAGATCACTTCAAGACGAAGTTAGACTGGTGCTGATCAACTGTATTTTCAACCGTCTAAATTCGCAACGCCCCTCCTTTCCTCTTTGTTTGCTTTCCTTTCTCTCTCTCTCTCTCTCTCTCTCTCTCTCTCTTCCCGCGTCCTTCCCAACAGCAACAAAACATTTTAATCTATGCCGAATAAATTGAATTGGATTGAATTGCGTTGAATACTTTGCGGCTCAAGCACACAACGTGTGTTGATCCTGAACAACCTTACAATTGGTTCATTTAAACTTCAGTCTATGTTCGACTTGTCCAGTAAGTCTCAATCACGAATCCTCAATAGTCTTTGTTTTATCGCCGTTCTACGATATGAGAAGCCACTTTAGTGATCGTCTCATCAGTTGGATGTGTAATTGTCAATAAGTTTCATACTCACTGGATCTTTATCTCCCTAAACTTTTATTTACATGGTTGTCGCAAAGATAATTTCTATCAAAACACTCCCCAGACTTTTCCTAAACTATTACATTTACAAACTCCTTTCGACAATCTAACCATATTTAGAACAAATAAACTTCAGTCTATACCTGACTTATCCATCAGTTTCAGTAATAAATGTCCAACAGTCATTGTTTTATTGTTGCTCAATGATATGAAGTGGGGCACTTTGGTTGTCGTATCATAAGTGGGAGGTGTGATCCTAAATTCTACTGGTAGAATTCTTAATAAACTCCAGAATCTTATCTGCAATTCAATCATATGAAGTACAAATAAACTGTAGTCTACGCCTGACTTGTCCACCAAGTTTAAGTCGCAAATCCCCAACAGTCTGTTTTAATGCTGTTCTCTGATATAGGAGGCCACTTTAGCAATTTTCTAATCAGTTGAATATGTGGTCTTCAATAGACTTCACACTTAATGGATTAGACGCCCACGCCTCGATTTTTACATGGGTGGTTATCTCAAAGAATATGCCTATCAAAATAATCCCCAGGCTGTTTCTGAACTATTTATTATATTTGCATGTTTTCACATAAAAGTTTTCAGTGATCTACTATCGATATATATATGACTGCATTACTTTGGCATTTTGGCCAAGATCAAAGTGTAGTATCTGTTCCGGCAGATGCTGCAAGCTATGACTAGCTATGACTAGCAAAGACCAGATGTGGGGGCAACCCCACATGCCTGACCTTTAACCAGCTCCCATTTCCCACCTCTCGGGAGCTGGTCCCCTTTTTCCCTTCCCCCTCCCTTCACTCCTCACATTAAAAATCGGCCTTGTGCCTAATTTGCTCGGTGGGGGAGCAAATAAATACCATCTGTTCTTCAGATGCTGCACTTCCATTTCTTGTTCTCTTTCGATGAAGGAGCTGTCCTTCACGACTGAGACAATTTTTATTTTTGTACCTTTTCTCCACGTTAAAAAACGACCCTGGTGTCTAACTCTGTCCCGTGGGGAGGCATTGTAAATAGGTAAATAGGTACTATCGATATAGCTATCAGTGTATCTACATTCAGGAAAATAATATGCAAATTAGTTAACCTTAAATTCAAATTTAAAAAAAAAAGTTACTTGTTGGTAGAGGAGATCTAACACAAAGTAATCCATTTTTTGTTTCAATATTAATAAGACTAAAATTGGCTGACTTTTTTTTTTTATTATTTTGTTCACGCAAAGCATATTGTTACTTAAATGACCACTGTGATATGGGACAGATTTATGTAGGGTAAACTTTAGTAGGGATTTGAGCTACAAGATGTTTTTCTACATTACATTTAACTTTCTGCATATTGGCATGATGGTCGTGGAAAACAGAGTGGAAAGAGAAAATTCTAAAGGTAGGTGATTCAAGGAAAGAAGCTATTAGAGTAGGGAATTTTATGACATCAAGGGACTTCTACATAGAAGGGGTGAGATTTTACTGCTAGTCAGGTTGATCAGGAGTATTTATGTTAAAAAGGCAAACGTTCATTGTTCACAGGCGCATATTCCATGAAAGTACTTATAAATCAAGCAAAAGGCTGCAACACTGCAAAGATGCAACAGGGTTGGAGCTTGGTAGACAATGTGGAACATGTTACGTCAGAAATTTCATTTTTGCACCCTGTCCAAGAGAGACTAGTGTTTAGTGCAGCAGTGTTCTATACATGGGCAAATAGTAGGTTTATAGAAATATACGACACGGACAAATATGAAATGTTTTCTAGCTTGGTAGAGAGAACCTACCTCTTTTACAACAGACTTAACAGCATCTTTTATGTACTTATTCCATTTCATGATACCTGATAATGTCAGTCTAAGGGGGTTAAACGTTGGGTTCTCGGAAGAGTGCTGTCCGTGATGACAATCAGTGGTTTGAAATTAGAAAGTTTTCTTATAGTTGTAGAAGAAAAGGAGCTCTGTCTTTGTGGCATTAAATATCATCATCATCATCATCATCATCATCATCATCATCATCATCATCATCGCTTTAATGTCTGTTTTACATGCTAACATGCACTGGACGGCTTTTAGAGATTGATTTCCAAACTGACCTATCTCTGACTTGGTCTTTATTTGTCCTTCTTTCTCTCGTCCATCATCACTTCCTCCCATATTTTCCTTGGGCTTGCCAACCTATTTCTGTATGCCTTATCAAACCATCTAAACAAAGATTTTACTCGTTATAAAACAACCTTGGCGTATGATTACTATTTCCTGTTAATTTCAGTTTTAGGTAGCCAGTAGTTTAAGAGTTTATCGGTTAAATATTTGCATAGACACACATGCACACACACATATACGTACACGCACACACATACACACACATACACATACACACACAAACACACATACACATACATCTCATGTTTTATTTATAAGGATTAAAAGACCCTTTTTATTGCTGGAATTAAGTAGGTCACCTTGCCTCTTTGTTTAATAGAGCGAACAAAGAAAATGTCTCTCAGTTTTTCCTCATTTCATTAAAAGAAACCTCCATTACTTGCTGACCTCCACCCTCATAACCTCTTGCCCTCCATGTTATTTTCTATCATATAAGAACATCTTTTCCCTTTTTATTTTGATTTTATAGATTTCACCTTTTCTTTTTTTTCTTCTCGTTCTCCTTTGTATTTCTGTCATCTCTTTGAAAGATTATCTTCTTTCAAGTATTTTATACAGAAAAGATTGTCTCTTAGATAATCACATGTTTCTTTGTATGAGAGTTTTTAAAAAAATCATTAAAAAAAATTCTTTTGGTGAAAACTTTTTTTGTTGTCTTTTACTAGCTTGTTTGCTTTACTGAATTCTTTTCGTTTCTTAATGACATTCATTTTGGTTTTATCCCAAGGTCATTCTTATAATAGGCCAGGCAATCACACAACTGAAGCCGGTTACTGGAGATGATAGGAATTTTCTTAGATCATGACCAGAATTATAGGTAGATTGTAGTGAACCACTGGTTAACAGAATTATGTACAAAAAGTGTAAGTCAATGGAGATGGATGAGAACTAAGATATATATATATATATATATATATATATATATATATATATATATAGTCATGCACATACAGTACTGTTTCGCTGTATCACAGCTCATCAGTGCGGCTAGACAAGCAACTACCTCAAGCCAGGATCAAAACCCGATCGCCCAAATGACAGTCGGAGCTTCTAACCGTTGCGCTATACGGCTGCTGCTTTGTGAGCGGTGAATTAACAATGTTTTGACATTGTCCAAATACCTAAGCTCAATTTCTTTACATAAAGAGCATCGCTACATACGCTTAGTGTAATTTGTATATCACTTCCCAATATGCTCAACCTAGGATAGGGAGCATTATAGTCATCCACATACAGTACTGTTTCGCTGTTTCACAGATCATCAGTGCGACTAGACAAGCAACTACCTCAAGCCAGAATCGAAACCCGATCACCCAAATGACAGTCAGAGCTTCTAACCATTGCGCTATATGGCTGCTGCTATGCGGGCAGTGAATTAACAATGTTTTGACATTGTCCAAATACCTAAGCTCAATTTGTTTACCAAAGAGTATCGCTTATATATATTTCTGTGGAAATATATTTTATTTCCTTATATACCAATCCTTATTTAAGAAGCTCAATGTAATTACAGAGCAATATAGTGAATAAATGACAGAAAACTATATTCCATATCGTATAGTTTCGTAAATGCAAACATGTATAATAGTTTATAATTATAGTTATTTTCATAAGTATGCATAAATTAATTAGAATGAATAAATTTACTAATTATTAAATAGAACATTTTGGCAGAATATTCATAAATTAATAGAACTTGTTAGTACGAATAGATGGGTTTAGTGACTTTATTTCTAAAATTCAAAATGACGTAATGGAAACATATTATAAGGTATTTACAGCTTCTCTTCCAATTTTCGGATTTAAATCATGTCAAAACGAACTTTATTTCCTTTTGACGGATTGATTGCTGCTATTTCTTCTGATGAGTTGAGGGCAAAATAGATTCACTGGTTGATATAATAATTAAGTGATTGATTTTGCGCTACGAAACAGATACTGTCAAGAATTGTAAATGTCACCTGAATTAAAGGAATAAATTATAAGATGGTCAACATCATGAACTTTTGAATATAGTCTTTTATTCCTTATATATCATACATATCTGGATGTCAAAGCTATTTGATGTTGTTGAAAAGTATTGCAACCTTGGTGATACTATTCGAGCACAGGGTGAAGCAGGTGCGAGCGTTGATTGCAGGTATTAGGAGTGGGTTCTGTGATTACTAGCCAGCAGAGCATTACCACCGTCGATTAAGGAAAAGTCTGTCAGGCATGTGTATGCAGTGAAATCATGTATGAAAATTAAACCTGGCAAGTGAACGTTGAAGATATGCGTTGCATGGAGAGAAATGATATGAGAATGATATCATGGATGTGTAATGTGTCTTTGATCTGATAAATACAGAGGAAGATTAAATCTAGTCAATATAAGAAGATGTGTACGAAACGGGAAACTTTGATGGTATGGTCACGTTAAAAGAATGCATGAGATTTTTGGGGTTAGTAAATGTAGAGCAGTTGAGGGAGCAGGGTCAGCTCACAAAAGATGACCCAGAAAAATGTGTAAGAAAGTGACAAGGAATTTAGAGAGAGATAAAAAAAAAAACACCTGTGTTAGAGTTAGTTTGGAAGTCAATTTGTATAAGCCGCACATGCATGCTAGCATTGGCTGTGAGCAAAGTGGAGTGTCTGTTCTAATGCTTAAATATCAGTTCTTGCAGTTTTTACTTTTTAAATGCAGATGAAAATATCTCAGCTCAAACAAAAAGTTATTGATCGAAAGGAAAATGACACTTCATAACAGCGTTTCTTTTGGTTGTTGTTCAATTCATGAGGAACCCATCTATCAAGATTTTTGTCTTCCCAATATCTCTGAAGTGGTTGGAAATCGTCGTATACACTACATCTAATTCAGAAGCAAGTTCTCAAACAGTAGTGCATCGATTGGCTTCAAATAAGGCTCTTAATTGATTGTTGTCAATATCCAAGATATTGACAACATATATATATATATATATATATATATATATATAGTTAGTCCTGGTCAAAATCATAAGACCACTTAAGAAAGTAAGCATTTACGTATAATATCGAATTTTTAATCAAACAAATGGTTGAAACCATTGTTGAATATTTTCTGCTCTGACTCATTAAGTAAGAACTTAGAATAAAAACTCATTAACTTTAAAAGAAAAGAGAATTTTAACATGATTACTTAAACCCGAAAAAATATGGAGTGTAGTTGCATTTTTTTATGATATTTACGCCATCTTTGATTTTAAAATGTGTGTGTGTGTGTGTGTGTGTGTGTGTGTGTGTGTGTGTGTGTGTGTGTGTGTGTGTGTGTACATTTCCCTATCAAATAACTCTGTCAATTTTTGGTCTACAGACTCGAGATTTAACATAAGGGGTAGTGAGATTTGGGAAAATCTTTTTAATCGGTTTTCGACCAGAAATTTGGCTGTCAAGGGGTCAAAGTTCAACGATTTGACCTTTGAAAACTCTAACAAACTCCTCTGCCAATTGTGGGTCTAAACACTTGAAATTTTAGATATAGGTTACTTGAACATGGATCTAACTTTATAATTTGATTTGAGCCCAAAACAATAAATGCTAAGTGGTCATAATTGAGGTCAAAGTTTTAAAAAAAATGGACCTCTGCAGTCTCTATCAAATTACTCAGCCAATTTTTGGTCTAGACATTTGAAATTTTACATAAAGTGTATTCAGGCATAGGACAAGCTTTTTAATCGGTTTTTTGCCGAAAATTTGGCTTTCAAGGGATCAAAGTTCAAAAGATTTGACCTTTGCAATCTCTAGCAAACTATTAAGCCAATTTTGGGTCTAAACATTTGAAATTTTACATAAAGGGTATTCAAAAATGCTGCAGGTTTTGGGGAAATTTTGGTTTCCAAGAAGTCAAAGTTGACAGAATTGATCTTTGCAGACTCTACTGAACTCCTCTGCCAATTTTGGGTCTGAACACTTGAAATTTTAGATGTAAGTTACTTGGACATGAGTCAAACATTTTAATTTTATTTGATCCCAAAACGATAAATGTTAAGGGGTCAAAATTGGGGTCAAATTTAAAAAGAAATTGACCTCTGCGGTCTCTACTAACTTTTCTCTATTGTTGTTAAGGAAGCTAAGGATATAGAAAGGTATTTCCGTACATATGCATGCTTTTTTATATATAAAGTTATGCACATAAAGTTATGAACAGTACATAGGGTCCGAGCAAAGCCGGGCTGAACTACTAGTATATATATATATATATATATATATATATATATATATTTTGTGTACAGAAAGTTGTTAGTTGAGACAGATCATTGGTACCGTCGGTTTCAAGCCCGATAATAAGGCCCGTTTAAGGTATCCTTATCAAGCTCTCTTCAGCCAATATTCGTCTCTTGATAAGGATACCTTAAACGGGCCTTATTATCGGGCTTGAAACCGACGGTACCAATCATCTGTCTCAACTAACAACTTTCTGTACACAAAATATAAGTACGCTCTTAAAATTTGGATTTTCCTTTTAATTGAGCACTCTGCTGGAATTCTTTTTCCAAAAAAAACTAATCATATATATATATATATATATATATATATATATATATATTTTGTGTACAGAAAGTTGTTAGTTGAGACAGATCATTGGTACCGTCGGTTTCAAGCCCGATAATAAGGCCCGTTTAAGGTATCCTTATCAAGCTCTCTTCAGCCAATATTCGTCTCTTGATAAGGATACCTTAAACGGGCCTTATTATCGGGCTTGAAACCGACGGTACCAATCATCTGTCTCAACTAACAACTTTCTGTACACAAAATATAAGTACGCTCTTAAAATTTGGATTTTCCTTTTAATTGAGCACTCTGCTGGAATTCTTTTTCCAAAAAAAACTAATCATATATATATATATATATATATATTATATATATATATATATATATATATATGCATGTTTAATTCTTAAACAGTTGCTATACTCTTTGTTTTCTGGAACTCCAATCTAAAGATTTCACTTGACTATAGACTTTTTTTTTTTTTTTTAAATATTTTTAGACATTCTTTGAACATTTTAAAATTTTTAATATCGATTATTTATTATTTTTGGGTCCTGCTTTATTTACTTTAAGATTTTTTTAATTTTTGTATCCTTTGGTTTTTTGGGGGTTTTTTTGGGGGGGGGTTGGGTTTTTTTTTTGGGGGGGGGTTGTTTTTTTTGGAGGGGGGTTTGTTTTTTTGGGGGGGGGGGTTCTACTTTATCACTTTCCCTCTTTCTTCCATTTTTTTTAAAAAAATTATTTGCTTTTTTTTTTATTGACCCCATTATTGCGTAGTGATCCCTATTTTCTTTTTACTGCTACCTATATGATACACTTCCGATTTTTATTCTCCTATTCTCTTCCTCCTAGTTATATTGCTTGCATTTTTTAATATTTTTCATTTTTCAAATGTATTTAATCTTACACTTTATATCTACTTTTAATACACATGAGTAAAATATTGGCCTTCCATCAGAGTATATCTCCTCTGGTGCACCATACATGCAAAACCAACACCTCAATGCATCACATACTGCTGCCGTATCATAGTTTATATAAATATCACGTCATATTAAAGTTTATCTTATCAGGGACAGGCTGCTAGTATGTATATCTATATATGGATACACATTATGACATGTTTCAACCGGAGCTTTTATAAAACCGATATCTTCAGGCCAAGATGAAAAAAATAATGAACATCTTATTTTTACATTTTTATATAAAATAATGGCGCACAGTTTCAATTCATAATAGTCACATAGCTGAATTCAAATAATCCCAAGTTTAAAAAAAAATCAAAAATATAAAATGTACATGCAAACATTTTTTTTTTTAAATTGAGATTTTTCAACTTCCAAAATGACGTCAGCTGTTGATATAATGAAATGTTGTGGAGACGTGTGGCAGTGTATTCTTAACTTTGACTTCACTCCGAACCTGAAATGGAAGACTTACATCAAATCTATTGCCAATGTCGCTGGAAAAATGGTTATCTCACTCCCGACACAATCCTCTACCTGTACAAGAGCCGTTCTAAGAAAGAGTACTGTTACCACATCTGGAGAAGAGCTGCTCAGAAAAAAAGATCATGTTATGGATATTAGATCACCCAATCAATAGGGAAAAAGAAAAACTCTTTAGGCCATGCTATTTCGAAGCTTACTGCTTCTCGTCAAAAGAGAAGAGAAAAGCAAGGTTATATATACATAAAAGCTAGCATAAGGATATTCGTCAGAATATGAAAATTAAAATATTACGATACATATATAGAGGTTGAATAGAAAGTGAAAAATAGAACAAATATACAAAAGAAAAGATATATAAGTAGATATATATTAAGAAAAACATTTGTCTATATTTTTTTATTTTTAAAATATATTTCTTCCTATATATCTATGTATCTATCACTTTATTATATATATATATATATGTATATATATATATATATATATAAATATATATATATATATATGTATATATATATATATATATAAATATATATATATATATATATATATATATATATATATATATATATATATATTACATTACTCATGTTCACCTCTCACAAAGCATATCGCCACTTTAACGTAAGGGGCTACTATTTGGGCCCATGTCTAGGAAAGATTAACAAGATATTTGTTTATGTTACATTTAAACTTCTGCATATTCTTACAGCCAGGGAAGCCGGTATTAGGAAGGGAATTCCAAAGTCTAGCTGTTCGAGGGAAGAAACTATTAGAATAGAAAGCTTTCTGACATTTAGGGATAACAACAGTGAAGGGGTGAGATCTTATTGCTAAGCGGGTTTGTCGGGGATATGTACGTCGAGGGGGTACAAGTGAAACAAGTTCATCAGAACACATTCGATTAAAATATTTGTAAAACAGGCACAGTGATGCAACATTGCAGCGATGAGACAGAGGCTGGAGCTTAGTTGATAAAGTGGGACCGATTAGATTGACAACTCTTTTTTGGACTTTATCTAATAGGGAGAGACTCGTGGTTAGGGTTAGGATATATTAGATTGGAGACTCTTTTTTGGACCCTATTCAAGAGGGAGAGACTAGTGGTAGATGCACCAGCCCAGATGCGGCAACAATACTCCATGCATGGGCGAATAGTGGCCTTGTGAAGGTAAGGGATACTCTCAGGGGTAAGTAGTCTCGTAGCTCGATAGAGGGAACCCACCTTCTTTGCAGCAGCCTTTGCAATGTCCTCTATGCATTTGTTTCAGTTCATATTGCCCGCAAATGTTAAGTTGAGGAGTTTTAAGGTAGAATTCTTAGGTAGGGTGCTATTTGTCATGGATATAGGGGGTTGCAGAGGCGTCTTTTAATTGTTAAAGGAGAGCAGCTTAGTTTTATCAGCATTAAATGTTACCATCCATTTACGGCCCCATTCCACTATAGTCTGGAGGTCATTTTCTAACAATTCTGCCATTGTCCTAGATTTATATACGTCTGTTCTTCCCTCATATATATATATATATATATATATATATATATAATGGACTCTCCCATCGATTTCAACGTATGAGGTTCCGCCACAACAACTAAGTTGCTCGGAAATCCACACAGATGATTTGTTTATAGTGGTGAAGGCTTTGTGTAGAACCATCCACACTTTTTGGTATTACTGCTAAACCTCCATCGGTGCAGATGACTGCCACAGGACAGAGTATACAGTAGGCCGCAGATTTTTACATCAGAGTTTCCTTCTAGATGAATGTCTTAACAAAGACTGGGGGTACATCTCTCCTAGTGAATTAAACGTGCCCTCAGACACCAAACTGGAAATTTCTACGACCTGGTGGGGAATATACAGCACCTAACCTTCCCAAATGGTCACCCATCTGGTACTGGCCAGGCTCAACGTTGCTTAACTTCGGTGATCTGACAAGAACCGGTGTGTCAACGTGATTGTGCCATACACACACACACACACACACACACATATATATATATATATATATATATATATATATATGAATAAAAATTCCTATAAATAGCTCTAAGTGACATGTAGATCAACACTTATGTATAATCGATCGCCATATATTTGCACAGGTGTTGGCTTTCGAATCATATTTGTAGCTAGCAAGAACCTGACAACCAAAATAAGGAATCAATATATCTATAATATATTTCTGATAGTCTGTCAACTAAATTGATCTCTGTGATATAGGAGGAGTATAACTTTTATTATATAATGCAGGTATGTAAATAGTATCTGTCATGGTCGGTACATGTGAACAATATGCGTGATTAAACTCTCGGGGAGGATAAGGGTAAGTGAATTGAAAGAAGCTGCTTATTTAATCATATGTATTAACGTGTTATAGCTATGGATGAGGTTTACTTGAAATAGGAGGTTCATGCTATGTCGATATATTTTAAAAGGGTATCTAAAATTATAACAGTACTTAAAAGAAATATAAATATTATAGGAATAATGGTAAGATAATAAATGTGAGGGGATGAATTATAAGGGATACATTATAGAAAGATGTTTTTGTAAGTGAATAAGATAGAGGATAAACAGATGATAGAATAAGGGGATAAAAATGCAAAGGAGTATGGGATAAATAAATAAATATAAATAGAGAGTAATAATAGATAATGAAGGTATAAAAATACAAAGTTATTAAATATTGATAAATAAAAATAGAGGAATAAAATGGACATAAAAATATGTACAAAAATATAAAGATATAAAGAGCCAAGTAAAAAAAAAAGAAAAGAAATAAAATGACAACATAGAAAATATACAGTAGGAGAAAATTCTTAAAGGCAGGGGAGTGGAGATGTTTTGCAAAGTTTTGTGGGTCCTTGTTGAGTGCAAAGCAGTATCGAAATATTTAAAAAGAAAACAAATAAACAGAAGTTCCTCTGTGAATTTGAACAATGAGCTCTCAGATAGGTTGTTATTTATCATGGCTATCGGTGGCTGAGTATTTTTAATTTTTAGTTGTTAAAGGAACATATATTAGCATTATATGTTACCATCCATTTCTGGGGGCTCCCATGGAGAGACTTCCGACTGAAGGTTGTTTTCTAGGATTCCTGACATTGACTTGATGCCTTACTCTCAGAACATAGCGTAAGTAAATACTTGTAAGTAATAGTGTTGTGAATCAATACGGAAGGGGTGGCGTAATAAATTATCAGGACCTCAAGAATGATTTAAAGACAATATGGTCCCTGAAATAAACGAGTAAGTTTTATCCTCCAAGATTGGTGTCCCTTGATCTCTTCAAACCAACTGAACTACTACTACTACTACTACTACTACTACTATTATTATTATTATTATTATTATTATTATTATTATTATTATTATAATAATAATAATAATAATAATAATAATAATAATAATAATAATTTTGATTTCGTTTATCAACGTCTCTCTGGAAATGGATGGCATTCATTTTCAGAGGATTTCCCTCAATCCCAGCTTCAAACCAGGAGTTTCAAAGATCAAGAGTTTTTCTAAGAATGTTGGTGGTACCTGCAATAGCAGAGGTCTGAAGGCCACCTAAAACATCAGGGATTTGTAGTTTTTTTCAATTGTCCTTCCAGACGACTTGATACTACCCCTAGTGTACCAACTACGACCGGTATTATTTGTGTTTTAACCCCATGTATACGCCTTATCTCCAAGGCCAATGGAGCATAATTGCTCCACTTCTTGTTCTCTTTCTCTCTCACATTTCTGTCCCAGGGTACTGAAAAGTCTACAATCTGCCAGTTTTTTTAAACTTTGTCAATGACGACCAAAACAAATCCGGACGATTATGTTCCAATTGCTTGGTAATTATGACATATTTGTCCCACCATACCTCTACCTTGCCATTCTCACTTGTTCTCACTTCATCAGACACCTCCTCAAACCATTTTCCAGCACACTTCACCCCAACCCTCTTATACACCTCCCAATATATCCGGAGTCCCATGCGATTGTGTCTTTTGCGGTATTCTCTATGGGCCAGTCCACTACACCCTGCTGCAAGGTGTGCAATTAATGATGATGACGATGACGATGACGATGATGACGATGACGACGATGATGATGATGATAAAAAATGCGAGAATGTGAAACAAACGAGTGAATAATGGCGTTTGTCTAGGTTTTCAACGCATCATTAAGATTTTATATCTGACTAAGTTGACATTGGGTTTACTTTCGGCAGCGTTGTAACTCTTGCTTTTCTTATTTTGTCCTTTAGTCCTCACTTCAAGAACAATGCTTCTGACAGAGGGGAAATAATTGCTGTTTACTAAGTTGGAATCTATCCATATACCCGAACCGAACCAGCTTCCTCCATATAGCATTTACATTTATTGTTGGCAAGCTTAACCTTGAAGTGATATTCGTCTTTATCTCTTACATCAAGTGATTTTATGCCTTGTCTGAGCGATTTCCATTAAAAAAATGTGTGAAATATAGCTAAACGGTCAATAATATATGCGGCTGTTTTTTTTTTCTTCTTTTTCGTATTTTTTCTTAATATTCGTGTTTTCTTTTTTTTTTTTTTTCTTTCGTTTTTTTTAGTGACCGTCCCACAATTTGATCTTGTTTCCGACTTTTTTTTCCTGGTTAATAGTGAAATGTCCCTTTATATTTTATTTAGTTATTTTTTCTGCAAAGGCTGCGGTTAAGTTTTAGTCGAATTTGTAGACAGAAAGGCAATACTAAAAACAAGAAGGATATAAATATACCAATTTTATTGATAATTTGTTACAACAACCGAAAGTAAAGTTTTTTATTAGTGAAAATCACGCCAGACAAGGCATGAAGCCACTTAATGTAATGAACTAAAAAAAAAAAAAAAAAACACTACAAGGTAAAAATGTGTTATATAGATAAATTCCGATCCGGAAAGCAACAATTTTTCCCCCTTTGTTGAATGTAAGGCTTAGAGCAGGGGTATTCAAAGTCTGGCCCGTGAGCCAGATCTCACCCTTCAAAATCTTTAACCCGGCCTGTGGAACTCTTATAGAAAACATAAAAATATTCAGGAAAATGTTTAAAAGTGGAAATGTGTGAAAATAGGGTGGTGTTTTTTTCTTTTTGTTCAGAAAATGATTAAAAGAATGAGGTTTTGAAAAACGAATTTCATTAAAAAGCAAAACGGGTTTGTATTACTATACACAAAAATTTGAAAAAATTGTCAAAAAAAAAACAAATATATAACAAATAAATGTTATCAAAAACAAGATAAGTTACTTTTCTACCTAACTGGATAATTTTTAGTGTTTTTACTTTATGTAACATGTTTATTCAGTTCGAAAAACATACAGTTTACCCATGTATTGGAAAATTAAAAATGGCGCCGGACTCTCTGCTGAACACGGTAAATTTGGGAAAATGAGTTAAAAATAAAAAATATACAAAATACTGTTAGCAACTCGCTCAATATATGTTACCGTGACATAGGCTGACATATATTCGGTGGGGTTTTAACAGTATTTTGTATAGTTTTTTTTAAAACATTTTTTTAATTTTTAATTCATTTTCTCAAACTTACCGTGTTCAACAGAGAGTCCAGCGGGCCGGCGTCATTTTAAATTTTCCAATACATCTGTAAACACTGTATAGTTTTCGAGCTGAATATACATGTTACATTAAATAAAAACACTAAAAATTATCCAGTAGGTAGAAAAATAACTTATCTTGCCTTTGATAACATTTATTTGTTATATATTTGTATTTTTGACAACGTTTACGAATCTATGTGTACAGTAATACAAACACGGCAAAACATTATAAAACACGTGGAGGTCATTTTTTTTACTTTTCATTTATTTATTATTTTTTTTATTTTTGACCCGCATAGCTCTAAAAATGTCAGCGATATGCCCCCAACCCATGTTCGAAAACTTTGGAAACCCCTGGCCCAGAGGACAGAAAAAGGAAAGACCGAGTTTCATGGGGCTTTCAAAAGTAAATCCGACGTCCAGTATTAGTTGATAAACAAAGAGAATTGCTAGACCAACGAGTAAACAGTGGCATTTGTTTGTCTCCGTTTTCAGTGTATTATTAAGATTTTATGTCCGCCCCACGCCCCAGTGAGATTCAACTAAACAATCAACAATAAACGCGGTTGTTTTTTTTCTTTCTTTTTTCTTAATATTAGTATTATTGCTTTCTTTGTTTTCTTTTTTTTTGTTTTTTTCTTTTTTCGTTTGTTTTGAGTGTCTGTCCCAATATTTGGTTGTTTCCAAGTTTTTGTCCTGATTAATGCGGAAATACTGAAATACCTTGGAATGTCTTGTTTTTTTGTTTTTCTTTTGTTTTTTTTTTTTCATTGCTAAAAGGCAATACCAAAAGTAAGAATAACAAAATAAAGACATAAATATACTAATTTTATTAATAACCTGTTAGAACAACCAAGCTATATTTTTTTTTATAGAAATCGCTCCTTATAAGGTATAAAGCCACTTGATGTAAGAAGTTAAAAAAAAAAAAAAAATTAGAATTCAAGTCCAACATAAACAAACTCCTGACAAACCGCCCCCTTAAGTAAGACACTCTATCAAAACCCCCAATACTAATGATTACTACAATACTATCTCATTGATTACTGTACACGCAATAACCCTTATCCCTGAGTGGCTTTCGGGCCTTGATAAGTGGTGATCCCCATGTAATATATATATATATATATATATATATATATATATATATATATATATATATATATACGGCACTAAACATAACGTTAAATGCCTTTAAAAAAAGTGAAGTAAAAAAACAAAAAAAAAAAAAAAACTGAGACATGTGCATGCAGATATTATGTTTTTTCTAAACAGTTCATTTCTTGTAAATAAAAAAAAATACTCGAACTAAGATCGAAATAAAACCTAAAGATAGTGAGTCAATTACAATATCCATCAGGCCAGCTTACCCTGACCTTTAAAAAATGTTTTCAAACCTCCTTATTCTTAATATAAGGAACATATTTGTTTTATATATATATATATATATATATATATATATATATATATATAGTGTCACGCAAAAGTATTAGATACATTACATTTTTCTTCATAACTTTAATTAGGGTTCAAGATTTTACATAAAATTTGGTCAGTGTATTCCTATTACTATTCTAAATTATATTTGGAGTAGTAATTACAAAATCAAAGTTTAGAAAGTTTATATTCAATGAAAAATATGAATTAACAAATGCAAAAGTATTGGATACACTTTTAAAAAATTATTTTTCTGAAATAAATTTAAATGACTTTTGCTTAGCGTGTTGCAATAATGCAAACGAGTTATCACTGACAAATCAGAGAGGTTTATATTAAAATAATTTTATAAAATTCTTCCAGTTTGGGCTCACTCCTTCAAAGTCAACCAGTTCATTTATGAAAATGGCTAAATCTAAAGAGTTGTCAATAGACATTCTTCAAAAAAACCATTGATAAGCACAAAGAATGAAAAGGGTATCGAATAATATCAATAGAACTTAATCTACCACTTGGTACAGTTGGAAACGTTATTAGAAAGTTTAAAAACCCTGGTGAAGCTGTTGCAAATCTTCCAAAATGTGGTCGGCCAAGAAAATTAAATTAAAAAAATCAAGGTGTTACCCAGAAAGGTAAAAAAAAAAACTTTTCTTACTCGTGGTAAAATTCAAACCGACATCAGAGAAGCTGGGATTAATGTGAGCAAGGATACAATCAGTAGAGTTCTAAATCGTACAGGTTTCGTATCAAGGTCCCCAGGAAAAGTTCCATTATTGAAGCTTAAACATGTCAGCTCACGTTTGAATTATGTTAAAACATATGGGGAACAACCTCAAGAATTTTGGAACAAGGTAATCTGGTCAGACGGAATGAAAATCAAAATCTTTGGAAGAAACACAGCAACACATGTATGGCGTAAAAATGGCACCGCCTATAACAAAAAGAATACCATTCCTACGGTAAAATTTGGCGGTGGTTCGATTATAGTATGGGGTGTTTTTCATCCAAAGGTGAACTAGAAATCATCAAAGGTAGAATGAATGGACGTATGTATAGGGGGATTTTGGAGAAAAACCTCCAGAAATCTGCTGATTTATTGAGACATAATAGCAATTTCGTGTTTCAACAGGACAATGATCCCAAGCATACTGCCAAACTAACCAAGAATGGCTTAGAAGTAACGAAATTGACGTTCTTATTTGGCCCAGTCAGTCTCCAGACCTCAACCAATTGAAAATTTGCGGAAAATTTTGAAGATCAATGTTCACAAGAGGAATCCACAAAATATTCAACAACTAGAACAGTTCTGCAAAGAAGAATGGCACAAAATACCTGCATATCTTTGCAAAAAAAAACGTGGGCAACTATAGAAAGCGATTGGAAGCTGTTGAATGCAATAAATGCTATGCAACCAAATATTAAATCAATGTATCCAATACTTTTGCGTTAGTTGATTTATATTTTTCCTTTAATATACACTTTCTAACTTTAATTTTGTAATTACTACCCCAAATATTAGTTAGAATAGTAATAGGAATATACTGACCAAATTTTAGGTAAAATCTTGAACCCTAATTAAAGTTATGAAGAAAAATGTAATGTACCCAATACTTTTGCGTGGCACTGTATATATATATATATATATATATATATATATATATATATATATATATATATATGTATATATACACACTCACACACACATATACATATACATACATATACACACACATATATATACATATACACGCACATACATACATTCATACACACATATATATATATACATATACACATACATATAAACATACGCGCACACATACCCATACCCACACATATGCATATAGCTATCCAAACACAAGCGCAATGAGGTCTCACCATCATGCACACTGGCAAATTGCCCCATGTACCCCGTAACCATTTGTCACCGCACATACGTAGCCTACATACTAGAATGCTCCGTCTGCAAAAAATTCTACATGCGCAGCACCAAATCAAAGACCACACACAGACACAAGCCTCATCATTCCACAAACACCTCAACACCTGAAAAAACACCAACAGATCTTTTAAAGTTGATATTTTAGCCACAGAACGCAATATTGGGAATCTTCGCATTAAGGAATCACTACTAATATCCAAACTATGGCCGGAACTCAATAATAGACTGGAACTCAGATCATTCTTCATCATATAGCGTTGCATATAGTTTTCACCACAGAGTTATCCTTACACCCTACTATCCTAACTCACTAGAACAGGTATACCACTACACCCCTCTTATGCTCTATCCAGCTAACGTAACAGTACAAACATGGCCTTACTACAAGAGCAAATAATTAAAAAATAAATAGACTAATATAAAAGACAGATAATAACCTTAAATTTAAGCTAATACACTTAATCAAATCAGCTAAACGCTAATAAACATAATTAAATATGCCTAAATACAATCCCAACAATGAAGACACTCCAATCACATTTAAACAAAGTAAATAGCAATAAAATTTCTTAAAATAATGATAATAATAATAATAATAATAATAATAATAACAATAATAACAATAATAATAATAATAATACTACTACTAATAATAATAATACTACTAATAATAATAATGATCATTGACACAAGTTTAAAATAAATATAAATATATGTATACTAGCAGTTCAGCCCAGCTTTGCTCGTACCCTATGTACTGTTCATAACTTTATGTGTGTGTATATATATATATATATATATATATATATATATATATATATATATATATATATATATATTAAAAAGTTTGACTCGTGTCCAGGTGATCTACATCTAAAATTCAAGTGTTTAGACCCAAAATTGGCGGAGGAGTTTGGTAGAGTCTGCACAGGTCAACTCGTTCAACTTTGACGTGTTGGCAGCCAAATTTTTTGCCCAAAACTGATTAAAATGCTTGCTGCATATCTTTATGTAAAATTTACCAATGTGTAGACTCAAAATTTGCTGAATAGTTTGCTAGAGACCACAAAAGGTCAAATCTTTTGAACTTTGACCCCTTGGTAGCCAAATTTTAGGTCAAAAACCACTTAAAATGCTTGCCCTATGTCTGAATACACTTTATGTAAAATTTCAAATGTTTAGACACAAAATTGGCAATTCCCCTTATGTCAAATATCGAGTCCGTAGACTGAAATTGACAGAGTAATTTGGTGTGTATGGGTGTATGGGTGTGCGTTCGTGTATGTTTATAATAATAATGGCAAGCAATCTACGAAAGATTAATGCAAGCAACAGTAAACATAGTCACTAGTTTTGTCTTAACTCGTAACTATCTTCCACCGTTGCGAGAGCCTGGGCGAAGAAACTTGTGTGTTGCCCAAGCGGCACGAGTGGAACTTGACCAGAGCCAGTAGAACCCAAGGAAAGAGAAGGTCGATACGTTGGTACCAACTCTGGCTGCAGGAGATGGTCATTGGCTCATAAGAAGCTCATCCGACCTTTGATAGATCTTGTTTTTGGTCCTGTTGGGTGTCCCCATACCCTGCTCACCCAGGTTACCCCGGGCGGGGGAGCCAGTTTAGTCACCGACGACTCGACCATGAGGCAGCTAGCACTGGGTTACATGGTACCAGTGGAAGTCTAAGACTCAGCTGACATTATATGTGTATATGTATATACATATATGTATATGAGTGTATGTATGTGTGTGTGAGTATATATATATATATATATATATATATATATATATATATATATATGCAAAACTTTATATTTGAGTTTTAGCCGGGGAAAATCGGTGCAAAAGTGTGAAAATAACAATAATGGAATTTGCCAGGTTACGGTTGAATGACGGCATCACGAATATGCATGTGTAGCTTAATAGCTATTAGTTCATATTTTAATTTTTAATCTTGTAGTAAACATATCTTCATAACTCAGGCATTAACATCCAAGAAAAATATAATTCGTAAACTAAACGTTTTGGTTTCAATTCTCAGTGGTGGTGCACGGATTATTTTTTTTTTTTTTCAACTTTTTGAATCATTACTGTGTATTGAGTTCAATATAATAAATAATAAATACAAAATCTGCGTTAATCAAGATTTCATATTTAAGTGTATTTTAGGAATGAGCAATGCCAGGTGGCCTGCCACTAGCAGGCCGCCCGGCTGGTCACCTTGTTCATGTGATTTAGTTCCATTAGATTATATTTTCATGAATATAAAATGTCCCATATCTATGCTGATCAACCAGACACAATAGACTACTTGGAAAACGCTGCATTACTGATGAAATACAGCCAAATTTAATGACATGATTCCATTTTCGTTTGATGAAAACCGTTTTTTAAATTTTTTTATTGCAGACTATCTACTAGTTGGCCAGTTATGCATAAATCCCAAGAGTAATAGGAGCCCGTTATCATGTCTGAAAATGATACAATGTTCAACAAGCGAGATTGGAGATGCATCGCTCTACAACCCATGTTCTCTATCGATCTAAGCTATGAAAACAGGACCATTACCAGTTCCCGAAAAATGCATTACTGGATTGCCACGAATAACAGGGATGATGAAAAAAAAATTTATGACCACGGTTATGATCTTTGGTGTGGCAGCAGGACTTGGCAACACCAGCCCACAAGTCCCAAAAGACCGAGGCTTGGTTTCAGAAGGAGTGCTATGACTTTGTACCCTTCTCTCACTGCTCCCCTCTCCTCCCCCAACCTGAATTTGCTGGATTACTTATTTTGATCACACGTCAAGAACATCACCAACATGACTTCTCACAACATATGTAGTGTTGCTTTCTTTAGGACAACACTCTTAATGTTCCACCCTGTACAAAAAGAAACAAAAGAAAAAACTCTCACATACACATACAAGCTATTTTGTTCATTTATTTTAATTAAATTTTTAATTGAGATAAAGAGCGTTAAGATAAAAACGTTTTACGCATTATTTTTTATATATTAATTTTATGGGCGTTTTTGATTTCTATCTAAACTATAAAAAAAACAAAACAAACGATGCAAGGGAAGTAACTCTGATTCAAGTCTCACACTGACGATTGACTTTATTTCAAATTACTTCAACTTTACACAATGGCTACACCTTATCTGTTTTGTATCTGCTTATGTATATTTGATCTCAGTAGTAAAATCAACTAATTTGCATATTGTTATAACAAAATTATACTTTATTAATTAACAGTACTTTGTGTGCGCTTTTTTTTGCGTTCAATATCGTGTGACAATTTAGGACTTCCAGATGCTGTATGTGCTCTCTGCTTATCTCGGCATTTTTTCCAGTCGTCCTGGACTGCTTCTTGCCACTGGACTCAAGCAGCGCCGATTCAGGAGAGGTGTGGTTAGCGATTGTGCAACCCTTGCCTCACAATTATACGTGCAGCTCCCCCTCAAATGCGTATCCTTTGTCTCTCAAAACTGAACGGAGGCATCGTTATCGTTAACAGTTCTGTTTAGGAACGTGATTTAATTTCATGCACAAATGTTTAGCAAATCAAATAGACTCCAGAAATCACAGCAGTGGCGGGTTCTTCTTTCTCGACAATTGTTCACGCAACATTATTGTGTCATTTTCTTGCATATTCTTTAGAGGAACTAATTTCTTTTTGAACTTTTATATTATTATATTTCAAAGATTTGCATTGAAATTCACAAAATGGGTTCTGCTGCATTTACCGACCCGTGGTTTCTACAAAATTTCTTGGGTGTACTCGGTCGCTGACGGAAATAACTGGAAGTGGCCAATCGTGAAATGTTAAACTGCTACAAAGAAAATTATAATGATAAACAGGAAAAACATGAAAATACAATAAATAAAATTATAAACATGTATCTATCCCAACCCTAACTCTAAACCCTAACTCTAATCTGCATGATTAAAATTAATATTTTATTTTTTCCAATTTATAAAAAAGTAGCCTTCATTCGTATTTGCAAAAAAAACAAACAGCGCATTGATTAAAAATTGAGAGATGCTCAGCTAACCTTTTCCGGTTATTCCTTTCAGCCTCTGAACGAGTCTGTGCCAACTTTGTGGAAATTACAGGTTGATAAATGCAGAAACACCTGGTGTTCTTTTTTGGCATATTCTTCAGAGAAACTAATTTCGTTGATTTCTTTTTGTCATATTTAAAGGATAAATAAATTTGCGTTGGAATTAACAAAATCTTCAAGTTTATCGAAATGAAAAAATGCAAACGGTTTTGTTTTAATTATTTTAAATGAATAATCTTATGAATTGACAGTGAACTCACAAGACCATCTTACTGCGTGTGTATATCAGTGCATATCCGCATCGACGTGACAGAAAAAATGTGCTTCTTCAGTGTTCACAGTAATATTCATGTAAAATCATAGAATGACATCAGTAATATATTTTTTCACATATGAATTATCATTTCCGATGACCTAAAGAAAAAAAAGACAAATATGATTACGATGGATATTTTATTTAGAGTGGGAGATTTATTTCCAAATTAATTTGTTTGAAATGTGATAATATTTCTCTGTATGAAAATATTTTTTTTACTTTGGATTACCCTGAACAAGGCATATTGTCACTGAGATGCAATGGTCCATATTTAGGGGCATTCTGAATGGGGAATTGTGCAGTGAGATGTTTTGTTTATGTTACATTTTTGCATCTTGATACAGCCAGAAAAACAGGGAGCACTGATGGAATTCCAAAGGTTAGCAATTTGAGGAAAAAAGCTAATAGAGTATTTTCTTTCCTAAAATTGCCCGCCTGTGGAACTCTGTTTTGCTGGTCTGCTTTCCAACCAACTACAACGTGATCGTCTCCAAATCCAATGTGAATAAGTTCCTGTTGTGCTGTCCTGTTAAATAATCAAATTACATCAACATTTTCAACTCCTAACGATTTCTACACTGTTGTCGCGATCATTATTATGCACTCATGAATCCTTATCCTTGAGTGGCCTGTGGGCCTTGATAAGTAGTGTTTCCCTTGTAAAAACAAAAACAAACCTTCTGCCGTCTGTAAATCGTGGAAGTGTGAGATTTTGCTGAATAGTGGGTTTGTTGTGGGTATTTATATTGGAGGGGCACCAGTGCAGAAAGTTCATCAGAACATATTCCATTAAAGTACTTGTAAAAATAAATAATAAAAAAGATAAATAAAACCACAGGAATGCAATATTGCAACGAAAGGACAGGATCTGAAGCATCATAAACAATGCAGGATCTATTAGATTAGAGAAAAATATAAATACACTTTTGTCTTTATTATAGAGCAGAAGATATTTTACATATCGTAAAACAAAAAAGATTTTTAGTGAAAACAGATTGCTCACTATTTTTAAATAGTGTTTTATTTCTTAAGTTTGTTTGGGTCATATCTCTAGCTTAAATAGCGATTGACTTGCAAAGTACAAGTCTGCAACAACGTGCAACTCAGTTGCACGTTGTTGCACTGCAACTGCAACACAATCATAATGTCCGGTTTCAGCGTAAATGCCCCAACAATGAGTGACGTGCTATTAATCCCAACAATCTATGACCAAACATTAGCAAAAGTGTGAAATTTATGATTAAAAAGAAAGAAAAAATATGAAATTAAAAAAATATTACACACACACACACACACACACACACACACACACACACACACACACACACACTGAAAAATAACAGATCGAAAGACAAAGGTCTAAGGGAAATAACTCTAATTTATTTAATCAAAACTATATTTGTCTATTACGAGCTGGCTTTGTCGGCTCGCTATTGATTCGTAAGTTTGTTACTTGAAATACTTCAAACTTTATTTTAACATAATAAGCATTTCATTCGATTCAGAAGTATCGGCGACTCTAAGTGCGTACCTGTGTCAGGTGAAAACCTAACCTCTGTGTGAAAATAAAAATAAAAACGGTTTCAAAAGTTTTGAACGTGTTTTTTTTTTTTAAGATTGTGACACTTCGTTGTTTACTAAGTCATTGGGCAGAAGTGACGTCGGACAAATTTTTAGGTATGGATGACCAAAACTGTATATAATGTATCTTTTTTTTATTTATTTTTTTAATGCAAATATGAAAATAGAAGTTTTATTCAAACGGTCTTTGTTTCAACTTTTATAACGACATTAGAACCTTTATAATCAACATATGTTCATGAACTGTTTTTTTTTTGTTTTTTTTTTTTAAATATTTATTAACTGCTTTTTGTTACTTCTATAATAAAAATATAATATGCTTTGAAATTCTTTATTTGGCCAATTAACTCTGGTGTTCTGACTTCCTTACTCCTCCCGCACCTCTTATCATCCCTCACACTTCTTGCTTTCCTTAAATCTCTTATGCCATTCAAAAACTGGTGCTCGACGCACACAAAAGTAGCCTGAATCATTTCATACGTTTCTGTGGCATTTTTTTTTTCCAAGTTTAAAACAGAATTTTATTGCATATCGTCCTTCTAGAGTATCCTCATGTCCAGATTGCATTTGTTGAAATACAGCCAAAGCTGTGACAATCAGGCTTTAGTAGTGTGTATTCCAATTCCTGCTAAAGCTATTCATTTGAACCTGAAATCATAAAAATTAGTTAGTACTCTCATAAGATGTATAGCAATAACATATTGAAGTTTTAAGTCTACAACAATTTTAAATGCCGTACAAAAAAGTCTGGAAACTTATCGAAGGCACCTGATAATACATCTTTGTAGTAGCCATGAATAAAATAAAGATTTATTTTCTCTCCCAAATCAATATCCCTGCCAGGTGATTTGGCCACACACTGACCAATCATTGATTCCATTTGTCACCTAAGGAACTTTAGCTTTTTGAGAATCATGTTCGGTTTCTTCTTTCTTTCTCTTGTTCATTGGACGCTCCAGCATTGACAATCTTCGGTTTGGCTTCCACTTTGTTTGCCACTCCGGCATCATTTCCCAGTAGTAACGATATTCGTTTAATTAATAATCATTTCCCGACTCCAACCTCGATCTCCTTTGTTGCTCCATTTGATATCAAATTGACCCGACATCGCAGCATTCTCATTACCCTTCTACGGAATCCTTTTGTCGTTACATATTGCTGTGAATGTTGTGAACAAGTCTATAATCTGTGATGGCATCCAATAAGCTAATTTATTTGATCAAATAAAATTCAACTTCAGCATTATCTCTCGTTTGATTTTGGGAGATGGAGAGAGGGATGTCGAGTGTCATTCTTTTTGCTTACTCTTAGTCGGATTTTTTCCCCAAAAATACCGCATTCCCTCCATGGCTTTAAATCTACTTAAAAAAAAACTTTACTGGTTTCGATGAAATTTTATTTACGAATATATATATATATATATATATATATATATATATATATATATATATATATATATATATATATATTTATATGTATATATATATGATATACAGCTAAACGTGTGTGTGTGTGTGGTCACGAATAAGCTCCTATATGGTTGATTATTTAAAAAAAACTGATTACATATAATGATAGAAGATGTATCGAGACACAGGAATGGGTATGTTTGATCTGGCAGAACGGTGGTTCATAAAAATTGTGGGGTCTGCGTTCGCGTCTTGCCCCAAAAGTATGGAAATAAGAAATTAAAAAAAAAACGTTTACAAGGGTTTTTGATATAGATGTACATAAGAATACGTTGATAAGTATGTTGCAACTTAAATAGGGATGGTATAATAAAATTGTGGGGTCTGCGTTCACGCATGTACTCCATGGAAATATGGCACAAACTTTAACAAACACTTTTCATATCTATTTGCGTAAGTATACTTTGATAACAATGTTTCAGTTTGAAGAAATATGGTGTAATAAAATTATTGGGTGTTCGTTCGCGCCTGACCTCCATAGAATGTACATATATCACAAAGTTTAACAAGGTTTTTTAAAAGGGGTGAGGGTCCATAATAACACCTTAACTTTAATCTTGATTCACGTTAGCTTTTATTCATTTTTTTTAGGTGAATCATATTGCGTCGAATGAATACACCTAATAAATTCACGTTCTTATTAAAGTGAAAGCCAAAAAAAAAAAAGTCGGAACTTTAGACAATTCTCGACACAAATTTTGCATAACTTTGCTTTTTCCTTCTCCACTTGCATGTGGCACTCTTTCGAAAATAGATAAATAGATAAATAATAAAAAATAAGAACGTTACTTGTTATTGTGTCAAAAGAAGGAAAAAATCCTACTCACATGATTAAGTGTCTTTTCAAAACCATTTACATAACCTTTTTCTTTTTATTTATATATCTGTTTAAGCCTTTTTTGTCAGGGCACTAGAAGACATTCAGTTGATTACAACCCTTTCTGCATGTTCTTTACATTACAATAGTACAACCCTGAATCCGACAGCGCAATACTACACCGTTAAATACTGTAAATATATATATGTGTGTGTGTATGTGTATATATAT